>NC_057808.1:249525307-249871271 GCF_018294505.1 Triticum aestivum | reverse complement strand
CCTCCTTCCCCCTTCTCCTAATCCAACAAGGAAGGGAGGGAGTCCTACTCCCGATGGGAGTAGGACTCCTCCTGGCGCGCCTCCTCCTGGCCGGCCGCCTCTCCCCCCTTGCTCCTTTATATACGGGGGCAAGGGGGCACCCCATAGACACAACAATTGATCATTGATCTTTTAGCCGTGTGCGGTGCCCCCTCCACCATAGTCCACCTCGATAATATCATAGCGGTGCTTAGGCGAAGCCCTGCATCGGTAGAACATCATCATCGTCACCACACCGTCGTGCTGGCGAAACTCTCCCTCAACACTCGGCTGGATCGGAGTTCGAGGGACGTCATCGGGCTGAACGTGTGCTGAACTCGGAGGTGCCGTGCGTTCGGTACTTGATCGGTCGGATCGTGAAGACGTACGACTACATCAACCACGTTGTGCTAACGCTTCCGATTTCGGTCCACGAGGGTACATGGACACACTCTCCCCTCTCGTTGCTATGCATCACCATGATCTTGCGTGTGCGTAGGAAATTTTTGAAATTACTACGTTCCCCAACACCTTGTTGGCCAGACCTCTATTGGACATGTGCTATAGGGGTGTCTCTCTCCGTGGCAAACAATCACACACTAGCTATCTTCGTGTATCTCCTCGCCTCGCTTTTCTATCTCGGAGATGCATGCGTGATATGTTCGCCTAAGAAACGAAAAAACACACACTCTCTCTAATTTATCGTTTGTTGTCACTTTCTCTTTCACACACATACTCTTTTTGCACACTTACTCATTCTCCTTCACACGCACTTGATCCCTCTCGACTTAGGCACTCTCCTCGGTCCATAGCATATTGATTTATTGAGAAGTGAAACATCACAAAGTTTGACCATGTACGTGGAGAAAAACAATTACATCTGGAACGGCAAACATATACCATTAGATTCACCATGAGATGTAGTTTCCTATGATGTATCTTTGGTATTGAAGATATAAATAACATTTGTGTAAACCTGATCAAAGTTTCCAAAGTTTGACTTCTAAAAAAGTTACATGCACTGCATTATCGAGCGGATGGAATATCTCTTTCCCCCTCTCAGCTATCTGACGCACCACTCAACCTTATCGGGGCTCCTCAATCTCTCTCAAACTTTATATCTCCCTGGTTCACACATACACATGTCTCGCTCGCGCTATACATATAGACCCATCCAACACTCTTCGCCCTTGTTCTCTCTCTATGTGACACACACCCCCTAATAAGTACCATAATCCCTCACTCCATCATAGGCGCAAGCACTCCCCCCTAAGTATGTTTATCTCTCACTAGCCATCAGGAACACACGTATTGTCTCCTTCCATTCATACGTCTATCTCGATATCTCTCGGGGTATCTTCTATCGCGCACACACCTTGTCACTCGATCTCCCACCCATGTAGTCCCATCACGATCTCCAGGGGATCTCTCTATGATAAACATACACTCTCTCCTCCCCATGTCTACAGTTTCTCCGTACGTCTCTCTCGACCTCTCTCCCTTGTTTGTCAGACCCCTCTTGGCCACGTGCTAGGGGTCTTGCTCTATCGGTTGCAAACAACCACACACTATCTCCTCACCTTGCTTCCGTTGTCGAAGATGCATCTGTGATATGTTTGCATAAGACACACACGTTTTTTCTCGACTTTTATCGAGTGTTGTCCATGTGTCTTTCACACACGCACACACACTTTTTTCACTCACTCTTTCTATTTCTCTCTCTCTCTCTCTCTAGTTAGGGACTCTCTCACGTCCATAAGCATATGGATGTTTTGAAAAGTCAAACCTCAGAAAAGTTTGACTAGGTATATGTGGAGAAAAACATTTACATCTAGAAAGATCATTAGATTCATCACAACATGTACTTACTTCATACTATCATTTATCTTTGGTATTGTAGATATAAGTAATTTCTTTATAAACTTGGTCAAAGTTTCAAAAGTTTGACTTTAAAAAAAAAGTTGGAACTACATTATCGAACGGAGGGAGTAGCTCTTTCTCTCTCTCTCTGCTATCTCTCACGGGCCTCCCCTCTCACACGAACACTCTATACCGACGGATTATACGCTCACTGTGTCAGCGTATAGCTCCGTATATTGTTTAGTTGACCGGTCAACCAGTCCACATGCTGCCTTGTCAGCTCGTGTTCTGTATCTTCGTGTGCTGGCCCATGTGGCAGTGGGTGAAAATAAGTAAACTAGAGGCCCATCTGACACGCGGTGAAGTAAACAAAGTTAAAACCACTCGGGGTAGCACCCCGCACGCTAGTAAATTGAGGGCGCATTGAGGACACACTTCTTCCGCGTGGAGGACGCACTCGCGCACAATTCACCACTGAGCGGCGGCATGCACAGAAGGACGCACTCGCGCACACCCAACACACAACACACACCAGCACACATGTACACCGGCGTCGCCGCCGGTTGAGATGGACGGCGAGGCAGCCAACAAGCGGAGGCGGCTCGAGCCAAAACCGCATCCGGCGAGCCTGGACTTCATCAGCAGCCTCCCCGACGACATGCTGCTCGTCATCATCGGCCTCCTCCGCACCAAATTTGCCGTGCGGACCGCCCTGCTCTCCCGGCGGTGGCGCCCCCTCTTGCGCCGCGTCCCCCTCAACCTCACCGTCGACAGCTGCCTCTGCGACGGGGATTGCAAACGCATGGCTGCAGTCTCCAAGATCCTTTCATCGCACCCTGGGCCAGCCAGACGCCTTGACATCCGCATGTTCAGTACCAACTGCAAGGTCCAACCCAAGTTCGACGAGTGGTTCTTATCCCCTGCCCTAGATCAGCTCGAGGAGCTCAGCTTTGAAGCTGGACGATGTCGCTCTCTGCCGTCGTCCGCGCTCCGCCTCGCGCCAACGCTGCGCCGCGCCAGCTTCAGCTCCTGCTATCTTCCCCAGATTAATGCCGCGCCCGCCCTTCTTCTCCCTCAACTCAAGCAGCTTGACCTCTTCGACGTTGTCATCTCGAAGAAGGCTATGGAGCTCCTGCTCCGCAGCTGTACTGCGCTAGAGTACCTTCGTCTTGAGCAGATCCACGGGTTCATTAGCCTCCACATCGCCTCGACAAATCTCTGATGGATTTATGTGTCTTGCTGGCCCTGCAACAAGACATCAATTGGGAAGAGATCACTCCAGCTGTTCCATGTTATGGTCATTGAGAATGCGCCTTTCCTTGAGAGATTGATTGTACCGGATCTAGAAGGTCCAACAAAAATCAGGGTCATTGACGCGCCGAAATTGACAGCGTTGGTGCACTCGTCTGCCAAATTCTCCGAACTCTTTATTGGATCCGTAATCGTTCAGGTACAGCACTCATCTTCTTCTCCGTCTTCTTGAAATTCACATTTTTAAATTTCTTCTTGATGTATTTACGACCGTCTTCCAGAAAATGATTCCCACAAGCTTGACCCAGTCTATGCGCACAGTGAAGATCTTGGCAATAAAATCTATCGGCCCCAATCTGGATCAAGTTGTTGGATTCCTTACATGCTTTCTGTGCACGGAGAAGCTACTCATCGAGGTGAATCTTCTTTCCTATTAGTGAACGGTAATCACAATGTAGCTCAAATTTTTCGTAATTTTCCCAAATTACGATGACAAGTGTAGTGTTCAAAACTGCATCTACGCACTGCACCGAAAGAAATGTTTTTAGTATTTTTTTCTCACGTGATCACCTGCATCGTTTTGTTGTTGTACTACTATAGTAGCCTAGGCTAGTCATAGTGGAAAGTAAATTAGACTACTCCAGTAACTCTATGGTTACCCTAAGAGCAAGTACTACCTCCGTCCTGGTTTACTCTTCCTATTTTGTAGTATGAAAATTTGACCATAGATTTAACTGACAAAATGTTAATGCATGTCACTAAGAACTATATCGTTGGATTCATATTTGAACATAATTTCAAATGGTGTAATTTTTAGTGACATGCATTGGCATTTTCTTACATAAATATATGGTCAAAATTTTATACTAAATAAGAGGTAGTACAAAAGTGGGCTATAACGGCCCTCCACTATGTAGGCCAAAAGACGTGCCAAATTCACTTGTGATGCATTTGGCATCAATGCCCCTCCATTGCTCACCTGGTGCCCCAATCTGGAGCACCTACTTTGCTCCGGTGCCAAATTAACTCACGCAATGGAAAACACTTGCGTGGGAGAGAGAGAGGACTGAGGCAATAAAAAAACACTTGTTTGGGAGAGTGAGAGGCTGGTGTTGTTGGTTTGATTGATTTGTTTATACATGCGAGTCTGTGTGCACAGCGGTGCCAACTCTCTCACATCGCGAGAGCGGTGCCAAAATCTTTTGATTTGACATCGATGCGTATTATGTGGCATACTTTTGCAAAATATGGCATCGGCCACATAGTGGAAGGCAACAAATGCCCAAGCTCTTCACGTACTCCTAGGTAAATGAGAGGAAAGAGAAAGAGAGAGAGAGAGTGAAAAAATATCACTAGCCAGCCAAACCTATCGTATGAGCGAATGATATTGGTACCTCTTGATGACATGACAATCTTATACAGCCAGCTGCTCTAATATGTTCTCTTTTTTTGCAGATAAAAAAAGACCCGAAAGTGAAAAATGTGCTACACTATAACAATCTCATCGAATGCCTTGATCTCCATCTTACAGAAATTGATTTGATCGACTACCGAGGCAGCACATCTGAGATTAAATTGGCCAGGTTCTTTGTTCTGGAGGCAAGTGTGCTCAAGGTAATGAGGTTTGGCATTCTCTGGCACAACATTGAATGGCGTGCTGATCGCCGCAAGCGTCTAAGCCTAAATGACAAAGTCTCCGCAGAAGCTGAATTTGTTTTTGAAACATCAAGTGGCCAGAGACTCGAAAACTTATTTGCCCATTAGTGACTTGTCAGGGCGGTGGATTTTAGTTTGTACGATAATGCTGCATCCACCTAAAGCAACGAAAGTTCTTACGTAAACTTCCTAGTAATTCTCTCTTCGTAGGTGCAGCATTACTCCTAACATTTGTAATATCAGTTTGAAACTTGTAATATTGCCGTGTCATATTCCTGCATTTTCAAAATCCTGCGAATCAAACAGGTACTGAGTTGGTGATGATGTTGTGCCTGCCATCTTTCACCAATAGCCGTCGGATCTAGATCTGATGCATACAAACCAAACTTCTCCAGTTTTGCAAAAAGATGCCCGCACTTGTTCCCTATTTACAAACAACTCCTTGTCTCTCACAATCAGCCTTATCTCCTCCCCACCACATCTAGAAGGCCATGGAAAAATCTGGCGCGATGGCCGCTGTCGGCGCCATCCACCCCCCAATCTTGGTGTTCCGTGCAATGCACGAGCATGTACGCACGGGAAATTATGTCGAACACGGCTAGTTGTAAGCAGGCTAGGTCTACAGCCATGATGATAGTGACTGCAAACGGTGAGGCTGACTATGGTATGCTGAACACGGCGCCTATTCTCAGGTGTCATCTCCGGCGTAGGGTCTTGTCACTTCACTGTGAGGAGCAGCACGTAATAATTTGACCAACGGGTAGTACAGTGCTACTACATTGGTAGTACTACTACTACTAGTACTAGCACCACCGTCTGGATTTAGTAGTACTACCACATCCATCTGGATTTAGTATTTGACTAGCAATATCTAGTAATGCATGTCACAAAAATTGTACTACTCCCTCTGTAAATAAATACATGGTGTATTGTTTTATTCCTATCGGCGAGATAACTTAATGTCTTTTTGTTACTTAATAGGATTACATGCAATGAACTAACCACTGCATGTGATGTTTGGTAGTCTCAAGTCATTGAAAGCATGCACGGGCACGGAGGGGGACGCAGCTTCATTGACTTACTGCACCTGCCTTTGGGTGTATGACACGTGGGCCCAACGGGTGGCTGTCCAACCTATCATACAGCCAAAGGCAGGTGCAGTAGAGGGGCGAGGAGTAGATGGCCAACACGCACGTGAATTCAACGCAGTCTGCACTTCTCATATAAAGGCTCCCGCCAGTCCAATCTATGAAATCCTACGCACCTACGCACCCAAGGGCAAGAGTGATCACTCCAATCGCAAGATCAGTTGACTAGAAGCTAGACCCATGGAGGCGATGAGCGGGAGCATCAGCCGGCTGTGCCAGATGGTCCACGACGTCGGCCTGCGGCCCGGCACCGAGGAACGTCTCTAGGTAGTGCTTGAGGCCGCCAGGGCGAGGGGTCGCTTGGACGACAGCTTCGTCTCCTTGTTCGACGAGGTCCTCGTCGGCTTCCTCGACAAGTTCACCACCGTCAAGAAGCTCGCGGACGACCTTGACGTACGCCTCCAGCCCACGCGCCCAGGCTCTGCGATGCCTGCCGCCCTCAACGGCCTCTATGGTGACAACCTCTTCGATGCACTGGTGGCCCTGCGACTGGCCGCCGTCGCGCCGGAGAATGTCCACCTCGAGGTCGCGCTCGCCGCGCAGCGCCTGGCGCAGCAAGACACCATCGACATAATCACCCACGTCTACGCGCAAATCGTCCACAAGGACTACTACATGCAAGAGGAGGACGATAGGACACTGGCCTTCTTGGACCCCAGGGCAACCTTGGACGGCATTGTCCAGAAGCACGTTGAGCTTGCCGCCAACGCCGCTGCTCCTCACACGTCGGTTGGTGACCCGGTGCACTAGGGCGTGAGGATGTCGTTGATGGATCTGTACGTATCTTTATCTTTCCGTCAAATCCATGTAGTAGTATATGGTACTACTAGTAATTATCTTACCTTTCGCACTGGATGAATAGTGCACGTACTCAATGACAGAGCACTGGATGGTATCCATGGACATGGTCGGCCCTTTTTGAAGAGAGTACTAATAAATAACTTTGATGTGTCCCATCAACTCGCAGAACGACGAGAAGCTTGCTTACTACGCCTTCTCCCTCGCCAACGCGTGCGCGGTGGCTCGCAGCACGAGGAGAAACTTTTGCTTACAAGCGGTGGACGTGCAGCAGTTCATTTGGTGTCAGATTGCCAGAAGTACTACTGTAGTACCATCATTATTGTTCGACTTCCGGAAGAGGAGAAGAGCCAAGCGCAAGGTCACCTACTAACCTAGTACAATACTACTATAGCCAAAGCTGGTCCACCTTTTTAGAGCATGGTTAATAAATATAGGCGGCTCTTGCAGCGGCACATCATTTAGAGTAAGTACTCTCTTCGTAGGAACAAAGGAAGTGAAAAAAAAGTTGGAGTGGATTCTAGATTACCAACTAAAACATGATTACACAGGAAAAAAATCCTATAGCATTCTATCCTATGAATCAAACGACTAATGTAGGAAAATTATGAGGGGGGTCTCTCCAACGGTGTTCCTGGGCTCGCACCTAGCGTCACGGTGGTCGAACTTGGAGTCATTCATCTGGTACACGTGGCATCTCAGATCTGGACACAAGGTGACACGACCTCTCACTTCCTCCGCCATTTGAAGCGGCGCGCCGGTGGAGGGCTAGCATACTCCAATATTAGATTGGCTCTATGTGATGTGGCAACTTCATATACTAACCGGATGCTGGCTATACTACTAAGGTACTCACACTCCAAGAAGTGACTCAAAAACCATTCATAAATTGAGTCTATGACATGCATTTGCAATTGAAATGTACCATTCATTAAATACAACAAGTCATCAACACACAACGACAACAAGGATACATGTTGGATTATAGATTATTTCCAACAAAACATTCTAGCAAATACTAAGTTTTCATCACACAACAAATAACGAGCAATGAAATGAACTTCAACTCAACCAATCCTCGGCGTTGGAAACGCTTGCTTTGAACCATAGGTGCTCTGGGAAGGGCCAGCTATTGTCAATATCGAGAGCAACGCAGGACTGATCATCCAGGCTGAAGCGGCATATATCAGGACCATGGTAGGGAACCATCGAAATGTCCGAGGTATAGATGCAGTTGCTTCTCATAAATGGTAGTAACGTTGTGTCAACAGCAGCTGGATCACCTTTCACCATCATTGGATAGTTTGGTCCAAGGAAGAGCGAGTTTGCTCCAAGACTATCAATACTGAACCAGGGAGAAGGTGTTGGCGCTAGCACACTAGTATCTGTCCTGAATACCATGCAACGGGTGTTGGAATAGGTCAGGAGAGGGCGACCATCGGAGACAACACCTGCTTCCTCAGTAGTAACAGTCTGAGTGCACTGTATACAGACAAGAAGATGTGATCCATCGGAATTAGTTTCCAGGTGCCACTGAGTATATAAGTTCTGCTCCTCCTCATGCTCGTGATCATCACCATTGTCATCTCCCCCTTGGTTATAATTTTTTTCAAGTATAGGTGGTGGAATGTTCACAGGACCTTGGAAACACAAGAAGAAGGTTAATTAGTAGAGAAGGGAAACTTGCTAACTCGCATGCATGTGGATGAAACAATTATAATTACGGTGGAAGACAAACGTACTAAAACTACGAGGATCCCATGCAAAAACAGTGCCACGAGTGGTGGCAGCAAACACAAGATCCTCGTATTCAATTGCATCACAGTACACATCCGTGTATAGAAACTGATTTTTGAGCAATATCCATCCAGTCGAACCACGAAGGACGGCAACAAGCTTGTCGAAGATAGCAACAACTTGATAGTTCTTGTAATTCCAAGAGCGGTTGGGAACTCGACAAATTGCTATCTTCAGTAGACGACAGCCACCATGCTAGTATTTGAACGTACGTAGATCATATGTGTGCTCAACCTCAGGGCACTCGGAGATTTTTGGAAGTGGAATCCGCTGACGAGTGTACACATTCACAAGTTCCCACTCGCAATTGTACCCAATATAAACAACCCAATCTCCATTTGCGCCAGCCCAGGACTTACCCTTAAGCGATGGCATCTTGACATCACACGTATCATTATCAAGCGGCATCAACTTGCACAAGGCGAGGTCTCCGTCGTCCGCTCGCCAGCGAACAGGGTCATGGTGAAGAAGATTGGGGAGATCAAACTGCTCCTGGACCCTTGGGTTCCTTGTAATGATGTTATTAGTTGAGTCAAGAATGGGCTTGAACGAACCTGCCATGCTAGCGGAGGTGACGACGTCGCACCGATCAATGAATTCCCCCACCACGTCATCTTTCAGACCGGGGCAAGAATAACGGGGTTGTTTCCGGCTTGTTCCCTCCATGGAGAAGACGATCGAACAATGGCAGAAGGAAGGGTGAAGTCAAATGGAGGAGGGAGGAAGAGCGTGCGACAACAGTTCCAAATTGAGAGGGAAAGGCGAAGAGTCGGTGGACGGTTGCCAGTTTGCCACGGTACACGAAGAGGCGCCCCGGCCTACACATCCTTTCGGAAATTGTACAAAAGGACTCACCGTCATCTCACTGACATGTTGGAACGGGACCACATGTCAACGAAACATGGTGTGTAATTTCTCATGCAAAATGCGATCTGGCCGTGTTGGCCCGAGGTGCCGCATTATTTCTCGACTTTATTTTTTTAATGGCGTGCCGTTCAGTTTTGAAGCACGACTAACTGGTACTGTTTGTAGAGAAAATATAAACTAATCTACCACTACTCCACCTCTAGTACTAGTAGTATAAAAAATATATATAGGCTGGAGCTTCAGAGCTTTCTTGCTAAGGGCTGCCCACTTGCTTCTCACACTATCACCCTCTTCCAGATCTAAAAAAGATGGCCTCTCTCTCCCTCCTCACCGGTGGTCACAGATCCGCCGGGGAAGAAAAGGACGTGCAGCGTTGACGCACTCGTCGTCGGCAAGCGAGGTCACGCACTGACGACAAGGCCGTCTTCTCAGACCTAGCGCCCGCGCGGGATGGCCTCCGTCCCCAAGCTCGCTGCCGTAGTGCGTGCGGAGGATGACGACCACGAGCAAAGCCACTTCCCGCCGACCCTCAGGTATGCTACCTATTTTCGAACCATACCCTTGTTCTATTGCCCCATCTTCCACGAGCGTAGAATTTTGTTTGGGCAAAACAAATTAATTTGGCAGCACCTAGATCTTGCCTAGGCTCTAAACTTGAGCTGGCTCCGCCACTGTCGCTGCATGTGGATCTTTTTCCACTCCACCATCTTCCCAATTTCCCGTCCTCTGCTCTGCTGGTCATGCAGACGAAAACCTTAATTTGCACTATTATAGGAAACCCTACTTCATGCAGACTAATCCATGTCTGGGTTGAATAAGGAAAGGAAGGGAGACTGTACTGTCCAAGAGAGTAGGCATCGAACCCGCATCTAGGTTAAAAAGGGGAAAATCAGTAGCTAAGGAACGAGTCTCGTGTCTCTTGGTTGAAGAAGGGTAGAAAGGCATGACAACGCAATAGAGAATGACCAGGTCGATTGGTTTGTTGTCCTCACATAGGAAAAAGGTGGCTAAAGAGAACAAAAATGGGACATAATCCACATATGCTGCCTGGATATTTGTTGCTCTGGGCAACCATACCTCCCTCACCACTCTATGCGTCCGTGGAGGTACATCGTACTGGTGCGCCCACTGTCCGAATGGGTCTCCCATGCTCTTATTGCCACTTTTTTGCTGTTAGTATAACGCCAGCGGTAAAGTCAACTAATGCTACTGCTAAAGTGATGCCACATTTAACTAATGCCGCATTCAGTCTAATGTCTCTGGATTATTTCAGGGTTCACTGTTGATTGTGGACGTATTAAAGATTTTTCAGCTAAGGCATTCTAATGTTGTTGCACAGCCAGTATACTAACGATGAAACTTGTTACTACCTTCAGATTTTTGCACTGTTAATGCTTATAGATTACATACCTCACTTTCATGAGATAAGTCAATTTTTTTGTACAGTGTCACCAAAATGCCAAGGCGCTGATGTCATTTTATTTTGGTTAAACTGCACAAAAAATTATGAAGACAAGAGGAAAGGTCAAGAGTGGGCACCTCCTCCTTTGGCTATTGTATTGATTCATTCGATCAAGTTTTTATGTTTGATCGATTATCAAGATTGGGATAGCAATTTTTCATGTCCATTCGAGTTCGAAATGATATATACCTTGAAGGTACATGGTTTGCAATTTTTTAATACTGTCATTAGTTAATAATGCTAGTTACCTTCAGACTTTTGTATTTGGTTTAATGCTCTTGCATAGCTAGTATACCAATGCTGAAACTTGTTACCTTTACATTTTGTATTGTTAATTCTTATAGAAATCTTCCAGTGCTAGAGCTTATGGAATTCTGTTCAGTAAAACCATTGTACTGTACCCTGTAATACAATAACTACGCTACTGTTGCACTAGCCACTGGATTAGTGTATATTTGTACTATTCGAATGGTGTTGCATTAGCGTATGGACATATATAAAGTGTGGCAAGCTTTCCCAGATATGTGCTCAAGAAAACTACTACTACTACCTGTTTTTCTAAATACTGAACGTTTGGGTACTTTAAATTGAACTGCAAAAATGTCTTATATTAAGGAACAGAGGGTGTAGAGTTCACTCAAATTATCCCGGTAAAGCTAGTCACACCTTTGTTAAAATTAATGTTCATTATGTTATCGGAGGAGGTCTGTATGTTTGTCTCTAATGCCTGCCGACTACATACCTGACATCATGATGTAATGTTAAGTCATTTCCTTTTGTACAGTGTCATTGAATTTTCAAGGCGGTGATGGCATTTTATTTTAGTTGAACTGCACAAAATATGCTTAAAAGAAGAGGAA
The DNA here is from genome assembly GCF_018294505.1 of Triticum aestivum. Taxonomy (NCBI): domain Eukaryota; kingdom Viridiplantae; phylum Streptophyta; class Magnoliopsida; order Poales; family Poaceae; genus Triticum; species Triticum aestivum. The sequence goes on along the minus strand of NC_057808.1, from coordinate 249,859,554 downwards.
AGGTCAGGAATCGATCATTCTTTCAGAAAGAACTATATATGCCTTTCTGACATCAGCCGCTGTTGCCTTATTTATTCCTTCAAACAGGTGGTTAGAAACAGTCTTGCTACCTTTTCCCATTAAGAAATTGGAATGCTTATATTTGTGAGTCTATGCTTCAACTAGTGCCACTTTTATAGTAATCACACTTTCAATATCTATGCAAACAGGGATGCTCGATTTTAGTGGAACTGCACAAAAAGTCCAACTGGTTCAACATTAGGAGCATGTTTTCTTCCAAACCTTTATATCCAATTGGTGGCACTATGAGCTGTTCATTACGAAGGTACATGGTTTGCTACTATCTTGCTACTCTTTTTGTACTGTCATTAGATAGTAATACTAGTGGTTTGCATGTGAATTTATTGGCAGGGTGGACCTACATTGGAGGTGCAGGACATGATTCAATGATTGGATGCTCAATTTCAGTTGTATCGATTTCACCTCTTCCATCACCGCGAACATGGATATCCTTGGTCTGATGAAGAATAGGCGCTATATTTCTGCTCTGAACCAGCAAATCAATTCAGTATGAAATTGTCCAGGGCAAAATATGACTGTATCAAATTGTCCAGTGCAAAACATGACAGATGCTAAGCGGAAGAGACATGTTTAAACCAAAAATACAAGGTGGGGTATATGTTTACTAGTTGCTTGATATTTGTGCAGAAAAAGATGTCTGCCCGTTGCTATTTGGCAAACACACAAAGTGACCGCAATTTTGGTTGAACTGCACAAGAGAATAGTATAGTCACTGCATGCAGTGCCATTTGAAAATAGACACAGAAAGATTGGATAGTCACTTCATGGACTGCAGAAAAGTAGTACTGTACTATTTATTGGCCAACACTAGGTGCTTCATTGCTTTGGTGTTATTATACAATGGGCATCATTTTGCCTAAGTTAAAGTTTGTATTCCGAAAATAGTCTCGCCGTGTGATCGAGAGAAGACCAAATCATATTGCAGCGGATGTTCCTCCATCATGTGTGGTTCATTCTCATGGTTCCAGCTGTTGGTGAAACCACTTACGTTTGCAAGAGGAATTGTAGACTTCACAAACAAATTTGGCTTTCAGTCTGTACTGAATGTTGGCCAAGAGAAGCATCCATGTTAGTAGGAAGAACAGATTTTTTTCTAGATCTTTGCTTTTGGAGCTACATATTTATATATGATCTATGAATCATTGAGATGCAGTAACATGTTGATCTTATGTATGGGAATCGTACTAGTTGGTTTTGAATTTGGGCTACTAATGTGAACATATTACAATGCCAGGCCTGTGAGTCTCGTGCGAACATTTTGAACGGATCAGCTCTTACTGCTGTGCACAACATGATCCTTATTTCTGTGTTCTCAGTGTTTACAAGTTACTAATAGTTCCTTATTTCTGTTCGCTCAGTGTTTACAAGTTACAGATCGATCACTAGCTAGCCTACTAATGCGCTCCTGGCAGTTTTAGTTCCGACGCAAGATCCGAAGTGGTAGTTTTTTGAATAAAAATGCCTACCTCTGAAGAAACTGACAAGCTGCTCTAAAGAAAATGCCATGCGAATCTGAAGAAACTGCCAGCAAAAACGTTCGCAAATGCCTTATCTCCCAGCGAACGTTCATCAGCTAATGCGATCGTACACGTACACCATCCGACCTACTCGATCCTACACATACACTATCCGACCTACTCGATCCTACACGGATAAATAGCGGATCATGCATGTACTACCTCCTTTCCGGTTTGCAGGGCTCAATTCAAAAAACGACCTACTCGATCCTACACGAATAAATAGTGGATCACGCACGTACTACCTCCTTTCCGGTTTGTAGGGCTTAATTCAAAAATCTAACCAACCAAGGTAGATTATGAGTGGTGGAATCATTTTTCACAAGGAGGGAGTACCTCATCTGGATGATTCGAGTGCACTCGTTTGACCGTCAGGCCGGCGTGCGACCCAGCACGGACGGGACGTGCCACTGAAGGGATGGGACGACACAGTCAAAATTTCAGTTTTTCTAGTTTTCCACGGCAAGCTGGCACGCTAAGCCATGCCTGCTTATGCATTGAATTTCGACGACCGCGATGACCGTCGCGTTTCCCGCGACACGCTAGTTCGCCTACCTTCCGCCTATAATTACTGTTTCCCGGGCTTCTCCGGTGGCACCATCACCCAACTCGCCCTATCCTCATAAGCCCCCACCGGCCCGACGCCGCTCGCCACTTATCCTCGCTCTCGCCACGTCCGCCATGCGCCTGCCCATCCATGATAGGTGACACCGGAGGCGGCCACCGCCGAAACTAGCGTTCGGTTTTCACCGGAAGGCAGACGGAGGGAGGAGGCATTCTATCTGTCTTTAGATGGCAATGCGGAGATCGAGGATTTGTTGGAGCGCGACCGCCTGGCGGAGGAGCAGGAGTTGTTGGAGCGCGACCGCTTGGCGGAGGAGCAGCGTATCATCGATTTGCGCCGCCAGCGGGACATGGAGCAGCAGCGCACCGACGCTCTGAGTCGCGAGCAGAGCGCCAGCAACTGGGCTGACTACATGGAGGCCGGCGCCCGGCAAATAGGCCTGGAGGCTGTCGGGCACGCACGCGTTCGCGACGGCGATTTTTACTACCAGCTCGTCAAGTGGGTTTCCCGCTTAGAAGCCGAAGCTTTGGTGGACCACGCCGGCATGGAAAGGGCCAACGCGCGCGAGCAACGCGCCCTATCACACCTCTGGCAAGTTCAAGACGAGTCGGAGGACACCGGTGCCGGTGTTTAGCGTGTACCACAGATGGCGGCCGGCATCGTCTAGTTAGTACTTGTATGCTACTAGAGTATTAGTGGGAGTAGATAGTTAACTTGGCTATGATGGTTGTCAACGTGGAAGTTCAGTACTCTATATGTGGATCAGACCAGTTACTTTGCTCTGAATGTTGAACTTTCCGTTTGAACGTATGGAATGGGCTGTTATTTTTTTAAATGGGTTGTATTTGTCCTCCACGGGTTTAGAGGCTGACTTGTGGGTCTACCAAGTTGACGCGTACACAATCAGGAGATGATTGTACGTGGAGAAGATGACAACAGGGACCCGCCAAGGTCATGGCAGTACGCAAGCAAGTGCCTCCTTATTTCAAGCTAATAAAAAGGCTCCTCCTAATGGATTTCTGACATTTGGGTCCCATGCCATTGTCAACGTAGTCAATAAACGAGAGAATTGCACAACGAGCGGCTGACACCAGGGACCCAGCAGCTCGCCCAGTTATTTTTGTTTTGGGTTAATTTGATAAATGCCACTCCAAATCTGGTGTTTCCGAGAAATGCCACTGCAATTTCCAAACTTTGAAAAATGCCATTTCATGCCATTTCCAGTGGCATTTTTCGAAGTCTGGAGCGGCGTTTCTCAAAGTTTGCAAATTGCAGTGGCGTTTTCCAAAGTTTGCAAAAATTGCAGTGGCATATTTCAAAGTTTGGAAATTGCAGTGGCATTTTTATGAATCGCCATAATTGGAGTGGCATTTATCTAATTTGTTTTTGAGACGGAAGCAGGGTGTCAACTGGGCTGTGCGAGGTACTCTGGCCTGTCTAGACAACCTTCTCTTTTATGTTTACCACAGATCAGCCCAGTAGTTTTTTTTCTTTCTGAAAATGGCTAGCCCAGTTTTTTTGTGATTTGCCAAGTAAGTCGCTTTGTCAGGCCTGTTGGGCTGCAAATCTTTCAAGACGAGGAGAGCTTCATTCGGCTGGACGAGAAAATGGCCTATCAGTAATGAGAAATGGGCTGTACATTTTTAAAACACATCAAACCGACAATTAGTTTCAAATTTCTTTTTTTCATTTCGAGATTTTAAATTGCATTAATTTTTATGCGTGGAAAATTTGTTGGATTTTATATTGATATACATTTATTTTTAAAATTAGTTTAAATGTGACTCGAAATTTCGGGATTAAAAACAGTTCGGACCGCACCGAAATATGCAAAATTTCTTTATAATTTTTTAACCGTGGCCACAATATGGGCTGTAATGCTAACAAAAATAATATGGGCTCCAAAAAAACCTTAAGAATTATCAAATGGGCTGTAAATTATTAGAAATAATGGCAGATGGGCTGTATGTTGTTCTCCACAGATTTGAGGCTTTCCTAAAAAAAGGTTGACGCACAAGCACTGACTGTTGGATGTCCATCCAACGGCCGTCGTGCTTCTTCAATCTCTGCTCTTCCTGCTCCAGCCGCTCAAACAAGCACCAGCGGGACTGCCTGCTCCCTCCTCCCCGCGGCCGGCTGTGCTGCCGCGCAGGCCTCACCGCCCCACTGTACTCCCATCGCTGGCCTAGCCATCCCTCTACTCACCCACACCTGTTGTTATTCTTCGGCGACGGCAGACGAACCAGTAAACCCTCATACAGTCGTACTCCCCTCCGCGTGGGAAACAACTGCCGAGTCTTCCCTGCCTCCGTGTCGTTCCCTTCCTAGGCCTCGCTGTCGTCCACCGCCCTGGTGCTCTCGGCGCGGCCTGGTCAACATGGTCAACGACCGACATGCATCTGAAGTGGACTGTACGTGGAGAGGCTTACAGCTGGGTCCACGGCCGCACGCAAGGAAATGCCTCCTTATTATGCGCAAAATAATGATTCCTCCACTTGACATCTAGGACCCACCGAAAGGGCCTCTGTATTTCGCGAAAAAAGCGTTACCGCCGCTGACAGCTCGGACCCACCAGCTATATCTTCGCATGCAAGGAAGTGCGTCCTTATTACGCACAAAACAATGAATACCCCCCTGCTAGCTGGGACCCAGTATAGTGGCAGGATGACTTGTGGGCCTACTAAGTTGACGGGGACGGAGGGCTTTGTCAACTTAGTCAATATGCACGATTCTAGCTCCAATGACCGTACGATGTCCATCCAACGGCCGTAGTGCTTCTTCAACCTCTGGTCTTGTTGCTCCAGCCGCCCAAAGCAGCGCCGGTCGTGCCGCATGCTCCTGCCTCCCGTGGCCGGCTATGCTGCCGCGGAGGCCTCACCGCCCCTACTATTTCCACCGCCAGCTAGGCCCTGCGGCGACGGCAGCCTCACACCGCAGCCGAACCAGTGAACCCTCGTACTCCTCTCCGCGCGGGCTTCCACTGCCGCGTCTTCCCCGGCTCCGCGTCGTCCCCTTCCTAGGCCTCGCCGTCGTCCACCGCCCTGGTGCTCTCGGTGCGGCATGGTCAACGTGGTCAAGGAACGGCTTCCATCAGACGTGGACTACACGTGGAGAGGCTGACAGCTGGGTCCACGGCCGCAGCAAGGAAGTGCCTCCTTATTACACGCAAAATAATTATTCCTCCACCTGACAGCAGGGACCCACCGGATGGGCAACTGTATTTCGTGAAAAAAAAATGTTTCCCCCTGACTGCTGGGACGTACCAGCTACATCTTCGCACGCAAGGAAGTGCGTCCGGGCAAAAAAAAAGATTCACCCCCTGACTGCTAGGACCCACCAGCTACATCTTTGCACGCAAGGAAGTGCCTGACAGTCAGTACCCACCTGGTCGAAGCGTACGCAGCGTTGTCATTCTGGTCGCGAACGTGTACGTACATACTGGTCGATGTAGAGGCGCGCACGTGTCGTAGTAGAGGCGCACACGTAGCATGTACACATACGTACAACGGCCAGTGTGCAAGAAAGAAAAAATACGGCCACATATGTACATACGGGCAGGGTCTCGAATGCCTACTCGCGCATACATACGGCCAGAGCTCGTGTACATGGCTGGGTCAGAACGGAGAAACAACGTCATCGTCGTGTTCATGGGGAGCCAACCGGCTGGGTCGGAACGGAATGCGTCGTCGTGTTCATCGGGAGGGCTTAGACGGAACAGGCGATGGAAACGATGCTTGGCGTACCGCAGAATGGAGGAAACGGCCTTGTGTTCGACCGGCCACGTTCGAAATGTGATCCTGTTCATCGGGAGGGGTCTGGCGTACCGCAAAATGGAGGAAACGGACCTCCTACGGTCGAATCGGGGGTCCTGTTGATAGGGAGGGGTGTGGCGTACCGCAAAACAAAGGAAACGGACTTGTGTTGGAGCGCTACGGTCGAAACGGGGGTCCTGTTCATCGGGAGGGGTGTGGCGTACCGCAAAACGGGACTCCACGGGATACTGTTCATGTCCACCGTCGACCCCCTCCAGCCTCCATGGGCTACTATTCATCCACCGTCGACCTCCTCCAGCCTCCACCTGCGACTGTTCATCCATGGGCTCCTATTCATCCAGCCTCCACCGCGTTACTCCACCGGCTACTGTTCAACCAGCCCTCTCCACGGGCTCCTATTCAACCACCCCTCCACGGGCTACTGTTCATCCAGCCCTCCACCGTTTACTGTTCATCCTACCCTCCACGGGGTGGTCCTGTTCATCCTGCCCTCCACGGGGTCCTGTTCATCCAGCCCCAACCTGCTCGAACGATCGGGGTCCTGTTCATCCACCCCCACCGGGAACCGTTCATCCAGACCCCGCCAGCAATGCTCACTGTTCATCCAGAGGCAACGCCACGGGGTCCTGTTCATCCACCCCCACCGGGAACTGTTCATCCAAACCCCCCAGCAATGTTCACTGTTCATCTAGAGGCAACATCGATCGGCTTCAGTTAGCAGCAGTAGCGAAGGAATCGCTCGATCGGGTTCAGTTAACAGCCATCGATCGATCGCTCGGGTTCAGTAATGCGTAGCCTGCAGTGCAATCGCTCGGGTTCAGTTAGAGCCCAATGCCTCGCTCGGGTTCAGTTAGAGCCCAACGCCTCGCACCCACGCGCGTGCGTGTACGAGAGAAACGCGCATCGCTCGGCCCCGACCACCCACCCTAACCTGGAACACCCCGATATTTTCCTCTTCCTCGCTTATACCATGGTTTTTTCCGTCATGGACGGCCGAAAGAATGTCATGCAGCCGCGTCTCCGGCCTGCCTAGGACGAAAAGACCATTTTCTGTCATGATTTTTTTGTCATAGAAGTAGGACCCCACCACATCTATGATGATACCGTGTTTTGTCACAATTATCGTCATAGAAGTGTCATAAGTATGATAGAAAAAAAATTCGTTCGGCCCAAAATGTCACGGATGTGTCTTCTTTTGTAGTGCTAGGCTCCTTGGCAAGGGCAATAGCTCCAGTGTTGTCACAGAAGAGAGTCATCGGGCCCGACGCATTGGGAATAACTCCTAGGCCGGTGATGAACTCCTTCATCCAGACTGCTTCCTGTGCTGCCTACGAGGCTTCTATGTACTCCGCTTCACATGTAGATCCCACCACGACGCTTTGCTTGCAACTGCACCAGCTGACTGCCCCACCATTCAAAATGTACACCTATCCGGTTTGTGACTTGGAATCATCCAGAACTATGTCGAAGCTAGCATCGACGTAACCCTTTACGATGAGCTCTTCGTCACCTCCATAAATGAGAAACATATCCTTAGTCCTTTTCAGGTAGTTCAGGATATTCTTGACCGCTGTCCAGTGTTCCATACCGGGATTACTTTGGTACCTCCCTACCAAACTTACGGCAAGGTTCACATCAGGTCTGGTACACAGCATGGCATACATAATAGACCCTATGGCTGAGGCATAGGGGATGACACTAATCTTTTCTCTATCTTCTGCCGAGGTCGGGCATTGAACCGTGCTCAATCTCACACCTTGAAATACAGGCAAGAACCCCTTCTTGGACTAATCCATATTGAACTTCTTCAATATCTTGTCAAGGTATGTGCCTTGTGAAAGACCAATGAGGTGTCTCGATCTATCTCTATAGATCTTGATGCCTAATATGTAAGCAGCTTCTCCAAGGTCCTTCATTGAAAAACATTTATTCAAGTAGGCCTTTATGCTTTCCAAAAGTTCTATATTATTTCCCATCAATAGTATGTCATCCACATATAATATGAGAAATGCTACAGAGCTCCCACTCACTTTCTTGTAAACACAGGCTTCTCCATAAGTCTGTATAAACCCAAACGCTTTGATCATTTCATTAAAGCGAATGTTCAAACTCCGAGATGCTTGCATCAGCCCATAGATGGAGCGCTGGAGCTTGCATACCTTGTCAGCATTCTTAGGATCGACAAAACCTTCTGGCTGCATCATATACAATTCTTCCTTAAGGAAACCATTAAGGAATGCCGTTTTGACGTCCATTTGCCATATCTCATAATCGTAGAATGTGGCAATTGCTAACATGATTCAAACGAACTTCAGCTTCGCTATAGGTGAGAAGGTCTCATCGTAGTTAACCCCTTGAACTTGTCGATAACCCTTAGCGACAAGTCGAGCCTTATAGACGATCACATTACCATCCGCGTCTGTCTTCTTCTTAAAGATCCACTTATTTTCTATGGCTTGCCGATCATCGGGCAAGTCTGTCAAAGTCCATACCTTGTTTTCATACATGGATCCTATCTCAGATTTCATGGCTTTAAGCCATTTGTTGGAATCCGGGCCTGCCATCGCTTCTTCATAGTTCGAAGGTTCACCGTTGTCTAGCACCATGATTTCCAGGACAGGGTTACCGTACCACTCTGGTGCGGAACGTGTCCTTGTGGAACTACGAACTTCAGTAGCAACTTGATCTGAAGTTTCATGATCATCATCATTAACTTCCTCTCTAGTCAGTGCAGGCATCACAGAAACATCTTCTTGAGCTGCGCTACTCTCCGGTTCAAGAGGCAGTACTTCATCAAGTTCTACTTTCCTCCGACTTACTTCTTTCGAGAGAAACTCTTTCTCCAGAAAGGATCCATTCTTGGACAAAGATCTTGCCTTCGGATCTGAGGTAGAAGGTATGCCCAATAGTTTCCTTAGGGTATCCTATGAAGACGCATTTTTCCGACTTGAGTTTGAGCTTTTCAGGTTAAAGTTTCTTGACATAAGCATCGCATCCCCAAACTTCCAGAAACGATAGCTTAGGTTTCTTCCCAAACCATAATTCATACGGTGTCGTCTCAACGGATTTCGACGGAGCCCTATTTAAAGTGAATGCGGCAGTCTCTAAAGCATAACCCCAAAATGATAGTGGTAGATCGGTAAGAGACATCATAGATCGCACCATATCCAATAGAGTGCGATTACGACGTTCAGACACACCATTACGCTGAGATGTTCCAGGCGGCGTGAGTAGTGAAACAATTCCACATTTCCTTAAGTGCATACCAAACTCATGACTCAAATATTCTCCTCCACGATTTGATCGTAAGAACTTTATTTTCCTGTCACGTTGATTCTCTACCTCACTCTAAAATTCCTTGAACTTTTCAAAGGTCTCAGACTTGTGTTTCATTAAGTAGACATACCCATATCTACTTAAGTCATCAGTGAGGGTGAGAACATAACGATAGCCACCGCGAGCCTCAACGCTCATTAGACCGCATACATCAGTATGTATTATTTCCAACAAGTTGGTTGCTCGCTTCATTGTTCCGGAGAACGGAGTCTTGGTCATTTTGCCCATGAGGCATGGTTTGCACGTGTAAATGATTCATAATCAAGAGACTCCAAAAGTCCATCTGCATGGAGTTTCTTCATGCGTTTGACACCAATGTGACCAAGGCGGCAGTGCCACAAGTATGTGGGACTATCATTATCAACCTTACATCTTTTGGTATCACACTATGAATATGTGTAACATCACGTTCGAGATTCAATAAAAATAAACCATTGACCAGCATGGCATGACCATAAAACATATCTCTCATATAAATAGAACAATCATTATTCTCAGATTTAAATCAGTAGCCATCTCGCATTAAACGAGATCCAGATACAATGTTCATGCTCAAAGCTGGCACTAAATAACAATTATTGAGGTTTAAAACTAATCTCGTAGGTAAATGTAGAGGTAGCGTGCCGACAGTGATCACATCGACCTTGGAACCATTCCTAACGTGCATCGTCACCTCGTCCTTCGCCAGTCTCCGCTTATTCCGCAGCTCCTATTTTGAGTTACAAATATGAGCAGCCGCACCAGTATCAAATACCCAGGAGCTACTACGAGCGCTGGTAAGTGTTGGGGAACGTAGTAATTTCAAAAAAATTCCTACACACACGCAAGATCATGGTGATGCATAGCAATGAGAGGGGAGAGAGTTGTCCACGTACCCTCGTAGACCGAAAGCGGAAGCGTTAGCACAACGCAGTTGATGTAGTCGTACGTCTTCACGATCCGACCGATCACGTACCGAACACACGGCACCTCCGAGTTCAGCACACGTTCAGCCCGATGACGTCCCTCGAACTCCGATCCAGCCGAGTGTTGAGGGAGAGTTTCGTCAGCACGACGGCGTGGTGACGATGATGATGTTCTACCGACGCAGGGCTTCGCCTAACCACCGCTACAGTATTATCGAGGTGGACTATGGTGGAGGGCGGCACCGCACACGGCTAAAAGATCAAACAATCAATTGTTGTGTCTCTAGGGTGCCCCCTTGCCCCCGTATATAAAGGAGCAAGGGGGGAGGTGCTGCCGGCCAGGAGGGGGCGCGCCAGGAGGAGTCCTACTCCCACCGGGAGTAGGACTCCCTCCCTTTTCCTTGTTGGATTAGGAGTGGAGGGGGAAAGAGGAGGGAGAGAGGAAGGAAAGGGGGGCGCCGGCCCCCTCTCCTTGTCCTATTTGGACTAGGGGGGAGGGGCGCGCGGCCCTACCCTGGCCGCCTCTCCTCTTCTCCACTAAGGCCCACTATGGCCCATTAAGCCCCCGGGGGGTTCCGGTAACCCCTCGGTACTCCGGTAAAATCCCGATTTCACCCGGAACATTTCCGATATCCAAATATAGGCTTCCAATATATCAATCTTCATGTCTCGACCATTTCGAGACTCCTCGTCATGTCCGTGATCACATTCGGGACTCCGAACAACCTTCGGTACATCAAAACTCATAAACTCATAATATAACCGTCATCGGAACTTTAAGCGTGCGGACCCTACGGGTTCGAGAACTATGTAGACATGACCGAGACACGTCTCCGGTCAATAACCAATAGCGGAACCTGGATGCTCATATTGGCTCCCACATATTCTACGAAGATTTTATCGGTCAGACTGCATAACAACATACGTTGTTCCCTTTGTCATCGGTATGTTATTTGCCCGAGATTCGATCGTCGGTATCTCAATACCTATTTCAATATCGTTACCGGCAAGTCTCTTTACTCATTCCGTAATACATCATCCCGCAACTAACTCATTAGTTGCAATGCTTGCAAGGCTTAAGTGATGTGCATTACTGAGTGGGCCCAGAGATACCTCTCCGACAATCGGAGTAACAAATCCTAATCTTGAAATACGCCAACCCAACAAGTACCTTCGGAGACACCTATAGAGCACATTTATAATCACCCTGTTACGTTGTGACGTTTGGTAGCACACAAAGCGTTCCTCCGATAAACGGGAGTTGCATAATCTCATAGTCATAGGAACATGTATAAGTCATGAAGAAAGCAATAGCAACATACTACACGATCGAGTGCTAAGCTAACAGAATGGGTCAAGTCAATCACATCATTCTCCTAATGATGTGATCCCGTTAACCAAATGACAACTCATGTCAATGGCTAGGAACATAACCATCTTTGATCAACGAGCTAGTCAAGTAGAGGCATACTAGTGACACTCTGTTTGTCTATGTATTCACACATGTATTATATTTCCGGTTAATACAATTCTAGCATGAATAATAAACATTTATCATGATATAAGGAAATAAATAATAACTTTATTATTGCCTCTAGGGCATATTTCCTTCAGTCTCCCACTTGCACTAGAGTCAATAATCTAGTTCACATCACCATGTGATTTAACACCAATAGTTCACATCACCATGTGATTAACACCCATAGTTCACATCGTCATGTGACCAACACCCAAAGGGTTTACTAGAGTCAATAATCTAGTTCACATCGCTATGTGACTAACACCCAAAGAGTACTAAGGTGTGATCATGTTTTGCTTGTCAGAGAAGTTTAGTCAACGGGTCTGTCACATTCAGATCCGTATGTATTTTGCAAATTTCTATGTCAACAATGCTTTGCACGGAGCTACTCTAACTAATTGCTCCCACTTTCAATATGTATCCAGATTGAGACTTATAGTCATCTGGATCAGTATCAAAATTTGCATCGACGTAACCCTTTACGATGAACCTTTTTGTCACCTCCATAATCGAGAAACATATCCTTATTCCACTAAGGATAATTTTGACCGCTGTCCAGTGATCTACTCCTAGATCACTATTGTACTCCCTTGCAAAAATTAGTGTAGGGTATACAATAGATCTGGTACACAACATGGCATACTTTATAGAACCTATGGCCAAGGCATAGGGAATGACTTTCATTCTCTTTCTATCTTCTGCCGTTGTCGGGCTTTGAGTCTTACTCAATTTCACACCTTGTAACACAGGCAAGAACTCTTTCTTTGACTGTTCCATTTTGAACCACTTCAAAAACTTGTCAAGGTATGTACTCATTGAAAAACTTATCAAGCGTCTTGATCTATCTCTATAGATTTTGATGCTCAATATGTAAGTAGCTTCACCGAGGTCTTTCTTTGAAAAACTCCTTTCAAACACTCCTTTATGCTTTGCAGAATAATTCTACATTATTTTCGATCAATAATATGTCATTCACATATACTTATCAGAAATGCTGTAGTGCTCCCACTCACTTTCTTGTAAATACAGGCTTCACCGCAAGTCTATATAAAACTATATCCATTGATCAACTTATCAAAGCGTATATTCCAACTCCGAGATGCTTGCACCAGTCCATAGATGGATTGCTGGAGCTTGCATATTTTGTTAGCACCTTTAGGATTGACAAAACCTTTTGGTTGCATCATATACAACTCTTCTTTAATAAATCCATTACGGAATGCAGTTTTGTTTATCCATTTGCCAGATTTCATGAAATGCGGCAATTGCTAACATGATTCGGATAGACTTAAGCATAGATACGAGTGAGAAACTCTCATCGTAGTCAACACCTTGAACTTGTCGAAAACCTTTTTCGACAATTCTAGCTTTGTAGATAGTAACACTACTATCAGCGTCCGTCTTCCTCTTGAAGATCCATTTAATCTCAATGGCTCGCCGATCATCGGGCAAGTCAATCAAAGTCCATACTTTGTTCTCATACATGGATCCCATCTCAGATTTCATGGCCTCAAACCATTTTGCGGAATCTGGGCTCATCATCGCTTCCTCATAGTTCGTAGGTTCGTCATGGTCTAGTAACATAACCTCCAGAACAGGATTACCGTACCACTCTGGTGCGGATCTCACTCTGGTTGACCTACGATGTTCGATAGTAACTTGATCTGAAGTTACGTGATCATCATCATTAGCTTCCTCACTAATTGGTGTAGGAGTCACATGAACAGATTTCTGTGATGAACTACTTTCCAATAAGGGAGCAGGTACAGTTACCTCATCAAGTTCTACTTTCCTCCCACTCACTTCTTTCGAGAGAAACTCCTTCTCTAGAAAGGATCCATTCTTAGCAACGAATATTTTGCCTTCGGATCTGTGATAGAAGGTGTACCCAACTGTCTCCTTTGGGTATCCTATGAAGACACATTTCTCCGATTTGGGTTTGAGCTTATCAGGATGAAACTTTTCACATAAGCATCGCAACCCCAATTTTTTTAAGAAACGACAACTTTGGTTTCTTGCCAAACCACAGTTCATAAGGCGTTGTCTCAATGGATTTAGATGGTGCCCTATTTAACGTGAATGCAGCTGTCTCTAATGCATAACCCCAAAACGATAGTGGTAAATCGGTAAGAGAAATCATAGATTGCACCATATCTAATAAAGTACGGTTACGATGTTTGGACACACCATTACGCTGTGGTGTTCCAGGTGGCGTGAGTTGCGAAACTATTCCGCATTGTTTCAAATGAAGACCAAACTCGTAACTCAAATATTTTCCTCCACGATCAGATCATAGAAACTTTATTTTCTTGTTACGATGATTTTCCACTTCACTCTGAAATTCTTTGAACTTTTCAAATGTTTCAGACTTATGTTTCATTAAGTAGATATACTCATATCAGCTCAAATCATCTGTGAAGGTTGGAAAATAACGATACCCGCCACGAGCATCAACACTCATCAGATCGCATACATCAGTATGTATTATTTCCAGTAAGTCAGTTGCTCGCTCCATTGTTCCGGAGAACGGAGTCTTAGTCATCTTTCCCATAAGGCATGGTTCGCAAGCATCAAGTGATTCATAATCAAGTGATTCCAAAAATCCCATCAGCATGGAGTTTCTTCATGTGCTTTACACCAATATGACCTAAACGGTAGTGCCACAAATAAGTTGCACTATCATTATTAACTTTGCATCTTTTGGCTTCAATATTATGAATATGTGTATCACTACGATCGAGATCCAACAAACCATTTTCATCGGGTGTATGACCATATAAGGTTTTATTCATGTAAACAGAGCAACAATTATTCTCTAACTTAAATGAATAACCGTATTGCAATAAACATGATCAAATCATATTCATGCTCAACGCAAACACCAAATAACACTTATTTAGGTTCAACACTAATCCCGAAAGTATAGGGAGTCTGCGATGATGATCATATCAATCTTGGAACCACTTCCAACACACATCGTCACTTCACCCTTAACTAGTCTCTGTTTATTCTGCAACTCCTGTTTCGAGTTACTAATCATCGCAACTGAACTAGTATCAAATACTTAGGGGTTGCTATAAACACTAGTAAAGTACACATCAATAACATGTATATCAAATGTACCTTTGTTCACTTTGCCATCCTTCTTATCCGCCAAATACTTGGGGTAGTTCCGCTTCCTGTGACCAGTTCCTTTGCAGTAGAAGCACTCAGTCTCAGGCTTAGGTCCAGACTTGGGCTTCTTCACTTGAGCAGCAACTCGCTTGCCATTCTATATGAAGTTCCCTTTCTTTCCCTTTGCCCTATTCTTGAAACTAGTGGTCTTGTCAATCATCAACACTTGATGCTCTTTCTTGATTTCTACCTTCGTTGATTTCAGCATCATGAAGAGCTCGAGAATCATTTTCGTTATCCCTTGCATACTATAGTTCATCAAGAAATTCCAGTACCTTGGTGATGGTGACTAGAGAACTTTGTCAATCACTATCTTATCTGGAAGATTAACTCCTACTTTATTCAAGCGATTGTAGTACCCAGACAATCTGAGCACATGCTCACTAGTTTAGCGATTCTCCTCCATCTTTTAGCTATAGAACTTGTTGGAGACTTCATATCTCTCAACTCGGGTATTTGCTTGAAATATTAACTTCAACTCCTGGAACATCTCATATGGTCCATGACGTTCAAAACGTCTTTGAAGTCCCGATTCTAAGTCGTTAAGCATGGTGCACTAAACTATCAAGTAGTCATCATATTGAGCTAGCCAAACGTTCATAACGTCTGCATCTGCTCCTGCAATAGGTTTGTCACCTAGCGGTGCATCAAGGACATAATTCTTCTGTGCAGCAATGAGGATAAACCTCAGATCATGGACCTAGTCCGCATCATTGCTACTATCATCTTTCAATGTAGTTTTCTCTAGGAACATATATAAAACATAGGGAAGCAAGAACGCGAGCTATTGATCTACAACATAGATATGCTAATACTACCAGGACTAAGTTCATGATAAATTAAAGTTCAATTAATCATATTACTTAAGAACTCCCACTTAGATAGACATCCCTCTAATCATCTAAGTGATCACGTGATCCAAATCAACTAAACCATAACCGATCATCACGTGAAATGGAGTAGTTTTAAATGGTGAACATCACTATGTTGATCATATCTACTATATGATTCACGCTTGACCTTTCGGTCTCAGTGTTCCGAGGCCATATCTGCATATGCTAGGCTCGTCAAGTTTAACATGAGTATTCTGCGTGTGCAAAACTGGCTTGCACCCATTGTAGATGGACGTAGAGCTTATCACACCCGATCATCACGTGGTGTCTGGGCACGACGAACTTTGGCAACGGTGCGTACTCAGGGAGAACACTTTTATCTTGAAATTTAGTGAGAGATCATCTTATAATGCTACCGTCAATCAAAGCAAAATAAGATGCATAAAAGATAAACATCACATGCAATCAAAATATGTGACATGATATGGCCATGATCATCTTGCGCCTTTGATCTCCATCTCCAAAGTACCGTCATGATCTCTATCGTCACCGGCATGAAACCATGATCTCCATCATCTTGATCTATATCAA
This sequence comes from Triticum aestivum, assembly GCF_018294505.1. NCBI lineage: Eukaryota > Viridiplantae > Streptophyta > Magnoliopsida > Poales > Poaceae > Triticum > Triticum aestivum. The sequence goes on along the minus strand of NC_057808.1, from coordinate 249,843,260 downwards.
TGTGTCGTCACATGGTCGTCTCGCCAACTATTGCTCTTGCAACTATTGCTATCGCATAGCGATAAAGTAAAGCAATTATTTGGCGCTTGCACCTTATGTAATAAAGAGACAACCATAAGGCTTCTGCCAGTTGCCAATAACTTCAACAAAACATGATAATCTCATACAATAAAATTTAGCATCATGTCTTGACCATATAACATCACAACATGCCCTGCAAAAACAAGTTAGACGTCCTCTACTTTGTTGTTGCAAGTTTTACGTGGCTGCTACGGGCTGAGCAAGAACCGTTCTTACCTACGCATCAAAACCACAACGATAGTTTGTCAAGTTGGTGTTGTTTTAACCTTCGCAAGGACCGGGCGTAGCCACACTCGGTTCAACTAAAGTTGGAGAAATTGACACCCACCAGCCACCTGTGTGCAAAGCACGTCGGTAGAACCAGTCTCGCGTAAGCGTACGCGTAATGTCGGTCCGGGCCGCTTCATCTAACAATACCGCCGAACCAAAGTATGACATGCTGGTAAGCAGTATGACTTATATCGCCCACAACTCACTTGTGTTCTACTCGTGCATATGACATCTACCCATAAAACCTGGCTCGGATGCCACTGTTGGGGAACATAGTAATTTCAAAAAAAATCCTACGCACACGCAAGATCATGGTGATGCATAGCAATGAGAGGGGAGAGTGTTGTCCACATACCCTCGTAGACCGAAAGAGGAAGCGTTAGCACAACACGGTTGATGTAGTCGTACGTCTTCACGATCCGACCGATCAAGTACCGAACGCACGACACCTCCGAGTTCCGCACACGTTCAGCCCGATGACGTCCCTCGAACTCCGATCCAGCCAAGTGTTGAGGGAGAGTTTCGTCAGCACGACGGCATGGTGATGATGATAATGTTCTACCGACGCAGGGCTTCGCCTAAGCACCGCTACAGTATTATCGAGGTGGACTATGGTGGAGGGGGGCACCGCACACGGCTAAAAGATCAAACGATCAATTGTTGTGTCTCTAGGGTGCCCCCTTGCCCCCGTATATAAAGGAGGAAGGGGGGAGGTGCGGCCGGCCAGGAGGGGCACGCCAGGAGGAGTCCTACTCCCACCGGGAGTAGGACTCCCTCCCTTTTCCTTGTTGGATTAGGAGTGGAGGGGGAAAGAGGAGGGAGAGAGGAAGGAAAGGGGGGGGGGCGCCGCCCCCACTCTCCTTGTCCTATTCAGACTAGGGGGTACGGGCACGCGGCCCTGCCCTGGCTGCCTCTCCTGTTCTCCACTAAGGCCCACTATGGCCCATTAAGCCCCCGGGGGGTTCCGGTAACCCCTCGGTACTCCGGTAAAATCCCGATTTCACCCGGAACATTTCCGATATCCAAATATAGGCTTCCAATATATCAATCTTCATGTCTCGACCATTTCGAGACTCCTCGTCATGTCCGTGATCACATCTGGGACTGTGAACAACCTTCGGTACATCAAAACTCATAAACTCATAATATAACCGTCATCGAAACTTTAAGCGTGCGGACCCTACAGGTTCGAGAACTATGTAGACATGACCGAGACACGTCTCCGGTCAATAACCAATAGCGGAACCTGGATGCTCATATTGGCTCCCACATATTCTATGAAGAACTTTATCGGTCAGACCGCATAACAACATATGTTGTTCCCTTTGTCATCGGTATGTTACTTGCCCGAGATTCGATCGTCGGTATCTCAATACCTAGTTCAATATCGTTACTGGCAAGTCTCTTTACTCGTTCCGTAATACATCATCCCGCAACTAACTCATTAGTTGCAATGCTTGCAAGGCTTAAGTGATGTGCATTACCGAGTGGGCCCAGAGATACCTCTCCGACAATCGGAGTGACAAATCCTAATCTCGAAATACGCCAACCCAACAAGTACCTTCGTAGACACATGTAGAGCACCTTTATAATCACCCTGTTACGTTGTGACGTTTGGTAGCACACAAAGTGTTCCTCCGGTAAACGGGAGTTGCATAATCTCATAGTCATAGGAACATGTATAAGTCATGAAGAAAGCAATAGCAACATACTAAACGATCGAGTGCTAAGCTAACGAAATGGGTCAAGTCAATCACATCATTCTCCTAATGATGTGATCCCGTTAGTCAAATGACAACTCATGTCAATGGCTAGGAAACATAACCATCTTTGATCAACGAGCTAGTCAAGTAGAGGCATACTAGTGACACTCTGTTTGTCTATGTATTCACACATGTATTATGTTACCGGTTAATACAATTCTAGCATGAATAATAAACATTTATCATGATATAAGGAAATAAATAATAACTTTATTATTGCCTCTAGGGCATATTTCCTTCAGTAAGGTACACATCAATAACATGTATATCACATATACCCTTGGCGTTACCGGCCTTCTTATCCGCTAAGTACTTGGGCCAGTTCTGCTTCCAGTGACCATTTCCCTTGCAATAAAAGCACCGAGTCTCAGGCTTGGGTCCATTCTTTGGCTTCTTCCCGGCAACTGACTTACCGGGCGCGGCAACTCCCTTGTCGTCCTTCTTGAAGTCCTTTTACCCTTGCCTTTCTTGAAACTAGTGGTCTTATTCACCATCAACACTTGATGTTCCTTTTTGATCTCCACCTCCGCTGATTTCAGCATTGAATATAACTCAGGAATGGTCTTCTCCATCCCTTGCATATTGTAGTTCATCACAAAGCTCTTGTAGCTAGGTGGAAGCGACTGGAGGATCCTGTCAATGGCCGAGTCATCTGGAAGATTAACTCCCAGCTGAGACAAGCAGTTGTGCAACCCAGACATCTTGAGTATATGCTCGCTGACAGAACTGTTTTCCTCCATCTTACAACTATAGAACTTGTTGGAGACTTCATATCTCTCGACCCGGGCATGAGCTTGGAAAACCATTTTCAGCTCTTGGAACATCTCATATGCTCCATGCTGCTCAAAACGCTTTTGGAACCCGGTTCTAAGCTGTAAAGCATGCCGCACTGAACCAGGGAGTAATCATCACTATGCGACTGCCAGGCATTCATAACGTCTTGAGTTGTTGGGAAAATGGGTGTGTCACCTAGCGGTGCTTCAAGGACATATGCTTTCTTGGCAGCTATGAGGATGATCCTCAAGTTACGGACCCAGTCCGTGTAGTTGCTACCATCGTCTTTCTGCTTGGTTTTCTCTAGGAGCGCATTGAAGTTGAGGGCAACATTAGCGTGGGACATTTGATCTACAAGACATATTGTTAAGACATTTTAGACTAAGTTCATGACAATTAAGTTCATCTAATCAAATTATTTTAATGAACTCCCACTCAGATAGACATCGCTCTAGTCATCTAAGTGATACATGATCCGAATCGACTAGGCCGTGTCCGATCATCACGTGAGACGGACTAGTCATCAACGGTGAACATCTGCATGTTGATCGCATCTACTATATGACTCATGTTCGACCTTTCGGTCTCTTGTGTTCCGAGGCCATGTCTGTACATGCTAGTCTCGTCAAGTCAACCTAAGTGTTTTGCATGTGTAAATCTGGCTTACACCTGTTGTATGCGAACGTTAGAATCTATCACACCCGATCATCACGTGGTGCTTTGAAACAACGAACCTTCGCAACGGTGCATAGTTAGGGGGAACACTTTTCTTGATATTTTAGTAAGGGATCATCTTATTTATGCTACCGTTGTTCTAAGAAAATAAGATGTAGACATGATAAACATCACATGCAAATCATAAAGTGGCATTATATGGCCAATATCATCTTGCGCCTTTGATCTCCATCTTCGAGGCATGGCATGATCACCTTCATCACCGGCATGACACCATGATCTCCATCATCATGATCTCCATCATCGTGTCTTCATGAAGTTGTCTCGCCAACTATTACTTCCACTACTATGGCTAACGGTTAGCAATGAAGTAAGTAATTACATGGCATTTTCATTGACTCGCAAGTTGATGACCCACAAGTATAGGGGATCTATCATAGTCCTTTCGATAAGTAAGAGTGTCGAACCCAACGAGGAGCAGAAGGAAATCATAAGCGGTTTTCAGCAAGGTATTCTCTGCAAGCACTGAAATAATAGGTAACAGATAATTTTGTGATAAGATAATTTGTAACGAGCAATAAGTAATAAAAGTAAATAAAGTGCAGCAAGGTGGCCCAATCCTTTTTGTAGCAAAGGACAAGCCTAGACAAACTCTTATATAGAGAAAAGCGCTCCCGAGGACACATGGGAATTATCGTCAAGCTAGTTTTCATCACGTTCATATGATTCGCGTTTGGTACTTTGATAATTTGATATGTGGGTGGACCGGTGCTTGGGTGCTGCCCTTACTTGGACAAGCATCCCACTTATGATTAACCTCTATTGCAAGCATCCACAACTACAACAAAAGTATTAAGGTAAACTGTCGGGTGGTAGGTGCGACATATGCCAACGGGTGGCTTATCATTGTGGGAGCCAGTAAGACGTCGCCGGTGCCTGGAAACGGGATGAGGTGAAGACATGCATGCCGGCGAATCTTACCCAGGTTCGGGGCTCTTCGTGGAGATAACACCCCTAGTCCTGCTCTGCGGGGTCTCCGCATGATCAGTAGATCAAAACAAGTAGCTACAAGTGCTCCTTGAGCTGTCGGATTCGAGGGAGAAGAAGAGCAAGGCTAGCCCTCCCTTTCTCTCTATATGGTGTGTGTAACTCTGAGACCAACCCTTTGCATGGGTGCCCCGGGGGGTTTATATAGGCCTACCCCCCAGGGGTACAATAGTAATCCGGCTGGGCGCGGGTCCCAGCCGTCAGTGTCTGTGATCGCCGGCTTCTCCGCCGGCCATTTGGGGCCCGTCGGCTGCCGGCCTCTTGGTCGACAGGCCGGCCCCACCGCCTGGCGGTCCTGTCGGCGGCTCGTCACTGTTGCCTCGCCCTGGTGATGAGGGCTTTGTCGAGGCAAGCGTGGCTACAGCGCCGCCGCCTTGCGGTCTCTCACTATAGCCTCACCTCATCTTGTCTCCTTGATGAGGCTCGTGTTTCGAGGGAGGGAGGTAGCCGGCTATTGGGAGCCGGGCACGCCCCCGGCCGACTAGGGGAGGCCGGGCCGCCTTTGAGCGTCTCTCTGGCTAAAGGGGCCCGCCACCCGCGGGCCGTATTGGCGTCTGCCGTGGGTGACGTCGAGGTCAACATGGCTACAGTGCTGTGCCGGACGGGAGATGGCTGATCCGTACGGCGCCCTGTGGCCATGCCGGCTCCGGGATTCGGGGGTAGTGGGCCGCACTGCAGCCATGTCCCGTCTTATCACCGTTATGTGGACGCAGTTTGGGTGGGTGCGGTCTTGGCCAGCTTCTGGGAGTCGGCAATCTTCATGGCCGGCTTCTGGGAGGCGGCAATCTTCATGGCCGGCTTCTGGGAGTCGGCAATCTTCATGGCCGGCTTCTGGGAGTTTGTCCTCTTGGAGCCGGCTTCCTGGAGTCGGCCATCTCGAAGCTTCCTTGGGGAAGGTTTCTGAGACTGGGTTGCCTTTTGGGAGTCGGCCCTGGGGATAGCCGGCCGGGGGAAGGCGGCCCTATGCTTCGTATGCTTGAAGGCTTGAATGGCCTGATAATTTTTGAAGAGCTAGGGGGAGTCGGTTAGGCTACCCGTGGCCATTTACTCCGACAGTAGTCCCCGAAGCTGGTTGGGCTTCGAGGTTGAGTGGAGGTCGAGAAGCTCGGGCAGCTTCTTATCTTGACGAGCCGGCAGCTGGGAGTCGGCTTCGGTTAGGCGCGCCGTCTTGGCGAGAAATTTTTGAAGTCAGAGGGCGGGAGTCTGCTGGCGCGCGCGCCGGGCTGTGGGCCGGCCACTCGCTGCCTGCGAACCACGTGGCGTCCCTTGGCTGAAAAGCTTGCCAGCCCACGCGTGCGACAAGACGTCGCCGCAGGTTGGGGGCCCACCACTCCTACGCCCGGGCCCAGGCGTGGATTCTCTGCGGCCCAAAGCCGCTCGCACGTCTTCCTGCGGCGGTTTCGGCACGCCTTTAGGGCGCAGTAATTGCGGGACGTGGGGGAGTGGGTGCAGTTAATCCCACGTCCCACCCCACGTCTCGCCTCCTCGGCTTCGCCGCACAAGGCTATAAGTAGGGGGAGGAGGGGAAGCGGCAGGCGCTCGCACGCTCCCCTCCTCTCCGCCATCTTGTTCCTCCTACTCTCCCTCACAGCAGCGCCTCGCCGCCGCGCCGTCCCATTATCCTTTTCTCCGCCGCCGCGCTCATTCTCGCCGGCTTCACGCCGTCATGCAGTACGGCGGGGATTGGGACGGCTCCAATGTCCATGAGGACCACGTCGAATTCCTCTGCAAGACGCGGCGGCTGCCCGCCGCGGATAAGGTGCGGGTCCGCCTCGCGCCCGCGAAGGAGATCACGCCGGAGCCAGAGGAGGGCGAGCGGGTGGTCTTCCGCTTGCATTTCTTGCGCGGCATCGGCTTGCCCGCGAGCGCCTTCTTCCACTCTTTTCTTGAATTCTACCAACTCCATCCGCACCACCTCACCCCGAACACGGTGGTGCTGCTGTCCGCCTTCGTCACCTTGTGCGAAGGCTACCTCGGCGTCCTCACCACCCTCGAGCTCTGGGGGGAGTTCTTCCAGTCCAAGCTGGGCACGCGTATGCAGGGCATGCCGGCTCAGAGTGGCGCCTTCATCGCGATGCGGAGGGTGACACCCGACAACCCCTTCCCTGTCATCACCCTGATCCAGTCGGTGAAGCTCTGGCAGAAGTCATACTTCTATGTGAAGAACATCGCCCCGCAAGGCGACTACGTTAATTTGCCGGCTTACGAAGCCGGCCCGCCGGCGGGTAGGCGGCCCCAGTGGTCCTATAGGGCCGTGACGCTGACGCCAGCTGGAGCCGCGGCTGTGGCCCGACTGCGGGTGATGATCCAGTTGGAGGGCTTATCTGGGCCTGACTTGCTGGACGCCTTCGTCACGTGCCGGGTGCTTCCGCTCCAGAGCCGCCCTCATCTAATCTGTCAGATGAGCGGCCAGCTCGATCCGACTCGGATGTGCACCAAAGGCATGCCGCACGACGAAGTGGCCCACATGGTGAACTACCTTGCGAACTGCAAGCTCTCCGCAGAGTGGCAGTTTGGCAAGGAGCCATATTGCCGAGCTCACCCGCCGCCCACGGTATGTTCTCTTTTTCCCTTTCTTCTCTCAGTTTTGTCGCTGAGTTCCTTTTGGCCGACTCTGACTAGTCGGCTTGTCTCGACAGAGCCCTCTTCTTTGGCCTGCAGGCGGGTCGGACACGGAGCGCCGATTCGTCCCCGACCGGACGGAGCACGATCTGGAGGACCCCGACTTGGGGGCGGCCGCCATGGATGATAACACCGAGGTGGGCGGTGGCCAAGCCGGCGGCGAGGCAGGCGGCTCCGGGCTTGGAGTCAGCTTTGACGACTGGTCGGACGATGATGAGGCGGAAGTCGTCCCACGCCGCCAGCCGGCGCCTGGACACGGCGCGGGTTCCTCCGCCGCGCCACCTGCTCGGGGCGGCGGGCAAAAGCGTCATGCTGCGCTGGGCTTGTTCGGCAGTCGCCCGAAGAAGCCCAGGGGCGGAGCAGCGGCGACCAGGCAGGAAGAGGCGGCCGCAAAGGCAGCCCGCTTTCGCAAGGCGGTGAAGCAGCCGCAGACGGTGTCGGCGTAAGTATATTTACTCCTTCATGTATTCTTTCTTCTTTTCTCTGGTAGTTCCTGAATCCTTGTCCTTTCTCGAAAAACCAGGGCTCCATTGTCGCTCGAGCGGGTTGCTGCCGCCTCCGTCGTTGGGTCGCCGGGAGGATCCGGGAGCACCACTCGCCGCGTGGACCCCCGTGCCGATCTTCAAGTGGCGACGGAGCGGAACATGCGGGAGGCGCGGGAGGAGCGGGAGGTGCGGGAGGCGGAGGCATTGAGGGCGGCCGCCGCCAAGGCGGCGCAGGAGGAGGAGGCGGCGAAGGCGCGCGCCGATGCCGCGGCCAAGGCCCAAGCGGAGGCTGCGGCGATGGCGGAGGGGGCCTTGCTGGTCACCCCGCTGCGCGTCGCGGCGCCTGGGGCCCCAGAGCCCTCGCCAGAAGAAGCCGGCGGTGACCAGCCGGGGCTGGAGAGGGAGGACGATGTCGTCGTCCTGGAGAGGGAGGCGGCACCGGCCCCGCCGCCTGGGGCGACTCAAGGCGGCCGGCCTAACCTGTCGCCTGTGCAATCGGCCGGGGGCGAGCCGGCCGTGAGGACTGATCTGGCGGTCCGGACGCCGTCGCGCCAGCGCGCGGGGAAGGCCGCATCAGAGCCACAGCCGGCCACGGGCTCTAGCTCGTCGGCCCAGGACATGGAGGCGGCCAGCGCCAGCTCGGGGTGGACGCCGGGCGGAGGGACGGCCGTGATGAACGTGGCCACGCAGGACATCCGGACCCGGCTTCAAGCCCAGGCTGCGGCGCTGAGGAAGTACAACGACGAGTTCCTGGCGACGCTGGCGGCCATCCGGGTTAGTCTTCTTGTCTTTGCTTTTTTGATCTTGGTTTCTTCCGTGGGGGCGCGTCAGCGCACCCACTGGGTGTAGTCCCCGAGTTCCGAGTCGGCTGCTGAGCAGGCGGCTTGGAACTTCCTGGCGGACCTTGTTTTGCTATTCTTGTTCTCATTCGCTGTTCTGCCTGACTTGCAGGACTACCACAACCTCCGCGCGGCTGCCTTCAACTCCCAGGCTCGGGAGCTGACCCAGAAGACTGCTGACCTATCTGAGAGCCGGGGTAAGTGCTTCATCTTTTAACTCATGTGGGGGCGCGTCAGCGCACCCACTGGGTGTAGTCCCCGAGATTCTGGCCGACTGCGGAGCAGTCGGGTCGGATCTTCCTTGACAACTTCTTCTTATTGCTTCTTTTTTCTCTGCCATCCCTGCAGCGGCCAACGCCAGTCTAAGGGAGCAGCTGGAAGGGACTCAGGCCGCCCTCCGTGCTAAGGAGGCTGAGTTTGCCGCCTTGGCCCAGGAGCGTGACCGCCTGGCCAAGAGGTTGACCGACCAGGAGGAGAGCCACAAGGCGGCCCTGAAGGCGGTGCGGGACAGCGAGGCCACCCTCCAAGCCGAGTATGAGACAGAGGCGGCTAGCTGGGCCGAAGCGAGGCAGACGCTGATCACCGGCTATGGCCAGATCGAAGATTTCGTTGACGGTAGGCCGCCCTCTTCTTCGTCCTTGCTTGCCGCTTGCCATTTTGGCTCGTTTTCTGACTTGGTGTTTTTCTCTTCTTTCTCTTTTCTTTCTTGCGCAGAGTACTTCCCTGGCTACTCTACCACCGCCAACCAGATCATCGAGGCCTGCCGCGAGGCACAGAGGCAGGCTGGCGCCGAGATCGCGCCAAACGCTCACCGGTCGCTGGAGGAGCAGATCTTGGCGATCCAGGCCCGCCTCCAGCCGGCTCATCGCCTGCTCCGCCGGCTTCAACGTGTCGGGGCGCAGGTGTTGGCCGCTCTCTGGCCTGGTGAAGTGATTCCCCGCACCCCCAGTCGGACTGCCGACTGGCTGGAGGTGGCGGTCGACCGCTTCGAGGCCTGGAAGGCTTCGGCGGCTCGGTCCGGTGCCAGGCGGGCGCTGGAGTTCGTCAAGGCCTGGTATCCCGGGCTGAGTATGGACCAGCTGGCCACCTGGCGGCAGCAGGCTGACACGGAGCTGGAGCCGGCGCGGTCGGCTATCATCCGGTGGGCTTCGGCGATCGCCGACTACACCGACACCAGCGCCTTCGCTCCTGAAGTGGACGACAACGGTGTTGCCCAGCCGGAGGAGTGGTTCGGGCTGTACCCGGCAGACGGCGAAGACTCGGCGGAGGAGATCGACTCCAGCGACGAGGGCGAAGAGGAGGAGGAGGAGGGTGAAGACGCCGGGCCAGATGGTGGAGCGGCCGGTCAGCCTCAGCTTGACCGTGCCTCCAGCAACAAGGCACGCGCGGGTGCACCACCTGCAGCCGGCGATGATCAAGCCGAGACCCGCCAGCCGGCCACTCCTCCAGCCGGTGGCACCGTCTCCACCGACCAACCCGGCTCCCACACCGCGCCCTTAGTCTAGTCTGTTGTCTTTATCTTCCTATCTTATCACTCTTGGAACAATATTTTGTTAAGTTTGCGCAATTCCACCCACTGGGGGTGTATTCGAACTATGTTGATTGCCGGCCTGTTGGGGGCCTTATATGTAAATATAATTATGCATGTGTTTGGCTTTCCCTTGTTCTTTGCTTTTCATCCTTCTGATGTTTCCTTTGCCGCCCTCCCTTGGTTGCCGCCTCCCCATTCGGACAGTTGCTCTGCGTATGTGGCTGGAGAAGTGCTTGGCCAGTTGGGAGGGCAAGTACTCTAGCTTTGTTGGATTATATCGAAGTGTTTGGGAGGCCGGCCAGCCGGCTGTTCTGATAGCCGGCAAGCGTGGTTGGAGGCCGTCTTTTCGTTATACAAGTTCGTTAGTCCTTAGCCGTTTTTCGTGTGGGCATCCTTTCTGCCTTTGGCTCTTGCTAGTCGGACAGTCGGTTCTTCGAGCTGCGACTTTCAACAAGAGAGGACTCGGGAGCCGGCACACTACTTGTCTGACTTCAGGTAGAACTTTAATATAACTTAAGGCGGCCAGTCCCCGGGCCGACTAGTCGAACCCGGTGCCAGACAGAAAATCAAATGTAATAATACATTCATGAATATGACACTCGTCATTCATAGATAAAGGAAGGCAGTCCCCGAGTGCTCCTCGGGGGGCCTGTTGTTTCGTACTTAATACAAAAGGGTAGCATGATACATACTGCTTTCAACTGTAAAATCTTCTCAGGAGGTTCGCGTTCCATGGTCGCTCCGACTCCTTGCCAGAATCATCCCTCTTGCGTGCTCTTGGTTTTTGCACGTCGATCAGGTAGTAGGAGTCGTTGTGTAGTGCCTTGCTGATGACGAAAGGGCCTTCCCAAGGGGACGAGAGCTTGTGCTGGCCGGCTGTTCGCTGGATCAGCCGAAGCACAAGGTCGCCCTCCTGGAAAGATCTTGGCTTGACCTTGCGGTTGTGGTAACGGCGCAACCCCTGCTGGTAGATGGCGGACCGGCTGAGTGCTAACAGCCGGCCTTCTTCCAGCAGGTCGACGCCGTCTTCTCGCACTTCCTTGGCCTCCGCCTCCGTGTACATGGTGACCCGAGGCGAGTCGAACTCGATGTCGGTTGGGATGACAGCCTCGGCACCATATACAAGGAAGAACGGAGTGAAGACGATTGACTTGTTAGGGGTAGTACGCAGACTCCAGAGGACAGCCGGCAACTCATTGAGCCAGCAACCGGCCAGTCGCTCCAGTGGTACGACCAGTCGGGGCTTGATGCCGGAGAGGATGAGTCCATTTGCTCGCTCGACCTGGCCATTTGACTGCGGGTGGGCAACGGACGCTAAGTCCAGTCGGATACTCTGCGTCGCGCAGAAACGTGCCAGTGCTCCTTTGGCAAAGTTTGTGCAGTTGTCGGTGATGATGCTGTGTGGCACGCCGTACCGAGTAGTGATGTCGGCAATGAATGTCACGGCAGTCAGCCCGTTCAGCTTCTTGATCGGCTTTGCTTCGATCCACTTGGTAAATTTGTCCATGGCGACAAGAAGATGTGTCAAGCCGCCGCGGGCTGTTTTGAATGGGCCCACCATGTCCAGCCCCCAGACGGCAAAGGGCCAGGTGAGGGGGATGGTCTTGAGTGCGGAAGCCGGCAGGTGTTGTTTGGAACTGAAGACTTGGCATCCTTTGCAGCTCTTGACTATCTCTTTGGCATCTTCCAAAGCAGTCGACCAAAAGAAACCGTGTCGGAAAGCTTTGGCCACAAGTGACCTTGAGGCTACGTGGTGGCCGCATTCACCTTGATGGATATCCTTGAGGATTGCCACGCCTTTCTCTGGCTCGACGCAGCGCTGGAAGACTCTAGTGACACTGCGCTTGACAAGTTCTCTGTTTATTATTGCATATGCTCCGGCTCGACGTTGAACTAGTCTTGCCGAGATCTCATCAGCCGGCAGCTCTCTGTTGACTAGAAAGTTGAGGATGGGCTGGGCCCATGATGGAGCTGTGACTTCTTCTACTGTCAATACGGCCACCGTGACTCGGGTGGGTGGGTTGGGTGGTGGAGGGTTGGAGTCGGCCACCGCTTCTTGTGTTGCTGCAGTCCCCGGGCCAGGTTCTGAAGTCCCCGAGCCGGCTGCTGGGTTCCTCCAGTCGGATCCGGCTGCATCAGGGGTAGGCGGTATGAAGATAGAGTCCAACTCTGGAGACGGCTTGATGGACGGCTTGAGGAGCCACTGGAGAGAGACACCGGTCGGTATAGCCTGTCGGGTGGAGCCGATCCGCGCCAGGGCATCTGCTTGGTCGTTGTCGGCCTGTGGTACGTGAAGGAACTCGCACCCTTCGAAGTACCCACTGATCTGCTGGACGAGGAATCGATAGCTCACCATGTTTGCATCCTTGGCGTCCCAGTCACCAGATGACTGCTGGACCACCAAGTCTGAGTCGCCATAGCACAGGATCCGGCGTATGCCAAGCTCTTTGGCTAGCCGGAGCCCGTGTATGAGTGCCTCATACTCGGCCACATTGTTGGAGGCGGCGAAGTGGATTTGTAGCGTGTATCTGAGTTTGTCGCCTTTGGGAGAGGTGAGGATGATGCCGGCTCCCAAGCCGGTGCGCATCTTGGACCCGTCGAAGTGCATCCGCCAATGGGTAGAGTCGGGAGCCGGCGGTAGGTACTGGGTCTCGGCCCAGTCGACGAGGAAGTCGGCCAATGCTTGGGACTTGATTGCGGTGCGGGGCTGGTAGAAGATCGTGTAGGGTGCCAGCGCAATGGCCCATTTAGCCACCTGGACGGATGCATCCCGGCTGCCTATGATCTCGGCGAGCGGGGCGGTGCACACGACCGTGATGGGATGCTCCTGGAAGTAGGGCTTCAGCTTCTTGGCGGCGAAGTACACTCCATAGCACATCTTCTGGTAGTGCGGGTAGTTTTGCTTTGAGCTGGATAGTACTTCGCTTAGATAATACACCGGCCTCTGGACTAGCTGGGCTCGGCCTTCTTCCGGGCGCTGGACCACGCCAACTGTACTGACCACTCGGCTAGTCGCGGCAATGTAGAGGAGCATGGGATCCTTCTCAGTCGGCGCCGCCAGGACAAGTGGAGTAATCAGCATCTTCTTCAACTCATGGAAGGCTTGGTCGGCTTGGTCATTCCACTCGAAATGAGTGGATTTCTTCATGAGTCGGTACAGGGGAAGAGCCTTCTCTCCTAGACGGCTGATGAAGCGGTTTAAGGAGGCCAGGCACCCAGTGAACTTCTGCACATCCCGCAACTTGGTGGGAATCTCCATCCTCTCAATGGCCTTGATCTTCACAGGGTTGCACTCAATGCTGCGTTCGGAGACCAGAAAGCCTAGCAGCTGGCCGGCTGGTACTCCGAACATGCATTTCTCGGGGTTGAGCTTGATCTGGAATCGGCGCAAGTTGGCAAATGTTTCTTTGAGGTCCTCCAGCAGGGTGCCGCGCTTCTCTGTCTTCACCACAATATCGTCTATGTAGACGTGGGCATTTCTGCCGAGTTGCTTGAGGAGGCATTTCTGCATGCAACGCTGAAAAGTGGCACCGGCATTCCTTAAGCTGAATGTCATAGTCAGGTAACAGAAAGCTCTGAATGGTGTGATGAAGGCAGTCTTCAGGCGGTCTGCTGGGTCCAACTTGATCTGATGGTACCCTGAGTAGGCATCCAAAAAACTCAACAGCTCGCATCCGGCCGTGGAGTCTATCACTTGGTCAATCCGTGGCAAAGCGAAGGGATCTTTGGGGCAGGCCTTGTTGAGGCTGGTGTAGTCTATACACATACGCCACTTATTGTTCTTCTTCAACACCAAGATTGGGTTGGCAAGCCACTCTGGGAAAAATACTTCCATAATAAAGCCGGCGGCGAGGAGCCGGGCTATCTCTTCTCCTACGATTCTTCGCTTCTCTTCTGATTGTCGGCGGAGGGGCTGCTTGACCGGCTTCGCGTCGGCTCGGACGTGTAATTTGTGCTCGACGAAATCTTTCGGGACACCCGGCATGTCCTTTGGGGACCATGCAAAGATGTCTCAATTCTCACGGAGGAAGTCGACGAGCTCGCCTTCCTATTTACTGTCCAGGTTTGCCCCAATGACAGCAAACCTTTCCGGGTTCTCCGGGTCCAAAGGTATCTTCTTCGTCTCCTTGGCCAGCTGGAAGGAGCCCTGCGCATCGTAATCCTTGGGGTTGGGGGACAAGGCCGGCTGCTTGCCGGCCAAGGCCACAACCCGTTCCAGTATCTTCTTCTCTTCTGCCACTACGAGGGACTCGGCCAGCCGACTGCTGGCTGCTGCGCACTGGATGGACTTCTTGTAGTCGCCGGCTACAGTGATGATCCCCTTCGAGCTCGGCATCTTCATCTTCAGGTAGGCGTAGTGGGGCACATCCATGAACTTGGCCAGAGCAGGTCGGCCAAGCAAGGCATGGTAAGGGCTCTCCAGATCCACTACCTCGAACCAGATCGCTTCTCGGCGAAAGTGATCCTTGTCTCCGAAGAGAACATCCATCTTGATCTTGCCGATCGGGGAACAGGACAGGCCGAGTACGATGCCATGGAACACGGTCCATCTTGGCATGAGCTGCTTTGCTTTGATGTTCAGCTTCTCCATGGTATCGCGGTACAATATGTTGATACTGCTTCCGCCATCAATCAGAACGCGGGAGAACCGGGCAGCTCGCCTCTCCGTTGCGAGGGTGACATCCAATACTAATGCGTATGAGCCAGGGGACGGCATCACCTCTGGGTGGTCGGCCCGGCTCCAGTTGATAGGCTTCTCGGACCAGTGCATGAACTCGGGGTTGCTGGAGGCGACTGCGTTGACCTCTTGGTACTGTCGGCGCCGACTGCGCTTGTCTTCAACTTGGCTTGTGAAGACGACGTAGGCGGCGTGCTCTTCAGGGAACTCATCTTGAATGGCTCCGACTGCTGGTCAAGCTGCCAGCTGCTGGGGGGCTGGAGGCGGTGGACCGGGAGGCGGAGGCGGCACCAGCCCCTCGCCCTTGGAGATCCGTGTGAGCCAGTGGCACTTTCGGGTCGGGTGGTTGGACGGCTTCGCGCCGCTGTGGAACTTGCAGGGGGCATCGAGAGTCTGCTCGTAGGAGAAAGCCGGCTGCCAAGCCGGCCTGCCGCCCTTCTTCTTGGGAGCGGGCCGTTCTTCGGGCTGCTCATCTTCAACTGTGGCCACCTACCGACTGGTGGAAGGCGGCATAGGGGCCTTGCGCTTGTGGTCGTTCTGGTAGGGGCGCCGATTGGAGTCGCCAGCCGGCGTCTTGGGAGCCGGAGCGAGCACCTTCCCAGAGGCGTCCACTCGGAGCTCGGTCTTCATCGAGGAATCGGCCGTGGCGTACTTGTCCACGATAATCAGCAGCTCGTCGAGCGTAGCCGGCTCGTCGCAGAGGAGTCGGTGCTTGAGGAGGGTGCCCTCCCGGCACCCGGCGGTGAAGTATTCGATGGCTTGAACCTCGTGCACCCCCTCGCAGGAGTTGCGGAGCTCGGCCCACTGCGTGAGGTAGTCGCGGGTCGACTCGTTGGGCCCTTGGACGCATAGGGAGAGTTGGCGAGGCTTGGGAGGCCGCTTGTACGTGCTGGTGAAGTTGCGGACGAAGACTTCCGTGAAGTCCATCCAGCTGTTGACGCTGCAGGGCTTGAGGCTGTTGAGCCAGGTGCGCGCCGTGCCTTGTAGCATAAGGGGGACGTACTTCACGGCTACGCGCCTGTTGCCGTTGGCTATGCTGACAGCAGTAGAGTAGTCGATGAGCCAATCTTCCGGTTTCACAGAGCCGTTGTACTTGGGCGTGTCTCTGGGGAGCGAGAAACCTTTGGGGAAGGGCTCTTCGCGGATGCGGGGGCCAAAGCATGGCGGACCGACATCGTCTTCTTCTTCTAGCAGCAGGGATCGAGCCAAGCGGTCTATCCGGTGGCGGGCGTCGTTCTCGCCGACTCCTTCGCGGTGGCCTAGTCGGCCACCAAGAGTCGGATGCGTGACAGGCGGCGGGGTGGGATATCTCTCCCCTCGAGGCGGGGGAGGAGGCGGATTTTCTTGGCGCTCCACTGCTCGAGGGCGGCCTTCCGCGTCGCGCTCGATGGTGATCCGAGTCCGGCTGCGGCTAGCAGCCGACTCCTTGTCTTTTCTCGCGCGGGCGCCGCTCGCAGTCGGCGACCGGGATGTCGCGGCGTGCTCTCGGCGCGGGGGAGGACTCTCAGTGCGGACGCCGGCTTCGTGCCGTTCTGCGGCCGCGTCGATCAGCTGCTGGATTTGCCTTGTCATGTAGGGGAGCTCATCGGCTCCCAGCCCATTTAGCTCTTCAGCGGCCGCCTGAGCGGCTTCCAGATTCTCGAGCGGGGTGGCGTAGACGGGGCGGTCCTCCCCTAGCTTGCTGGCGATGGCCGCGCCGCGCTTCTGGACGAGGCCGGCTCGGCTCGGCCCGCCATGAGGCGGCGTGCCAAAGGTGGCGCGGTCGACTTCGCGCTGGTGAGCCTCGGTGAGGCGTCTCATGGAGGCTATCTTCTGGCCTTCCGCGATGAGGGCGAGGCGGCGTGCCTCCAAGGTCTCGGCGTCGGCGTCAGCCGGGATGGGGATGGATAAGTCATGCATCGCCGCTTGCAGGGCGTCGTGGGCGTTCTCGCCTAAGTTGGCGACGTGGCTGATGACCAGCACTTCGGTGACAGCGCTGCTGCCGCTGTCAGCTCGAGGGAGAGGGTCGCCGAAGACTACCACGTCGGAGGGGTAGGCGTCGAGCGATGCCGTGTCGGAGTCGACAAGCATCGGGTCGGTGGAGCCGACCGACTCCAAGTCTACAGCAGGCTCGCTGGAGACGTGAGGTTGGTCGAGGAGGCTGACGAGGTGGCTCTCGGGGTAGTCCATGCCCGCGTCGGACGCGGGATCGTCGGAGATGCGAGTCTCGCCGAGCAGATCGGCGAGGCGGCTCGCTGCGCAGGCGTCGTCGATGCCTTGCAGCGCGTCGGGGCAAACGCCGTCGAGCGCAGCAGGCTGGCTGCGCTCGCGGGGGAGGAAAAGGGTTCCCGTCCAGAACAGGTCTCCGGACGACGGTGCACCTGGCCCCACGGTGGGCGCCAAATGTCGGGTGGTAGGTGCGACATATGCCAACGGATGGCTTATCATTGTGGGAGCCAGTAAGACGTCGCCGGTGCCTGGAAACGGGATGAGGCGAAGACATGCACGCCGACGAATCTTACCCAGGTTCGGGGCTCTCCATGGAGATAACACCCCTAGTCCTGCTCTGCCGGGTCTCCGCATGATCACTAGATCAAAACAAGTAGCTACAAGTGCTCCTTGAGCTGTCGGATTCGAGGGAGAAGAAGAGCAAGGCTAGCCCTCCCTTTCTCTCTATATGGTGTGTGTAACTCTATGAGACCAACCCTTTGCATGGGTGCCCCGGGGGGTTTATATAGGCCTACCCCCAGGGGTACAATAGTAATCCGGCTGGGCGCGGGTCCCAGCCGTCAGTGTCTGTGATCGCCGGCTTCTCCGCCGGCCATTTGGGGCCCGCCGACTGGTGGGTCCCGCCAGCTGCCGGCCTCTTGGTCGACAGGCTGGCCCCACCGCCTGGCGGTCCGGTCGACGGCTGGTCACTATTGCCTCGACCCTGGTGACGAGGGCTTTGTCGAGGCAAGCGTGGCTACAGCGCCGCCGCCTTGCGGGCTCTCACTGTAGCCTCACCTCGTCTTGTCTCCTTAATGAGGCTCGTGTTTCGAGGGAGGGAGGTAGCCGGCTATTGGGAGCCGGCCACGCCCCCGGCCGACTAGGGGAGGCCGGGCCGCCTTTGAGCGTCTCTCTGGCTAAAGGGGCCCGCCACCCGCGGGCCGTACTGGCGTCTGCCGTGGCTGACGTCGAGGTCAACATGGCTACAGTGCCGCGCCGGACGGGAGATGGCTGATCCGTACGGTGCCCTGTGGCCATGCCGGCTCCGGGATTTGGGGGTAGTGGGCCGCACTGCAGCCACGTCCCGTCTTATCACCGTTATGTGGACGCAGTCTGGGTGGGTGCGGTCTTGGCCGGCTTCTGGGAGTCGGCAATCTTCATGGCCGGCTTCTGGGAGTCGGCAATCTTCATGGCCGGCTTCTGGGAGTCGGTCCTCTTGGAGCCGGCTTCCTGGAGTCGGCCATCTCGAAGCTTCCTTGGGGAAGGTTTCTGAGACTGGGTTGCCTTTTGGGAGTCGGCCCTGGGGATAGCCGGCCGGGGGAAGGCGGCCCTATGCTTCGTATGCTTGAAGGCTTGAATGGCTTGATAATTTTTGAAGAGCTAGGGGGAGTCGGTTAGGCTACCCGTGGCCATTTACTCCGACATAAACCTAACCATAGCATGAAACATATGGATCCAAATCAGCCCCTTACGAAGCAACGCATAAACTAGGGTTTAAGCTTCTGTCACTCTAGCAACTCATCATCTACTTATTACCTCCCAATGCCTTCCTCTAGGCCCAAATAATGGTGACGTGTCATGTAGTCGACGTTCACATAACACCACTAGAGGATAGACAACATACATCTCATCAAAATATCGAACGAATACCAAATTCACATGACTACTAATAGCAAGACTTCTCCCATGTCCTCAGGAACAAACGTAACTACTCACAAAGCATATTCATGTTCATAATCAGAGGAGTATTAATATGCATAAAGGATCTGAACATATGATCTTCCACCAAATAAACCAACTAGCATCAACTACAAGGAGTAATCAACACTACTAGCAACCTACAGGTGCCAATCCCAGACTTGGAGACAATAATTGGATACAAGAGATGAACTAGGGTTTGAGAAGAGATGGTGCTGGTGAAGATGTTGATGGAGATTGCCCTCTCCCGATGAGAGGAGCGTTGGTGATGACGATGGCGATGATTTCCCCCTCCCAGAGGGAAGTGTCCCCGGCAGAACAGCTCCACCGGAGCCCTAGATTGGTTCCACCAAGGTTCCGCCTCGTGGCGGCGGAGTCTCATCCCGAAATCTTGCTTATGATTTTTCTTCGGAGGAAAGAGTTCATATAGCAGAAGATGGGCACCAGAGGGCCAACAGGGGGCCCACGAGGCAGGGGGCACGCCCAGGGGGGTAGGGCGCGCCCCCACCCTCGTGGACAGGTGGAGGCCCCCTGACGTATTTCTTCCGCTCAGTATTTTTTATTATTTCCAAAAATAACTTTCGTGGAGTTTCAGGACTTTTGGAGTTGTGCAGAATAGGTCTCTAATATTTGCTCCTTTTCCAGCCCAGAATTCCAGCTGCCGGCATTCTCCCTCCTTATGTAAACCTTGTAAAATAAGAGAGAATAGGCATAAGTATTGTGACATAATGTGTAATAACAGCCCATAATGCAATAAATATCGATATAAAAGCATGATGCAAAATGGACGTATCAACTCCCCCAAGCTTAGACCTCGCTTGTCCTCAAGCGAAAGCCGATAACGATAAATATGTCCACATGTTTAGAGGTGGAGGTGTCGATAGAATGAAATACGGACAAGAGGGCTCATGATTATTCTAATAACAGCAACATATATGAATATTTTCATATGATTTCTTATGCTCAAGTAATAATATATTCACAACGCAAAGTATAAATCAGAAACTTTATTGAGAACTAACAAACTATAATCTCAGTCATTGAAGCAATTGCAATTTATCATAACATCAGAAAGAGTCTATGTCAGAGCTTTCTAGCAAGTCCACATACTCAACTATCATTTAGTCTTTCATAATTGCTAACACTCACGCAATACTTGTGGTTACGGAGTTTTAACCGGACACAGAGAAAGATAGGGGCTTATAGTTTCGCCTCCCAACCTTTTACCTCAAGGGTAATGTCAACAATAATAACTCATTCTACCCTACATCTAATTAGGTATATATATCAGGATCTTTCCAACATCCTGTGCTTGCCAAAGGATAAAATATAAGAAAGGAAAGGTGAAGATCACCATGACTCTTGCATAAGGTAGAAGGTAATAATAAAAGATAGGCCCTTCGCAGAGGGAAGCAGAGGTTGCCATGCGCTTTCAGGGTTGGATGCACAAAATCTTAATGAGAAAGACCGTCACTTTATATTGCCACTTGTGATATGAACCTTTATTATGCAGTCCGTCGCTTTTATTTCTTCCACATCACAAGATCGTATAAAGCTTAATTCCTCCACACCAATCAATCACACATATTTAGAGAGCAATTTTTATTGCTTGCACCGATGACAACTTACTTGAAGGATCCTACTCAATCCATAGGTAGATATGGTGGACTCTCATGGCAAAACTGGTTTAAGGGTTTTTGGAAGCACAAGTAGTATCTCTACTTGGTGCAAAGAATTTGGCTAGCATGAGGGGGAAAGGCAAGCTCAACATGTTGGATGATCCATGACAATATACTTTATCTCAGATATAAGAAAACATAACCCATTACGTCGTCTTCCTTGTGCAACATCAACTCTTTAGCATGTCATATTTTCATGAGTGCTCCCAATCATAAAATATGTCCAAGATAGTATATTTATATGTGAAACCTCTCTTTCTTTATTACTTCCTATTAATTGCATCGATGACCAAAGCTATGTTTGCCAACTCCCAACAATTTTTAATCATCATACTCTTTCTATGTGAATTCATTACTCTTAATAAGATCAATACGATCTCTTTATTCTTTTTAATCGTTTTCTCTTTTCTTTTATACACTCAAGATCATGGCAAAATAAAGCCCTTGACTCAACACTAATCTTTATTATATAGCTCACGGACTCGATTACATAGAGAGATCATAAAGCAAAACTCAAAACTAGATCATACCAGAACTTTATTCTACTAGATCAAGATACTACTAATAGGATCGAACTAAGAAAAACAGTAAAGATAGGGGTGTGATGGTGATACGATACCGGGGCATCTCCCCCAAGCTTGGCAGTTGCCTAGGGGTGCTCCCATACCCATGTGATTATGTCTCCTTCTTCGGGGATGGTGATGTGATATTCTTGGCGATAATGCCCCTCAGGATACGATTCTCTTCCTCGAGCTTAGTGAGTTCCTGGTTGAGATCCATTATCTCCTTACGGAGCTTCCCTGTAACGGCTAAAGCTCCTTGCACCCAAGGGTGTTGCATGGCTGCGGGAGAACAAGTGACACTCTTCTTCATATTTTCATAAGAAAGAAATCTAACATTGGAAGGGATAACCAAGTTTGGAATAGCTGAGCTCTGTAGTTCCCCCATCATGAACCCAGCTCGGAAGCGAGAAGTGACTTCTTGATCCTCCATGGAATCTATCCTCAACAAATCAGCCTCCATCTCTTCCTCCGTTGCTGGCCCAAAGTGGTCAGCATCGCTGTTTGTCCTTGGTCTCGATGCCGGATGAGACACCCGGCTCTCCCCGACTGACTCTTGAGAAGACATCTTGCTCTAATCTGCAGCAGCAACAGCTCGAAACAATAACAGAGGATATTTGCGTGATACAGGAGTCAAAACCTACAAGAGATTATATAATGAATTTTTACCGATCAAAATACGTATCGTGCAAGAAAACGGAGTCCGGAGAGCACACGAGGTACCCGCGAGGTAGGGGGCGCGCCCTCCACCCTCGTGGAGGCCTCGTGTCCTTCCCGGACTGCTTCTTATTTTTCTATTTTTCTAAATATTCCAAAACGGAGAAATATTGCCATAAGAATTGTTTTGGAGTCGGTTTGCTTACCGTACCACATACCTATTCCTTTTCGGAGTCTGAAACATTCCAGAAAGTGTCCCTTATGTATTCCTCCGCGGTTACGGTTTCAATAACATTGGTTTCAACATTTATAGGATTACCTGAGATATAATGTTTAATTCTTTGACCATTCACCACCTTCGGATTTGTGCCTTCGAAGTTGTTGATTTTTATGGCACTGGAACGATAGACCTCCTCGATAACGTAAGGACCTTCCCATTTAGAGAGAAGTTTTCCTGCAAAAAATCTTAAACGAGAGTTGTATAGCAATACATAATCACCTACCTTAAACTCACGCTTTTGTATTCTTTTGTCATGCCATCTTTTAACTTTTTCTTTAAACAACTTGGCATTCTCGTAGGCTTGGGTTCTCCATTCATCAAGTGAGCTAATGTCAAATAACCTCTTCTTACCAGCAAGTCTGAAATCATAGTTGAGCTCTTTAATAGCCCAATAAGCCTTATGTTCTAGTTCGAGAGCTAAGTGACATGCTTTTCCATAAACCATTTTATACGGAGACATACCCATAGGATTTTTATATGCAGTTCTGTATGCCCATAATGCATCATCAAGTTTCTTGGACCAATTCTTTCTAGATCTATTAACAGTCTTTTGCAAAATCAATTTGAGCTCTCTGTTGCTCAATTCTACTTGACCACTAGACTGCGGGTGATAAGGAGATGCAATTCTATGATTAACATCATACTTAGCAAGCATTTTACGGAAAGCACCATGAATAAAATGTGAACCACCATCAATCATTAAATATTAGGGACTCCAAACCTCGGAAAAATAACTTCTTTAAGCATTTTAATAGAAGTGTTATGATCAGCACTACTAGTTGGAATAGCTTCTACCCACTTAGTAACGTAATCAACAGCAACTAAAAAATGTGTGTAACCATTAGAGGCAGGAAAAGGTCCCATATAATCAAAGCCCCAAACATCAAATGGTTCAATACCAAGTGAATAGTTCATAGGCATTTCTTGACGTCTACTAATATTACCAATTCTTTGACATTCATCACAAGATAGGACAAACTTACGGGCATCCTTGAAGAGAGTAGGCCAATAAAAACCGGATTGCAATACCTTATGTGCAGTTCTATCTCCAGCGTGGTGTCCTCCATAAGCCTCGGAATGACACTTGCGTAGGATCTGTTCCTGTTCATGCTCAGGTACACAACGTCTAATAACACCATCTACTCCTTCTTTATAAAGATGTGGGTCATCCCAAAAGTAATGTCTCAAATCATAGAAAAACTTTTTCTTTTGCTGGTATGTGAAACTAGGTGGTAAAAATTTAGCAACAATATAATTAGCATAATCAGCATACCATGGAGCAGTACGAGAAGCATTTATGACATTCAGTTGTTCATCCGGAAAGCTATCATCAATAGGTAGTGGGTCATCAAGAACATTTTCTAACCTAGACAAGTTGTCTGCAACGGGGTTCTCAGCTCCCTTTCTATCAACAATATGCAAATCAAATTCTTGTAGCAAGAGAACTCATCTAATAAGTGTAGGTTTAGCATCTTTCTTTTCCATAATATATTTAATAGCAGCATGATCCGGGTGAATAGTTACTTTAGAATCAACAATATAAGGTCTGAACTTATCACAAGCAAATACGACTGCTAAGAATTCTTTCTCAGTAGTAGCATAATTTCTCTGGGCATTATCTAGAGTTTTACTAGCATATTGAATAACATTTAATTTCTTATCAACTCTTTGCCCTAGAACAGCACCTACAACATAATCACTAGCATCACACATAATTTCAAAGGGTAAATTCCAATCAGGTGGCTGAACAATAGGTGCAGAGATTAATGCTTTCTTAAGTATTTCAAATGCTTCTACACAATCATCATTGAAGACAAATGGTATATCTTTTTGTAATAAATTAGTCAGAGGCCGAGAAATTTTTGATAAGTCCTTAATGAACCTCCTATAAAAACCGGCGTGACCAAGGAAACTTCTTATACCTTTGATGTCCTTGGGACATGGCATCTTTTCGATAGCATCAACCTTGGCTTTATCAACCTCAATACCTCTTCAGAAACTTTACGCCCCAAGACAATACCTTCATTAACCATAAAGTGGCACTTTTCCCAGTTCAAGACAAGATTAGTTTCTTCACATCTCTGCAAAACTCGATCAAGGTTGCTCAAGCAATCATCAAAAGAGGATCCATAGACGGAAAAATCGTCCATGAAAACCTCACAAATCTTTTCACAAAAGTCAGAGAATATAGACATCATGCATCTTTGAAAGGTAGCAGGTGCATAACATAAACCAAAATGCATACGTCTATAAGCAAAAGTACCAAAAGGGCAAGTAAAAGTAGTCTTTGATTGATCATTGGCTGACACAGGTATTTGAGAGAAACCAGAATAACCATCTAGAAAGCAAAAATGTGTATGTTTGGATAATCTTTCTAGCATTTGATCGATAAAAGGTAAGGGGTAATGATCCTTTTTAGTAGCATTATTTAATTTGCGGAAATCAATTACCATCCTATAACCTGTAATAATTCTATGCGGAATCAATTCATCTTTATCATTAGGAACTACGGTAATACCTCCCTTCTTAGGGACACAATGGACAGGACTTACCCACTGACTATCAGCAATGGGAAATAATTATACCTGCCTCAAGGAGCTTTAGTATTTCTTTTCTTACCACTTCCTTCATCTTAGGATTCAGCCGTCGTTGATGATCACGAACTGGTTTGGCATCTTCCTCCAAATTTATTTTATGTTGACATAGAGTGGGACTAATGTCCTTAAGATCATCAAGAGTATATCCAATAGCAGCACGGTGCTTCTTCGGAGTTTTCAATAATCTCTCTTCTTCATGCTCTGAAAGGTTAGCACTAATAATAACAGGATATATCTTTTTCTCATCAAGATAAGCATATTTAAGAGTATGAGGTAACGGTTTAAGCTCAAACACGGGATCACCCTTGGGTGGAGGAGGATCCCCTAGGATTTCAACAGGCAAATTGTGTTTCAGGATAGGTTCCTGTTTAAAGAATACTTCATCTATTTCCCTTCTTTCATTCATAAACATATCATTTTCATGGTCTAGCAAATATTGTTCTAAAGGATCACTAGGAGGCACGGCAATAGAAGCAAGACCAATAATTTCATCCTTACTAGGTAATTCCTCTTCACGGTGTTGTCTACGAAATTTAGAAAAATTAAACTCATGAGACATATCACCTAGACCAATAGTAACAACATCCTTTTCGCAGTCTATCTTAGCATTAACGGTGTTCAAGAAGGATCTACCAAATATAATGGGACAAAAGCTATCTTGTGGGGAACCAAGAACAAGAAAATCAGCAGGATATTTAGTTTTCCCACACAAGACTTCCACATCTCTAACAATTCCCATTGGTGAAATAGTATCTCTATTGGCAAGTTTAATTGTGACATCAATATCTTCTATCTCAGCAGGTGCAATATCATGCATAATTTCTTTGTATAAGTCAAAAGGTATTGCACTAGCACTAGCACCCATATCACATAAGCCATGATAACAATGATCTCCTATTTTAACATAAATAACAGGCATGCCTACCACAGGTCTATGTTTATCTTTAGCACAAGGTTTGGCAATTCTAGCAATTTCATCACAGAAATAAATAACATGCCCATCAATATTATCAGCCAAGAGATCTTTAACAATAGCAATATTAGGTTCAACTTTAATTTTCTCAGGAGGTGTATAAGTTCTAATATTGCTTTTACGGACCACAGTTGAAGCTTTATCATGATCCTTTATCCTAACAGGGAAGGGTGGTTTCTCAACATAAGAAGTAGGATCAATAGGATCATTATAAGTGATAGTCTTTTCTTCAACTTTAATAGGTGCAGCTACTTTTACTTCTGTGGGAGGATGATATTTAAACCACTTCTCCTTAGGGAGATAAATATGAACAGCAAAAGATTCACAAAAAGAAGCTACTATCTCAAAGTCAAGTCCATATTTAGTGCTAAATTTACGGAAAACATCGGTATCCATAAAAGATCTAACACAATATAACTTAGGTGTCATACCTGACTCCTTACCTTCGTCGAGATCCCAATCTTCAGAGTTGCGTTTAATTCTTTCCAATAAATCCCATTAGAATTCAATAGTCTTCATCATAAAAGAGCCAGCACAAGAAGTATCGAGCATGGTGCGATTCTTATCAGAAAGCCGAGCATAAAAACTTTGAATAATTATTTCTCTTGGGAGCTCATGATTGGGGCATGAATATAACATTGATTTAAGCCTCCCCCAAGCTTGAGCGATGCTTTCTCCTTCGTGAGGCCAAAAATTATATATATAATTGCGATCACGATGAACAAGATGCATAGGATAAAACTTCTGATGAAATTCCAATTTCAATCATTTGTAGTTCCATGACCCCGTATTATCACATAGCCTATACCATGTCAATGCATCTCCCTTCAAAGATAAAGGGAAGATCTTCTTCTTAATAACATCACCGAGCACACCTGCAAGCTTAAATAATCCACAAACTTCATCCACATATATTAGGTGCTCATCAGGATGCTTTGTTCCGTCTCCTGCAAAAGGATTAGCTAGCAGTTTTTCTAACATACCCGAAGGAATCTCAAAGTGAACATTTTCATTTTCAGTAGGTTCAGTAGGTTGAGGAGCAACTCTTTGCTCTACTGGTCGGGGTGAAGATACCCCGAACAAGCCCCTCAGAGGATTACTTTCCATAGTAACAAGTGACAGTAAATTCCAGCACACTATATAAATTTTTCCTTACCAAATTCCACCTACCAAAGGCGCTTCACTCCCCGGCAACGGCGCCAGAAAAGAGTCTTGATGACCCACAAGTATAGGGGATCTATCGTAGTCCTTTCGATAAGTAAGAGTGTCGAACCCAACGAGGAGCAGAAGGAAATGATAAGCGGTATTCAGCAAGGTATTCTCTACAAGCACTGAAATAATAGGTAACAGATAATTTTATGATAAGATAATTTGTAACGAGCAACAAGTAATAAAAGTAAATAAAGTGCAGCAAGGTGGCCCAATCCTTTTTGTAGCAAAGGACAAGCCTGGACAAACTCTTATATAGAGAAAAGCACTCCCGAGGACACATGGGAATTATCGTCATGCTAGTTTTCATCACGTTCATATGATTCACGCTCGGTACTTTGATAATTTGATATGTGGGTGGACCGGTGCTTGGGTGCTGACCTTACTTGGACAAGCATCCCACTTATGATTAACCTCTATTGCAAGCATCCACAACTACAACAAAAGTATTAAGGTAAACCTAACCATAGCATGAAACATATGGATCCAAATCAGCCCCTTACGAAGCAATGCATAAACTAGGGTTTAAGCTTCTGTCACTCTAGCAACCCATCATCTACTTATTACTTCCCAATGCCTTCCTCTAGGCCCAAATAATGGTGAAGTGTCATGTAGTCGACGTTCAGATAACACCACTAGAGGATAGACAACATACATCTCATCAAAATATCGAACGAATACCAAATTCACATGACTACTAATAGCAAGACTTATCCCATGTCCTCAGGAACAAACGTAACTACTCACAAAGCATATTCATGTTCATAATCAGAGGAGTATTAATATGGATAAAGGATCTGAACATATGATCTTCCACCAAATAAACCAACTAGCATCAACTACAAGGAGTAATCAACACTACTAGCAACCTACAGGTACCAATCCCAGACTTGGAGACAAGAATTGGATACAAGAGATGAACTAGGGTTTGAGAGGAGATGGTGCTGGTGAAGATGTTGATGGAGATTGCCCTCTCCCGATGAGAGGAGCGTTGGTGATGACGATGGCGATGATTTCCCCCTCTCGGAGGGAAGTGTCCCCGGCAGAACAGCTCCGCCGGAGCCCTAGATTGGATCCGCCAAGGTTCCGCCTCGTGGCGGCGGAGTCTCGTCCCGAAAGCTTGCTTATGATTTTTCTTCGGACGAAAGACTTCATATAGCAGAAGATGGGCACCAGAGGGCCAACAGGGGGCCCACGAGGCAGGGGGCGCGCCCAGGGGGGTAGGGCGCGCCCCCACCCTCGTGGATAGGTGGAGGCCCCCCTGACGTATTTCTTTCGCTCAGTATTTTTTATTATTTCCAAAAATAACTTTTGTGGAGTTTCAGGACTTTTGGAGTTGTGCAGAATAGGTCTCTAATATTTGCTCCTTTTCCAGCCCAGAATTCCAGCTGCCGGCATTCTCCCTCCTTATGTAAACCTTGTAAAATAAGAGAGAATAGGCATAAGTATTGTGACATAATGTGTAATAACAGCCCATAATGCAATAAATATCGATATAAAAGCATGATGCAAAATGGACGTATCATAGGTCATACAATAAATTAAGACAACTCCTATGGCTACTGCCGGTTGTCATACTCATCGACATGCAAGTCGCGATTCCTATTACAAGAACATGATCAAACTCATACATCACATATATCATTCATCACATCCTTTTGGCCATATCACATCATATAGCATACCGTGCAAAAACAAGTTAGACGTCCTCTAATTGTTGTTGCATGTTTTACGTGGCTGCTATGGGTTTCTAGCAAGAACGTTTCTTACCTACGCAAAAACCACAACGGCGATATGCCAATTGCTATTTACCCTTCATAAGGACCCTCTTCATCGAATCCGATCCGACTAAAGTAGGAGAGACAGACACCCGCTAGCCCCCTTATGCATCAAGTGCATGTCAGTCAGTGGAACCAGTCTCACGTAAGCGTACGTGTAAGGTCGGTCCGGGCCACTTCATCCCACAATGCCGCCGAATCAAGATAAGACTAGTAACGGCAAGCAAATTGACCAAATCATCGCCCACAACTACTTTGTGTTCTACTCGTGCATAGAATCTACAGATAGACCTAGCTCTGATACCACTGTTGGGGAACGTAGTAATAATTCAAAAAAATTCCTACGTGTCACCAAGATCAATCTAGGAGATACTAGCAACGAGAGAGAGGGAGTGCATCTTCATACCCTTGAAGATCGCTAAGCGGAAGCGTTACAAGAACGCGGTTGATGGAGTCATACTCGCGGCGATTTAAATCGCAGAAGATCCGATCTAGCACCGAATGGACGGCGCCTCCGCGTTCAACACACGTACAACCCGGGGACGTCTCCTCCTTCTTGATCTAGCAAGGGGAGATGAGAAGTTGAGGGAGAGCTCCGGCAACACGACGACGTGGTGGTGGAGCTTGTGGTTCTCCAGCAGGGCTTTGCCAAGCACTACGGAAGAGGAGGAGGTGTTGGACAGGGGGAGGGCTGCGCCAGGGAAGGGTTGGTGCTGCCCTCCCACCCCCCCCTCTATTTGTAGGGTGAAGGGTGAAGGGGCCCAGCCCCCTTAGATCCCATCTACAAGGGGGGCGGCGGTCAGGGGGGAAACTTGCCCCCCCAAGTTTGGTGGGAGGCGCCCCCACCCCCTAGGGTTTCTAACCCTAGGCGCCTTGGACCCTTGGGGGTGCACCAGACACTAGGGAGCTGGTTCCCACCCTTGTTCATCCCACTTGGCCAACCGGGGCAGGTGGCCCCACCCGGTGGACCCCCGGACACCTTTTGGTGGTCCCGGTACAATACCGATAACACCCGAAATTATTCCGGCGACTGAAACTGGACTTCCCATATATAATTCTTCACCTCCGGACCATTCCGGAACTCCTCATGATGTCCGGGATCTCATCCGGGACTCCGAACAACCTTCGGTAACCACATACAATTTCCCATAACAACTCTAGCATCACCGAACCATAAGTGTGTAGACCCTACGGGTTCGGGAACCATGCAGACATGACCGAGACATCTCTCTGGCCAATAACCAACAGCGGGATCTGGATACCCATGTTGGCTCCCACATGTTCCACGATGATCTCATCGGATGAACCACGATGTCGGGGATTCAATCAATCCCGTATACAATTCCCTTTGTCCATCGGTATGTTACTTACCCAAGATTTGATTGTCGGTATCCCCATACCTCGTTCAATCTCATTATCGGCAAGTCTCTTTACTCGTTCCGTAACGCATGATCCTGTGGCTAACTCCTTAGTCACATTGAGCTCATTATGATGATGCATTACCGAGTGGGCCCAGAGATACCTCTCCGTCATACAGAGTGACAAATCACAGTCTCGATTCGTGCCAACCCAACAGACACTTTCGAAGATACCTGTAGCGCACCTTTATAGCCACCCAGTTACGTTGTGATGTTTGGTACACCCAAAGCATTCCTACGGTATCCGGGAGTTGCACAATCTCATGGTCTAAGGAAACGATACTTGACATTTGAAAATCTCTAGCAAAACGAACTACACGATCTTGTGCTACGCTTTGGATTGGGTTTTCTCCATCACATCATTCTCCTAATGATATGATCCCGTTATCAACGACATCCAATGTCCATGGTCAGGAAACCACAACCATCTATTGATCAGTGAGCTAGTCAACTAGAGGCTTAATAGGGACATATTACGGTCTATGTATTCACACATGTATTACGGTTTCCGGTTAATACAATTATAGCATGAACAACAGACAATTATCATGAACAAGGAAATATAATAATAACCACTTTATTATTGCCTCTAGGGCATATTTCCAACAATAAGCTCTACGTCCACATACAATGGGTGCAAGACAGTTTTGCACGTGCGGAATACTCGGGTTAAACTTGACGAGCCTAGCATGTACAGACATGGCCTCGGAACACTGGAGACCGAAAGGTCGAACGTGAATCATATAGTAGATATGATCAACATAGAGATGTTCACCATTGAAAACTACACCATCTCACGTGATGATCAGACATGGCTTAGTTGATACGGATCACGTGATCATTTAGATGACTCGAGGGATGTCTATCTAAGTGGGAGTTCTTAAGTAATATGATTAATTGAACTTGATTTATCATGAACTTAGTCCTGGTAGTATTTGCATATCTATGTTGTAGATCAATAGCCCATGCTACTGTTCCCTTGAATTTTAATGCGTTCCTAGAGAAAGCTTAGTTGAAAGATGATGGTAGCAACTACACGGACTGGGTCCGTAACTTGAAGATTATCCTCATTACTGCACAGAAGAATTATGTCCTTTAAGCACCGCTAGGTGCATGGCCTGCTACAGGAGCAACTCCGGACGTTATGAATGTCTGGCAAGCTAAAACTGATGACTACTCGATAGTTCAGTGTGCCATACTTTACTGCTTAGAATCGGGACTTCAAAGACGTTTTGAACGTCATAGAGCATATGAGATATTCCAGGAGTTGAAGTTAATATTTCATGCAAATGCCCGAGTTGAGAGATATGAAGTCTCCAATAAGTTCTATAGCTGGAAGATGGAGGAGAACAGTTCTGTCAGTGAACACATACTCAGAATGTCTGGGTACCATAACCACTTGACTCAGCTGGGAGATAATCTTCCGGATGATATTGTCATTGACAGAGTTCTTCAATCACTGCCACCAAGCTATAAAGGCTTCGTGATGAACTATAATATGCAAGGGATGGAAAAGACAATTTCCGAGCTCTTCGCAATGCTTAAGGCCGCGGAGGTAGAAATCAAGAAGGAGCATCAAGTGTTGATGCTTAACAAGACCACTAGTTTCAAGAAAAAGGGCAAAGGTAAGAACGGGAACTTCAAGAAGAATAGCAAGCAAGTTGCTGCTCCCAGGAAGAAGCCCAAATATGGACCTAAGCCTGAAACTGAGTGCTTCTACGGCAAAGGGACAGGTCACTGGAAGCGGAACTGCCCCAAGTATTTGGCGGATAAGAAGGATGGCAAAGTGAAAGGTATATTTGATATACATGTTATTGATGTGTACCTTACTAATGCTCGTAGTAGCGCCTGGGTATTTGATACTGGTTCTGTTGCTCATATTTGCAACTCGGAATAGGGGCTATGGATTAAACGAAGATTGGCTAAGGACGAGGTGACGATGCGCGCCGGAAATGGTTCCAAGGTCGATGTGATCGTCGTCGGCACGCTACCTCTACATCTACCCTCTCACACTCCCTTTACTTTCGAGATTAGTGTTGGACCTAAATAAATGTTATTTGGTGTTTGTGTTGAGCATGAATATGATTGTATCATGTTTATTGCAATACGGTTATTCATTTAAGTCAGAGAATAATTGTTGTTCTGTTTACATGAATAAAACATTCTATGGTCATACACCCAATGTAAATGGTTTATTGAATCTCGATCGTAATGATACACATATTACTATTGATGCCACAAGATGCAAAGTTGATAATGATAGTGCAACATATTTGTGGTACTGTCGTTTAGGTCATATTGGTGTAAAACGCATGAAGAAACTCCATGCAGATGGACTTTTGGAATCACTTGATTATGAAATCATTTGATACTTGCGAACCATGCCTCATGGGCAAGATGACTAAAACTCCGTTCTCCGGAACAATGGAGCAAGCTAATGACATATTGGAAATAATACATACCAATGTATGCGGTTCAACGAGTGTTGAAGCTCGCGGCGGGTATCGTTATTTTCTGACCTTCACAGATGATTTGAGCACATATGGGTATATCTACTTGATGAAACACAAGTCTAGAACATTTGAAAAGTTCAAAGAATTTCAGATTGAAGGGGAGAATCATCGTAACAAGAAAATAAAGTTACTACGATCTGATCGTGGAGCCGAATATTTGAGTTACGAGTTTGGCCTTCATTTAAAATAATGTGGAATAGTTTCACAACTCACGCCACCTGGAACGCCATAGCGTAATGGTGTGTCCGAACATCGAAACCGTACTTTATTAGATATGGTGTGATCTATGATGTCTCTTACCGATTTACCACAATCGTTTTGGGGTTGTGCATTAGAGACAACTGCATTCACGTTAAATAGGGCACCGTCTAAATCCGCTGAGACGACACCGTATGAACCATGGTTTGGCAAGAAACCTAAGCTGTCGTTTCTTAAAGTTTGGGGTTGTGGTGCTTATGTGAAAATGCTTCAGCCTGATAAGCTCGAACCCAGGTCAGATAAGTGCGTCTTCATAAGATACCCAAAAGAAACTATTGGGTACACCTTCTATCACAGATCCGAAGGCAAGATCTTTGTTGCTAAGAATGGATCCTTTCTAGAGAAGGAGTTTCTCTCGAAAGAAGTGAGTGGGAGGAAAGTAGAACTTGATGAGGTAAGTGTACCTTCTCTCGAATTGGAAAGTAGCTCATCACAGAAAACCGTTCCCGTGATGCCTACACCAACAAGAGAGGAAGCTAATGATAATGATCATGAAACTTCATATCAAGTTACCACCGAACCTCGTAGGTTAACCAGAGCAGGTTCCGCACCAGAGTGGTATGGTAATCCTATTCTGGAAGTCAGGTTACTAGACCATGATGAACCTACGAACTATGAGGAAGCGATGATGAGCCCAGATTCCGCAAAATGGCTTGAGGGCATGAAATCTGAGATAGGATCCATGTATGAGAACAAAGTATGGACTTTGGTTGACTTTCCCGATGATCGGCAAGCCATAGAGAACAAATGGATCTTCAAGAGGAAGACGGACGCTGATAGCAGTGTTACTATCTACAAATCTAGACTTGTCGAAAAAGGTTTTTGACAAGTTCAAGGTGTTGACTACGATGAGATTTTCTCACTTGTAGCGATGCTTAAGTCTGTCCAAATCATGTTAGAAATTGCCAAATTTTATGAAATCTGGCAAACGGATGTCAAAACTGCATTCCATAATGGAATTCTTAAAGAAGAGTTGTATATGATGCAACCAGAAGGTTTTGTCGATCCTAAAGGTGCTAACAAAGTGAGGAAACTCCAGCGATCCATCTATGGACTGGTGCAAGCATCTCAGAGTTGGAATATATGCTTTGATAAGGTGATCAAAGCATATGGTTTTATACCTTGTGGTGAAGCCTATATTTACAAGAAAGTGAGTGGGAGCACTACAGTCTTTCTGATAAGTATGTGTGAATGGCATATTGTTGATCGGAAATGATGTAGAATTTTTTGGAAAGCATAAAGGAGTGTTTGAAAGGAGTTTTTCAAAGAAATACCCCGGTGAAGCTGCTTACATATTGGGCATCAAGATCTATAGAGATGGATCAATACGCTTGATAAGACTTTCGATGAGTACATAACTTGATAAGATTCTGAAGGAGTTCAAAATGGATCGGTCAAAGAAGGAGTTCTTGCCTGAGTTGTAAGGTATGAAGTTGAGTAAGACTCAAAACCCGACCACGGCAGAAGATAGAGAGAGAATGAAAGTCATTCCCTATGCCTCACCATAGGTTCTATAAAGTATGCCGCACTATATACCAGACCTATTGTGTACCTTGCCATGAGTTTGGCAAAGGGGTACAATAGTGATCCAGGAGTAGATCACTGGACAACAGGCTAAATTATCCTTAGAAGACTAAGGAGATATTTCTCGATTATGGAGGTGATAAAGAGTTCGTCGTAAAGAGTTACGTCTATGCAAGCTTTGACACCGATCTGGATGACTCTGAGTCTCAATCTAGATACTGATACGTCTCCAACGTATCTATAATTTATGAAGTATTCATGCCATGTTTACAATAGTTTTATATGATTTTGGTATGATTTGATTAGAACTAACCCGGACTGATGCTGTTTTCAGCAGAACTACCGTGGTGTTGTTTTTGTGCAGAAATAAAAGTTCTCGGAACGCGATGAAAATCAACGGAGAATTTTTTTGGAAAATATAAAAAATACTGGAACCAAAAACTACCGGAGGGGAGTCCCATGGGCCCCACGATGGTGGGGGGCGCACCCACCCCCCTGGGGCGCCCCCCCTATCTCGTGGACTCCCTGAGGGCCCCCCTGACGAGAAATCAACGCCATCCTCTCCTATAAATACAGAAACCTTCGGGAAATAACCTAGATCGGAAGTTCCACCGCCGCACGCCTCTGTAGCCACGAGAAATCAATCTAGGCCCTCTCTGGCACCTTGCCGGAAGGGGCCATCATCACCGGAGGCCATGGAGGAGGATCTCGGAGGGGCCATCATCGCCATGGAGGCCAAGGACCAGAGGGAGAACCTCTCCCCATCTAGGGGGGAGGCCATGGAGGAGGAAGCACAAGGGGGAGAACCTCTCCTCCTCTCTATCGGTGGCGCCGGATTGCTATCGGGAGGGGAATCATCACCGCAGTGATTGTATTCATCATCATCACCATCCTCATCTATTTTACGCGGTCCACTCTCCCGCACCCCGCTGTAATCCCTACTTGAACATGGTGCTTTATGCCACATATTATGATCCAACGATGTGTTGCCATCCTATGATGTTTTGAGTAGATATCCTTTGTCTTTGGGTTGATTGATGATCTAGATTTGTATGAGTTGTATGTTTTATTTTGGTGTTGTCTTATTGTGCCCTCCGTGTCGCGCAAGCGTGAGGGATTCCCGCTGTAGGGTGTTGCAATATGTTCATGGTTTGCTTATTGTCTGCGTTGCGTGAGTGACTGAAACACAAACACGGATAAGTGGGTCATAGCGTATGGGAATAAAGAGGACTTGATACTTTAATGCTATGGTTGGGTTTTACCTTAATGATCTTTAGTAGTTGCGGATGCTTGCTAGAGTTCCAATCATAAGTGCATATGATCCAAGAAGAGAAAGTATGTTAGTTTATGCCTCTCCCTCATATGAAATTGCAATAGTGATTATCTGTCTTGTTATCAATTGCCTAGGACAATTCCACACACCGATCCATCATTATTCCACACTCGCTATTTATAATATTTAGTAATATATTCTAACTTTATGATAACAGCACCTACTTTTATATTTTAGCTCTCCGATATCATGCAAAGTTATCCTCTTCATACCCACAACGTAGTTTTATTTCTCATTTCTAGTTGGAAGCAAACGTTCGGTGTACGTAGAGTCGTATCAGTGGCAGATAGGACTTGAGAGAATATTGATCTTACCTTTAGCTCCTTGTGGGTTCGACACTCCATACTTATCACTTCCACCTTTGGGAATTGCAACGATGATTCCCTGCACTTGGGGATTATCAGATACACATTGAAAGTGGGAGCAATTAGCTAGAGTAGCTCTGTGCAGATCATTGTAGACATAGAAATTTGCAAAATACATACGGATCTGAATGTGGCAGACCCGTTGACTAAACTTCTCTCACAAGCAAAACATGATCACACCTTAGTACTCTTTAGGTGTTAATCACATAGCAATGTGAACTAGATTATTGACTCTAGTAAACCCTTTGGGTGTTGATCACGTGGCGATGTGAACTATGGGTGTTAATCACATAAAAGATGTGAACTATTAGTGTTAAATCACACGGCGATGTGAACTAGATTATTGACTCTAGTGCAAGTGGGAGACTAAAGGAAATATGCCCTAGAGGCAATAATAAAGTTGTTGTTTTATATTTCCTTATATCATGATAAATGTTTATTATTCATGCTAGAATTGTATTAACCGGAAACTTGATACATGTGTGGATGCATAGACAAAACACAGTGTCCCTAGTAAGCCTCTACTAGACTAGCGCGTTAATCAAAGATGGTTAAGTTTCCTAACCATAGACATGTGTTGTCATTTGATGAACGGGATCACATCATTAGGAGAATGATGTGATGGACAAGACCCATCCGTTAGCTTAGCATAATGATCGTTAAGTTTTATTGCTATTGCTTTCTTCATGACTTATACATATTCCTTTGACTATGAGATTATGCAACTCCCGGATAATAGAGGAATACCTTGTGTGCTATCAAACGTCACAACGTAACTGGGTAATTATAAAGATGATCTACAGGTATCTCCGAAGGTATTTGTTGGGTTGACATAGATCAAGATTAGGATTTGTCACTCCGAGTATCGGAGAGGTATCTCTGGGCCCTCTCGGTAACGCACATCATAATGAGCCTTGCAAGCAATCTAACTAATGAGTTAGTTACGAGATGATGCATTACGGAACGAGTAAAGAGACTTTCCGGTAATGAGATTGAACTAGGTATGAAGATACCGACGATCGAATCTCGGGCAAGTAACATACCGATGAAAAAGGGAATAACGTATGTTGTTATAACGGTTTGACCGATAAAGATCTTCGTAGAATATGTGGGAGCCAATATGAGCATCCAGGTTCCACTATTGGTTATTGACCGGAGAGGTGTCTCGGTCCTGTCTACATAGTTCTCAAACCTGTAGGGTCCGCACGCTTAACGTTCGATGATGATTTGTATTATATGAGTTATGTGATTTGGTGACCGAATGTTGTTCGGAGTCCCGGATGAGATCATGGACATGACGAGGAGTCTCGAAATGGTCGAGAGGTAAAGATTGATATATTGGATGATAGTATTCAGACACCGAAAGTGTTTCGGAATGTATCAGATACATATCGGAGTACCGGGGGGGTTACCAGAACCCTCCGGGGGAAGATATGGGCCTTAGGGGGAAGCACACCAGCCCACATAGGGGTGCCCCCCCAAGGAAGGAGGCTGAATAGGATTAGGAGGAGGGGGCGGCGCCCCCCTCTTTCCTTCTCCCCCCTCTTTTCCCTTCTCCCCCTTCCGGTAAAAGGAAAGTGGGAGGCCGAATTGGACTAGGAGCCCAAGTAGGACTCCTCCTACTTGGGCGCGCCTAGGGCCGGCCTCTCTCCCCTCACCCTCCTTTATATACGGGGGTGGGGGCGCCTCTAACACACATCAATTGTTCCAAGCCATGTGCGGCGCCCCTTCCACAGTTTACTCCTTCGGTCATATTCACGTAGTGCTTAGGCGAAGCCCTACGCGGATCACTTCACCATCACCATCACCACGCCGTCGTGCTGACGGAACTCTCCCTCGACACTTTGCTGGATCAAGAGTTCGGGGGACGTCATTGAGCTGAACGTGTGCAGAACTCGGAGGTGCCGTGCGTTCGGTGCTTGATCGGTTGAATCGAGAAGACGTTCGACTACATCAACCGCGTTAAACTAACGCTTTGTCTTTCGGTCTACGAGGGTACGTGGACACACTCTCCCCTTCTCATTGCTATGCATCTCCTAGATGATCTTGCGTGAACGTAGATTCTTTTTGAAATTGCATGCTACGTTTCCCAACACACACGTCCTCCGACGATGCTAGAAACACCATCGGAACAGGGACAAGGAGGGGATCAAATTTCATGTACAGTGGAACACAAAAAATAAAAAAGATGGGGAAACAAAATGATCGTAGCCCGGCTATAGATGACATGACAACTTGTTATAGCTAGCCGTCGGCCATATTATTAACCATGCTCTAATAGTATATTTTTCTTTCGAGAAGTGCAATTAGCTATCATGATCACTATAAAGGCTCGGGAACAGAGAGGTACTAATTTGATCAAGTCCAGGGAAATAAAAGCCAGCTGTTGACATCAGATTTTGGCACATCATAAAAGAAAATGAGATGGCTTCGAGTGAAATGGTTTTCAGCATGAAAAGTTTCACATCGCCGAGTGGAACGACTTTGATGTTTAGGTTATCATCATCCGAACCCATCTTAGGGATCGAAATTGTACTCCAAGTGGCAAAATTTAGTGTTCCGAGTGGTTTTCGGCTGATCACGCCTTCAAGACGACCTCGGATGAAGGAGCACTCTAAAGGAGTTGCCTTCGTCTCGTCGAGGCAATTGATTTTGATGTATAAATCATCTCAATCCGAGTTCGTATGCAAATGTTAGAGACAATACACCGCAGACCGAACCTAAACGGAAATATGGCGCGAGGTACCAGACACCTTGTCTGATGGGTCGCGCGAGCAATTCAGCCATCAAGAAGGCCTTGAATCGAAAAACCTTCAACACTGGAAAGTTTCGCCTCGTTGAGCTGATCGATTTTCATATATAATTCGTCTCAATCCGAGGTCGTATGAGACCTGGAGAGACAAATCAAGAACAGGTTATGTTTTCAGTCGGGAAATCCGAGTGAAAAGCTTACCATCTGAGTGAAAACTTACCGATCGAGTGAAAGTTTGCCGTCCGAGTGAACTTATAATCATCCGAGTGAAAGTATAGTCATCCGTGTGACATCCTAATAAAGTTGTCGTCCGAGTGAAGAAGTCTAGTCGGGAAATCCGAGTGAAAGATTCTAACATCCGAGTGAAAAAGTCTAGTCAGACGATCTGAGTGAAAGACTCTAATATCCGAGTGGAGAGGTCCGAGTGCTCCGCCAGAAGCTGAAGATGTGCCCGAAAGATTATCTAGTTGACCTCGGATGGAAAAGTGTTCAACACGGAAGTTTTGTGCGTATCGTCAAAATGGTAAACTTTGGTTTTGAATTCTAATGATGACATGTACCTAGGGTAGGGTCTTAGGCCTGACCTAGACACCCTACCCAAGGACACTGCCCTAGAGTCAAAGACATTCAAAGTCCAACAGAAGATACCGACTGAAATCACTCTGAAGTACAATCAACTCGATGAACGATTCCACTCGGATATCCCAATTCCAATTGACCATGATGACATCTCTAGACCATATAAAGAACCACTCGGAGTACAGAAGGCCTAAAGTCACCCCAGGATGACAACGGTCAGGCATTCACTCCGTCGGCATAAAGGTCATTAATAGCAGGCGTTACCAGTAACGTCCCAGTCTTAACTCACAAACCCTGTGTAACCGAGGGCTACGAGGGGCCTGGCGCACTCTATATAAGCCACCCCTCCTCTGGCACAAGGGTTCGGACCCCCTGTAACTTCCACACATATCCAGTCAACAAGCCTCTGAGGCACCGAGACGTAGGGCTGTTACCTCCTCCGAGAGGGGCCTGAACTCGTAAACATGTGTGTACAACCTCGCTGTAGCTAGGACCTTGCCTCCTCCTACGTACCCTATACTCTTACTGTCAGACTCATTCCCACGACAGTTGGCGCCCACCATGGGGCAGGCGTCTGAGCGACTTCCGGTGAGGTTGCGAATTCTGTTCTCCATCAACATGCTTTCCGGCGGAGGTTTGGCTTTGGGCCGCGAGATCCATCTCGGAGCGCTCGTCTTCATCGCCGATGACTCCGCCTGGCTTCAAAAAGCTCCCCTCGAGATCGAGGCCCTCCCCGTCCACGGGGCGGCGCACTTCCATGCGAGTGCTTGTGGCATCCTTCTGCGGCAGCCATCGACTCAGTATCGATGGGCTCCCGTGGCGTCTTCGCTCCCCGCCATCCGCCGTCGCAAGCGATCCGGTCATTCGCGGCTCTAGCGGTGGGTGAAGCACGCGGTGGCTCACCAGTCGACCACCCCTCAAGTCGCAGCAATCAAGCTTGAAGAATCCCTATATGGTTTGTTTGATCTGCCAACTAGTCACTCGGATTCACTTTCCGAGTGCGAGAGCAACGATCCTGCGGCAGAATTCCTCATGGTCAACTCCCAACGTAGTCCGCCCGGATTTCGTCGCGACGGCGGCAGCGGCGGCGGCCCGTCGCGTGATCACGACGAATATATTCCCGAAGCCCTAACCACCGAGCAGAGGGAAGAGCTGCATCGCCGCAACGTCCAGGCACTCCAGACCCCCATCGTTGGGGAGACCTCTGAGCTTCGGGCCTTGGAAGCTGCGCGCTTAGCCACATTGGTTGAGCGTACACGTCTGGAGAATCTCCAGCAGGCACTCGATGGATGCGCCCGTCAGCAGATCCCTGGATCCAGTCGACGACCTCGACAACTCGGGGGGAACCTCAGGTATACCGAGCTCCGATTCAAAATGTCGCAGCAGCAGCTCACATAGCAGAGTCAATTCAGCCGTCACGTTCAGAAGCTGGTAGAGGTTTGCTGCAGATCTGAGCGCTGCTTCGGGCTGTAGGGGAACATAACTCTGCTGTTTCCTAGTCGCGCAACAGAATCCATAGCACATATGTAGTTGCAGACACAGTTTAGTCAGCACATAGCCCGAGATCGCCTCCGCAGCGTGAAGATCGTGGTCACCGCCAGGATCAGTACCTGGGCCGAGGCAACGGACAATATGATCATCGATATACCCGTGATAACCACCGTCGAGTGCCTACGCCCCCTCCGAGGGGCAGGTCGTACGCGCCCTGGCGGTATGACGACAGGCACCCGTATGGTGACGAGCAGAGAGCCCCAGTCGATCCAAGAGAGCCTGGGTTCGGTGCGAGGTCACTCCTCGTACAGGGTTTGGTCGACAGAGGCCGAGCAAACAGAGAAGGACAAGACAGAGACCATCCGATTAGAAACAGAGCATTTTTTTCTGGGCCCGAGTGTTTCAGTAGAGCCATCCGAGCTGCTGAGATCCCTCCCAACTTTAGACCGGCTACGGGCGTGAGCAAGTTCATCGGTGAGTCAAAGCCAGACACGTGGCTGGAAGATTACCAAGTGGCAGTGCAGATTGGTGGAGGCAACGATGATGTAGCCATGAAGCACCTCCCCTTGATGGTTGAGGGTTCGGCCAGAGCTTGGTTGAATCAGTTGGTCCCTGGGAGTATTTTCTGTTGGGAAGATTTAGCCCGAGCGTTTATCAAGACATTCGAGGGCACTTGCAAGCGAGCTGCTGGGTTGACTGAATTGTAGCACTGCGTTCAGAAGCAGAATGAAACTTTGAGAGATTTCATCCAGAGATGGACTACCCTTCACCATGTGGTGGAAAATGTGTCAGAACACCAGGCCGTTTGTGCCTTCAAGGAGGGCGTCCGGTACAGAGAGCTCCTCCTGAAGTTCGGTCATTCCGGAGACATGTCTCTAAGACGAATGATGGAAATAGCCACTCGGTATGCTAACGATGAAGAGGAAGACCAACTCCGCAATGGCAAGGGGAAACCAGTCGACCAGGACACTGGAGGTGGAAACACCAGTCGGAAGCAAAAACGTAAGGCTGAACCTGCAGGTCCCGCCAAGGCCGCAGTTCTGGATCAAGGAAAGTTCAAGGGAAAGCCTAAGGGGCCATGGGTTCGCAAAAAGGTGAAGATCGGTCGGGCCAAGACGTCTTGGATTTGCCGTGTCACATTCACACGAAGAAAGATGAAGAGGGTAACTTGATTTTGCCCAAGCATACCACTCGACAATGTCGACTCCTGATTCAGCAGTTCCGAGAGGGTCAGCCAAGTGAGAAGGACTCTGATAAGAACGAAGAGAAAGAAGAAGACGATGGTTATCCAAAGGTCAATGCTACCTTGGTGATTTTTGTTGATGTCGAGAGCAAAAGTCGACTGAAAGTCATTAACAAAGAAGTGAACATGGTTGCTCCGGCAACTACGACATACTTGAAGTGGTCGAAAACTCCCATTACATTCGACCAGTCAGATCACCTAGCGCATGTTGCCACCCCCGGGCGGCAAGCGTTGGTGGTCAACCCAGTCGTTGGGGGCACCCGACTGACTAAAGTCCTTATGGATGGTGGCAGTGGTTTGAACATTCTGTACGCTTAGAACCTCCATGGGATGGGCATTCCGATGTCCAAACTCAGTGAGAGCAACATGCAGTTCCACGGTGTCATCCCCGGAAAGAAGGCAAAGTCACTCGGACAGATTGCTCTTGAGGTGGTTTTTGGTGATTCCAAAAATTACCGCAAAGAGAAGTTGACGTTTGAGGTGGTGGATTTCCACAATGCCTATCATGCTATTCTGGGCAGGCCCGCATATGCTCGTTTCATGGCCCAACCATGTTATGTGTATCTCAAGTTGAAGATGCCCGGACCCAGAGGTGTGATCACAGTCACGGGAAATAGGCAGAGAGCAGAGGAGTGCCTTCAAAAAGGCTCAAAAATTGCTGATGAGCAGATGGCAGTAGTAGAGATGGAGGAATACAAGAAAAATGCAGATCCGAGTGATTTGTTGCGAGCTAAGAAGCCTGCCTCAGAGTCCACATTTCAGTCGTCCGGTG
Organism: Triticum aestivum; assembly: GCF_018294505.1. Classification (NCBI taxonomy): domain Eukaryota; kingdom Viridiplantae; phylum Streptophyta; class Magnoliopsida; order Poales; family Poaceae; genus Triticum; species Triticum aestivum. Next base: position 249,800,629 of record NC_057808.1, on the reverse strand, counting down.
AGACAAAGCATGTCCATATTCACCTGGAAGACCCCACTGCTGCTCCGACCCACATCTCAACAACACTCGACGGCAAATAGGAAGCCGCGCTCATCCAGTTCCTCCGTGAGAACTGGGACATCTTTGCATGGAAACCATCAGACATGCCAGGTGTACCCAAGGGGCTGGCTGAGCACCGTTTGTGTGTTGACCCGAAAGCAAAACCTGTCAAAGAGAATCTCCAGCGGTCCGTCGTGGAGAAGAGGAAGGAGATTGGCGAGGAAGTGGCTCGGCTCCTATCAGCTGAGTTCATCCGCGAGATATACCACTCCGAGTGGCTCGCCAATGTCGTCATGGTCCCCAAGAAAGATGATTCACTTTGTATGTGTATTGACTGCAAGCATATCAATCGGTCCAGCCTGAAAGATCACTTTCCTCTTCCCCGCATCGGTCAGATTGCCGACTCGGCTGCGGGGTGTGAGCGTTTGTCTTTTTTGTATGCATATTCCGCGTACCATCAGATCCGACTGTATGGGCCCGATGAAATAAAAACGGCCTTCATCACCCCATTCGGGTGTTTTTGCTATGTCACCATCCCTTTTGGTCTTAAGAATGCTGGGTCCATGTTCATGCGCATGATTCAGAAGTGCCTGCTCACTCAGATCACTTGGAACGTGGAAGCATACATGGATGATATCGTAGTCAAGTCAAGCAAAGGTTCCGACCTGCTGACTGACCTCATTGAAACCTTTGCCAACCTAAGAAGATATGATATCAAGCTCAATCCATCAAAATGCACGTTTGGAGTCCCAGGAGGGAAGTTACTCGGTTTTCTTGTTTCCGAATGAGGAATCGATGCAAACCCGGAAAATATTGGAGCAATTCTCCGAATGAAACGCCCTGTGCGTGTGAATGACATTCAAAAGCTCACGGGTTGTTTGGCTGCATTAAGTCAATTCATTTCTCGTCTCGGTGAAAAGGCTTTGCCTCTTTACCGACTGATGAAAAAGTCCGATACATTCGAGTGGACTCCTGAAGCTGAAGCAACGTTTGTAGAGCTCAAAGCCCTGCTTTCCACCCAGTCGGTGCTTGCTGCCCCAGTCAGCAAAGAGCCTCTATCATTATACATTGCAGCCACTGGACAGGTTGTCAGCACCGTGCTCACAGTCGAGTGAGAGGAAGAAGGCAAAGCCTACAAAGTTCAACGCCCAGTGTATTACATTTCTGAAGTCTTGACTCCGTCCAAGCAAAGGTATCGGCATTACCAGAAGATTGTCTATGGAATTTATCTGACCACGAAGAAAGTAGCACATTACTTCGCAGACCACTCAGTTTCAGTCATCAGCGATGCTCCATTGTCAGAAATTTTGAACAATCGAGATGCAAACGGTCGAGTGTCTAAGTGGGCGATTGAACTTCTCCCTCTGGATATCAAGTTCGAAGCAAAAAGGCAATTAAGTCTCAGGCAATTACTGATTTCTTGGCTGAGTGGATTGAGCAACAACAACCGACTCAAGTTCACTCGGAACACTGGACCATGTTCTTTGATGGGTCTAAGATGCTGAATGATTCTAGTGCTAGAGTGGTTCTGGTGTCCCCAAGAGGTGACAAACTCAGTTACGTCCTCCAGATTCACTTTGATTCTTCCAACAACGAAGCTGAGTACAAATCACTTCTGTATGGGTTACGTATGGCCATCTCACTCGGCGTCCATCGCCTGATGGTTTATGGCGACTCAGATTTGGTAGTTAATCAGGTGATGAAGGAGTAGGATATTAGGAGCCCTGGCATGACTGGATACTGCAATGCAGTGAGGAAATTAGAGAAGAAGTTTGAAGGGTTGGAGCTCCACCACATACCCCGACTCAAGAATCAAGCAGCTGATGATCTGGTGAAAATAGGTTCCACTCGGAAGCCCATTCCCAGTAATGTGTTCTTGGAGCATCTCCACACCCTGTCAGTGCAAGAAGGTCCCTTTACAGAGGAGCCCCCACAACCAATAAGTGATACTAATTCGACTAAGGTCGAAGTGCCAGCAGTAGTCGACCCAATCATGGAGATTCTGGTAATCACCCCCGACTGGACAGTGTCGTACATTGCATACTTTCTCAGACGGGAGCTTCCAGAAGACGAAGTTGAAGCACATCAGATCGTTCGCAGGTCGAAAGCCTTCACAGTTATAGGTGGACAGCTTTTCAAAGAAAGTGTTACTGGCGTAGCTCAGCGATGTATCTCTCCAGAAGAGGGTCAACTGATCTTGAATGAGATTCACTCGGGGACCTATGGTCATCATGCGTCCTCTCGAACCATCATGGCCAAAGCATAACGAGCGGGATTCTACTGGCCATGGGCCAATGAGATGGCAAAAGCGATCATCGAGAAGTGCTAAGGTTGCCAGTTTCTCTCGAACATGTCCCACAAGCCCGCATCGGCCTTGAAGACTATTCCACTTGTCTGGCCATTTGCTGTTTGGGGATTGGACATGATTGGGCCCCTGAGGGCTGCCAGAAGTGGCTTCACCCATCTACTCGTGGCAGTTGACAAGTTCACTAAGTGGATTGAAGCCAAACCCATCAAGAACCTCGACTCAAGCACAACCATCAGTTTCATCAGAGAGTTAATATTCAGATATGGAGTTCCGCACAACATCATCACGAACAACGGCTCAAACTTTTATTCCGATGAGTTCAAAGCTTTCTGCGCTTCCCAAGGCACTCGGGTCGACTACGCATCCGTTGCGCACCCACAGTCGAATGGGCAAGCTGAAAGAGCAAATGGTTTGATCCTCCAAGGGTTGAAACCCCAATTGATGCACGACCTCAAGCATGCAGCTGGAGCTTGGGTTACTGAGTTGCCATCCGTTCTGTGGGGATTGAGGACAAATCCCAACCGGTTGACTGATCGAACCCCTTTCTTCATGGTATATGGTGCTGAAGCCATGCTTCTGAGTGACTTGCTCACACAATGCACCCCGCGTAGAACTCTTCTCAAAAGCCGAAGCAGAGCAAGCACGTCAAGACGCTGTTGATCTTCTGGAGGAAGAGAGAGAGATGGCCTTGATCCGGTCGACCATCTATCAGCAAGACCTTCGTTGATTCCATGCCCGAAACGTCAAAGGTCGAGCATTTCAAGAAGGAGACCTTGTACTCCGAGTGGATCATCAATGGCCTCATAAGCTCGCCCCTGCCTGGGAAGGCCCCTTCATCGTCACCAAGGTGCTCCACAACAGGGCATATCACCTTTACAATGTGGCCAGGAAGAAAGACGAGCCACACTCCTGGAACGTGGATCTGCTCCACCGCTTTTATACCTAAACACTCGGATCATCAAGATGTAATAAGAATAGTTTCAGATTGTTTATCAAAGACATGATTTCCGCAGTCTCCTAAATGATTGTTATCGCATAAACGTGTGTTCAAATCCCCCAGTGGGTGGCTTAGCTACGAACATGATTCGCCTAAGTTTCAAAAATACTCCGAGTGAAGAGCAACCCTCTCACTCGGGGGCTTAATTAGCTGCGAACCTGATTCGCCTAAGTTTCAAAAATACTCCGAGTGAAAAGCAACCCTCTCACTTGGGGGCTTAGCTGCGATCTCGTACTCGCCTAAGTTTGAAAAACACTCCGAGTGGAGAGCAACCCGTCCACTCAGGGGCTTAGCTGCGATCTCGTACTCGCTTAAATTTCAAAAACACTCTGAGTGGAGAGCAATCCTCTCACTCGGGGGCTTAGCTGCGATCCCATACTCGCCTAAGTTTCAAAAACACTCCGAGTGGAGAGAAATCCTCACACTCGGGGGCTTAGTTGCGATCCCGTACTCGCCTAAGTTTCAAAAACACTTCGAGTGGAGAGCAATCCTCTCACTCGGGGCTTAGCTGCGATCCCGTACTCGCCTAAGTTTCAAAAACACTCTGAATGGAGAGCAATCCTCCCAGTCGGGGACTTAGCTGCGATCCCGTACTTGCCTAAGTTTCAAAAACACTCCGAGTGGAGAGCAATCCTCTCACTCAGGGGTTTAGCTGTGATCCCGTACTCGCCTAAGTTTAAAAAACATTCCGAGTGAAGAGCAACCCGCCCACTCAGGGGCTTAGCTGCGATCCCGTCCTCGACTAAGTTTCAAAAACACTCCGAGTGGAGAGCAATCCTCTCACTCGGGGGCTTAGCTGCGATCCCGTACTCGCCTAAGTTTCAAAAACACTCCGAGTGGAGAGCAATCCTCTCACTCGGGGGCTTAGCTGCGATCCCGTACTCGCCTAAGTTTCAAAAAATATTCCAAGTGAAGAGCAACCCGCCCACTCAGGGGCTTAGCTGCAATCCCATACTCGCCTAAGTTTCAAAAACACTCCGAGTGGAGAACAATCCTCTCACTCGGGGGCTTAGCTGCGACCCCGTACTCGCCTAAGTTTGAAAAACACTCCGAGTGGAGAGCAATCCTCTCACTCGGGGGCTTAGCTGCGATCCCGTACTCACCTAAGTTTCAAAAACACTCCGAGTGGAGAGTAATCCTCCTACTTAGGGACTTAGCTGCGATCCCGTACTCGCCTAAGTTTCAAAAACACTCTGAGTGGAGAGCAATCCTCCCACTCGGGGACTTAGCTGCAATCCCGTACTCGCCTAAGTTTCAAAAACACTCCGAGTGGAGAGCAATCCCCCCACTCGGGGACTTAGCTGCGATCCCGTACTCACCTAAGTTTCAAAAATACTCCGAGTGAAGAGCGATCCTCTCACTCGGGAACTTAGCTGCGACCCCGTACTCGCCTAAGTTTCAAAAACACTTTGAGTGGAGAGCAATCCTCCCACTCGAGGAACAGCGAGGTGCACTCTAAGCTGCGCCACATGTACAACGTCCGTTCCACCCAAATCTACTCCGAGTGGAGAGCGATCCTCTCACTCAGAAGCTTAGACGCGAACCAGCTTCGCCTAAGTCAAAAAAATCCAAGCACACTGGGAGCAAGAAAATTGTATTCAGATAAAACAACCAAGTTCGGATAAATCCAGCAAGGTTTAGAACCACAAGAAAAAGTACTCAGGCGTCAAGCCCGAAAAGATTTTAACGGTTACATAATCACTTGGCATTCCGAGGTAAATGTATCCGAATCATCAAGTTTTTCTCACTCGGCGGGAGGAGGACTAGCTGGCTCGACAAAGGTGTCCAAGTCAATACTGTCTGTGATGCGAGTGGCTGCATCGATAAAGGTCTCCATGAAGGACTGAAACTGAAGCTTCTTGGTGTTCGCTGATAACCCACAAGTATAGGGGATCGCAATAGTTTTGGAGGGTAGAGTATTCAACCCAAATTTATAGATTCGACACAATGGGAGCCAAAGAATATTTGAAGGTATTAGCAGCTGAGTTGTCAATTCAACCACACCTGGAGATTAATTATCTACAACAAGTAATCGGTAGCACAGTAATATGATAGTTTTAATAGTAGTGACAACAGCAACGGTAACACTGATAGCAGTAATTTTGTAGCAAGTGTAACAGTGATGATAGCAGTAGTACCATAGTAGAAATAATATAAGATAAATTCATAGGCATTGGATCGGTGACTTGTTGGATGATATTCATCATGTGACAGTTATAACCTAGGGCGATACGGCACTAGCTCCAGTTCATCAATTTAATGTAGGCCTGTATTTCGTAAATAGTCATACGTGCTTATGGAAAGAACTTGCATGACATCTTTTGTCCTACCCTCCCGTGGCAGCAGGGTCCATACTGGAAACTAAGGGATATTAAGGCTTCCTTTTAATAGATAACCGAAACAAAGCATTAACACATAGTGAATACATGAATTCCTCAAACTACAGTCATCACCGGGAGTGGGCCCTACTATTGTCACTCCGGGGTTGCCGGATCATAACACGTAGTAGGTGACTATAACTTGCAAGATCGGATCTAAAACATGGATATAATGATGATAACATAAACGGTTCAGATCTGAGTTCATGGCACCCGGGCCCAAAGTGACAAGCATTAAGCATAGCAAAGTCATAGCAACATCAATCTAAGAACATAGTGGATACTAGGGATCAAGCCCTAACAAAACTAAATCGATTACATGATGAATCTCATCCAACTCCTCACCGACCAGCGAGCCTACGAAGGAATTACTCACTCCCGGTGGGGATTATCATGGAATTGGCGATGGAGAAGGGTTGGTGATGATGAAGAACGAAGATCCCCCTCTCCGGAGCCCCAAACGGACTCCAGGTCTGGCTTCCCGATGAAGAATCGGAGGTGACGGTGGCTCCGTCTCGTGGATCGCGATAATTCTTTCTCCCTGTCTTTTTCTAGAAAAAATAGGATTTTATAGCGTTGGAATCAGGGTCTGCGGGGCCACCAGGTGGGGACAACCCACCTGGGCGCGCCAGGAGAGGGGGGTGCGCCCTGGTGGGTTGTGCCCACCCAGGGGTCCCTCTCTGGTAGGCCTTGGCTCCATAAATTCTTATATATTATATAAAAATTCCTCACAAAGTTTCGTTCCATTCCGTGAAGTTTTATTTCTGCACAAAAACAACACCATGGTAGTTCTGCTAAAAAAACGCCAGTCCAGGGTTAGTTTCGTTCAAATCATGCAAATTAGAGTCCAAAACAAGAGGAAAAGCGTTAGGAAAAGTAGATACGTTGGAGACGTATCATTCGCCACCTGAAGAGTTTTCAGCTTCTCTTCGTCTTTGCGGTGAACACGGGCGAGTGACAGAGCAACGTCAGCACCACAATGACCAGCAGATTTCTTCCATGCTTACACTTGGTCGGGAATTTGATTGAGTCTAGTCATCAGAGACTCGAGGTCATTCTGAAGCACATCTTCTGGCCATAGCTCCTTGTTAATCCGCGACATCGCGACCTTCAGTTGAGCAGTAGTCCAAGACGCTGGCGAGGCGAGATTCCAGTCGCAGCACGTTCATAGCATCTTCATCCTAGACAGGGGAATTGATGGGGTCCAAACCCGTTTTGATCCGCCCGGTCTCCTCCTTGAAATTCTGACAAAACTCTGCACAGAGAGAAGGGTAAGGAATTGGCAGTAACATCATGAAGAAGTTTTTTGATCCAGTCGGATGAGGAGAAGTACCTTCGAGCATGAGGAACATCTTCTTGGCAAGACCTCCCAGATAAGCCTCCAATTCATCCCTCTTCCGAGTGAGTGCATCCACTTTGTCGGCCAGAACCACCTTCTCCTCCTTAAGTTGTGCTGCTTCTTTCTTGGCCTCGTCAACAACATTCTTCAGTTAGGCGTTCTCCTCCTCCAATTTGCCGACTGAAGCTAGCTTCCTATCAGCTAGTTCATTCTTTTCATGCGCCATCTTCTGCGCCCCCGCAAGATCAATGTCCTTCTGCTCCAAGGCCTGCTTCATTTTTTCTAAAGAAATAACATTCCTCAGACGAGCTTGGAGTTGATGGTTTTCACTACGCACATCTGTTCGAGTGGAATCACTCGGTTCAAAGGATGGAAAGGAAAAAATGACAAGGCGAATAGTCAGCAAGTTGTTACCTCCCATGACAGTTACTTCATCTTGGGCTTTCTTCCGGTTCTCCTTGGCAAGATCCAGGTCAAGCTTGAGTTGGATCTTTTCCTTCTCCAAAGCAGCATATTGGGTCCTAAGTTCACAGGATTTTTGCAGTCGACAAAAAGACAAATCAGTCGACGGAAGCAAAGTTCAGACTGCTATTACAAAAAAGTTCCAAGACCACCGCCGAATCAAACATTCGACCGTGGTCTTGGGGACTACACCCAGTGGGTGCACTCAGTGTGCCCCCACTGGTTTGATTTCCCACTAGGCATGGTTTGCCCAGCTCAAGCAGAAAAAGCAAAAAAAAGTGTGTGTGTGTGTGTGTTCTCAGACCACCGCCTACTGCCCGTAGTCAACCGCAGTCTCGGGGACTCACCCAGTGGGTGCACTTAGCGTGCCCCCACTGGATCAGTTCCCACTCGGCACGACCTATCTAGTCCGAGTGGAAGTACTACAAGCAAACATATTATCAAAGACCCCTGCCAAATCGAACATTCGACGGTGATCTCGGGGACTACACCAGCGTGCCCCCATTGGACCAAGACCTCACTCGACACAACCTATCTAATTCGAGTGAAAAAGCTACACAGCTACAAGTGAAGGAGCTACACAGCTACAGAAACACCCAGTGGGCGTACAGATGCAAAGAACAGACGAACATCTTACGAATAATAAAGCAGGAGTTTTTAGATAGTGTATCCTAACAGATCAAGATTCGAGCTGGAAAGCCAATCGGAAATCAACTTACAATCCCACTTACTTGGACATTGGTTTGGAGAGCAGAGCTGGCGTCGTAAGCGGCCTTGCTGGTCTCGTACACCACTTTCAGTCGGTCCATCATCAGACTAGACTGAATCATTGCTTCCTTGGCGGCTCCTACTTGGTCCTCCGGGACGTGGTGCGGGACAAATGGAGCGGACGATGGAGTAGATGACGCAGTTGATTGGATCGGAGCCTGGGGTTGTGCAGCTGGACCAGAGGTCAAGACAGTCGACGCTGAGGGTGGATCAGTTGACAAAGGAATAGCAAAGGAGACAAAAGCCCGCGGCAGGTCACCAAGTTCTTGACTCACAGGCTCAGACTCCGGGCGAGACGCTCTACTCGCAGGTGCCCTCTTGCTCAAAGCCTTGCCTTTTCTCCCTGTACTCCTTTGGGCTACATCCTCATCATCATCATCCGGAAGTTGGATAACATTTGTCGGCACTGCAAACACTCGACAGTGAGATTTTAGTCGACCAAGAAAACAATTGACAGTGCATAAACATAACTATGATACCATACCTGCCCGAGAGGTGGCCACGTCCATAGTATCCGCATCAGCCTGCTCTTCGTCAATGTCCATAGATGGTGCACAGGTTGCAGCCCTGAAAGCTCCAAATTTCATTCGGTCAAGCAAGCGAAGAAGTCCACAATAGCGCAGAAGAACAAAGGAAAGGAACACTTATGTTGAAGCAACAGGCACAGCCACCTTAATCCTGGGCAGGGCCGTCCTAGGCTTGGGTGGAACAACTTTGGCTTGCTTTGTGGCCTTCTCTGTTGGGTCTGGGGTTGACGTCCGAGTGCGCTTTGGAATCTTCGCACTCAGCGGAACTGCTTTGCCACGTCCTCCCGCAGGGTCTTGCGACTGTTTGGAATGTCGTTCAGAGCGGGGTGGCGAGTCGACTTCCTCGCTGCTACCGGAGTCCTTGCTGTCATCCTCACTGTCATCTGCATACTCATAATCAGCGCTCTCACCATCACTCTCTACTCCTTCTTGGTGTTGTTCCCCATTCGGCATTTAGTACATCTTGGTGAAAATCTACAAGACACAAGTCACAAGTTGCGGTCGGATTTCAAGATGATTATATATCAAAGAAGTCATAAACACTCGACTAGAAATGCCTGACCTCTCCAGGCGCGTTCTGGGGGTCGAATGGCAAAATTCTCCTGGACCCCCGAGGGTTATCCTTGTTGCCAGTAATGCTCCAGAGCCACTGGGCCACCGTCTCCTCGGCAACCTCCTCCGGGTGGGTTCGAGCGGTGTCTTCTGGACCCGAATACATCCACATAGGGTGGTCACGGGCTTGCAAGGGCTGGATGCACCGACTGAGGAATACCTCCAACGGGTCCATACCCTTCACTCTGCCTTGAACCAGTGCGACGACCGCGTCGACTAACGTGGACACCTCACCCTTCTCAGCCGCGGTTACAGTCAGTGAAGAAGGTTGACGGAGTCTCTCCATAGTGAAAGGGGGAAGGCCAGTCGACTGACCAGGAGTCGGGATGTCTTTGCAGTAAAACCAAGTCGACTGCCACTCTCTAACTGACTTGGGAAAGGTCATGGGAGGAAAAGTACTCCTACCTCTCATTTGGATCCCTAACCCCCACACGTTTGGATCACGTGCGTCTTTTCGACATCCGGGTTAGCTTTCTTTACCGACTGAGATCGGCAAGTAAAAATGTGTTTGAACAGACCCCAGTGCGGCTGGCACCCAAGGAAGTTCTCGCACATTGAAACAAATGCGGCAAGATACGAGATTGTGTTGGGAGGAAAGTGGTGGATCTGAGCACCGAAGAATTTCAAAAAAACCTGAAAGATAGGATGCGGGGGCAGGGAGAAACCTCGTTCGATGTGGGTGGTGAGGAGGACGTGCTCACCCTCACGCGGCTGGGGCTCGGATTCCCCCTCCGGCAACCTCCAGGACCCATGAGCAATCAGGTCGCCGTGGGCGAGATTCTCTAAGTCTTCATTCACGACGGTGGAGCGGATCTAGTCCCCCTGGATCCAACCAGGCGGCAGACCGGACCACGACGACGACCCCCGAGCCGTCTTCTTGCCCTTCACCGTCGCCTTCTTTGCATGCTCCAGAGCCACAGTCTTCTCCTTCACCATGGCGGCGGAGCTCTAGAGAAACGGGCGAGGGAGTGGGGAGCAGGAAGAGACGAGGTGGGGAAGTGGAGAAAAGGGGGAACGAATGGAGTGCATAGTTCCTCACATCAGCCTCGGCACTTTTTATGGGCCCGCTTCCGAGTGGCTGACCCGTGGGCCCGAGAGATCCTATCACATCCTATAACAGGTGTTGGCTCGATACGTGGCGAAAAAGGCAGTGCAAAGATCGAGGAGCCCATATCTACTCGTTCCGTTTACTGTGCCACGCCCCGTCCCACGCGCTTCTCCAAAATTTTGAATCCTGTGAGATCCAGAGACCGCAGAGCAGTATAATGCGTCAAAGATATCACATTCCAATTTACTCGAAGATTTATAGCATAATTCACTTGGCGATCTCAGAAGCCAGAATCGATCGAGGCGACTGATGCAGGGTTAAAGTACCAGTATGCTTTCAAGACCTTGATGAAATGCCTCTGAAGCATTGAATCGAGTCGGAACCAACTTCAACCCTTCTTCACTCGGACCTCAATCCATTCGGGGGCTAATGACATGTACCTAGGGGGTCTTAGGCCTGATCTAGACACCCTACCCAAGGACACTGCCCAAGAATCGAGGACATTCAAAGTCCAACAGAAGATACCGACTGAAATCACTCTGAAGTACAATCCACTCGACGAACGATTCCACTCGGATATCCCAATTCCAATCGACCATGATGACATCACTCGACCATATAAAGAACCATCGGAGTATAGAAGGCCTGAAGTCACCCCAGGATGGCGACGGTCAGGCATTCACTCTGTCGCCATAAAGGTCATTAATAGCAGGTGTTACCAGTAACATCCCAGTCTTAACTCACATTGAACCCTGTGTAATCGAGGGCTGCGAGGGGCCTGGCGCACTCTATATAAGCCACCCCCTCCTCTGGCACAAGGGTTCGGACCCCCTGTAACTTTCACACGTATCTAGTCAACAAGCCTCTGAGGCACCGAGACGTAGGGTTGTTACCTCCTCCGAGAGGGGCCTGAACTCGTAAACTTGTGTGTACAACCTTGCCGTAGCTAGGACCTTGCCTCCTCCTACGTACCCTATACTCTTACTGTCAGACTCATACCCACGACGGATTCGTCATCATTTGAGATAGTATACGGCCTGAAAATTCACTACGAGACTCGGACAGTACAGTTAGCTACAAGACCGAGTCCGACTGGAGGTTAAAGACGGCTTCATAGAGTATTCAGGATGGCCTTGTTTGGAAAAGTGATCAACATAAGAGTTGTTAGTATCGTCGAGACGCACAAATTTGATATTTGGGCCATCTTGACTGAAGTCATATGCAAACTCGATGGCACGCGCAAGCAGGAAGACAAAAGTTTGGGCCAAATTCAGACTGAATCCGAGTTGGACTCGAACTAGGACTCTAGGGTGTGAATTAATATAATTTTTCGTGTAAGGAAAGCCTATATGAATCCTTTGCTTGTACGGGAAGTCTAGCCGCCTCTTATATATGTCGGGGGTGACGGACGATTGAACAACACACAATCGAGCAAATCAATATACTACTTTTTCGTCTATGTTTTATCTCTCCATAGTTTTTCTCTCTCGTTCTTCGCTGTTCTCGAGTTTGAGAGATGTGAATCCCAAGGCTCTAGGGGCGAGCAAATCGAAATAGGGCAGCCCATAACCGCCGCACTCCCTGACGGGGTCCCTCTTGGGCGTGCGGGGTTTCGGGTCTGCAAAAGCGCTCGCTGATTGTCTTGCGTATTGTTGGGAAACGTAGCATGCAATTTCAAAAAAACTCCTACGATCAGGAAAGATCTATCTAGGAGATGCATAGCAAAGAGAGGGGGAGAGTGTGTCCACATACCCTCATAGACCGAAAGCGGAAGCATTAGTATAATGCGGTTGATGTAGTCGAACGTCTTTGCGATCCAACCGTTCAAGTACCGAACGTACGACACCTCTGAGTTTAGCACACGTTCAGCTCGATGACGTCCCTCGAACTCTTGATCCAGCATAGGGTTGAGGGAGAATTTCGTCAACACGACGGCGTGGTGATGGTGATGGTGATGTGATCCTCGCAGGGCTTCGCCTAAGCACTACGTGAATATGACCGGAGGAGTAAACCGTGGAGGGAGATGTCGCACACGGCTTGGAACAATTGGTCCGTCTCCAAGGGGTGCCCTGCCCACGTATATAAAGGAGGGAGAGGGAGGAGGACGGCCCTAGGGGGCGCGTGCTACCTCCTCAGCACTACGTTGGTTTTCCCTTGAAGAGGAAAGGGTGATGCAGCAAAGTAGCGTAAGTATTTCCCTCAGTTTTTGAGAACCAAGGTATCAATCCAGTAGGAGGCTACACGCAAATCCCTCGTACCTGCACAAACAAATAAGAACCTTGCAACCAACGCGATAAAGGGGTTTTCAATCCCTTCACGGCCACTTGCAAAAGTGAGATCTGATAGAGATAATAAGATAAATATTTTGGTTCTTTTTGTTGTATAGATTTAAACGTAAAGATTGCAAAATAAACGGCGCCAGAAATCGCTAGTTGTTGGGAAATTAATATGATGGAAAATAGACCCGTGGGCCATAGGTTTCACTAGTGTCTTCTCTCAAGATAGCATAAGTATTACGGTGGGTGAACAAATTACTGTCGAGCAATTGATAGAAAAGTGCATAGTTATGAGAATATCTAGGCATGATCATGTATATAGGCATCATGTCCGCGACAAGTAGATCGAAACGATTCTGCATCTACTACTATTACTCCACACATCAACCGCTATCCAGCATGCATCTAGAGTATTAAGTTCATAAGAGCAGAGTAACGCATTAGGCAAGATGACATGATGTAGAGGGATAAACTCAAGCAATATGATATAAACCCCATATTTTTATCCTCGATGGAAACAATACAATATGTGGTTCCCTTTCTGTCACTGGGATCGAACACCGCAAGATTGAACCCAAAGCTAGGCACTTCACCCATTGCAAGAAAGATCAATCTAGTAGGCCAAACCAAACTGATAATTCAAAGAGACTTGCAAAGATAACAAACCATACATAAAAGAATTCGGAGAAGATTCAAATATTGTTCATAGATAATCTTGATCATAAACCCACAATTCATCGGATCTCAACAAACACACCGCAAAAAGAATTACATCAAATAGATCTCCAAGAAGATCAAGGAGAACTTTGTATTGAGATCCAAAGAGAGAGAAGAAGCCATCTAGCTAATAACTATGGACCCGAAGGTTTGAGGTAAACTACTCACACATCATCGGAGAGGCTATGGTGTTGATGTAGAAGCCCTCCGTGATCGATTCCCCCTCCGGCGGAGCACCGGAAAAGGCCCCAAGATGGGATCTCACGGGTACAGAAGGTTGCGGTGGTGGAAATAGGGTTTTGTGGTGCTCTCGGAATTTCACGGGGTATATGAGTATATATAGGCGAAAGAAGTCAGTTGGGGGAGCCACGAGGGGCCCACGAGGGTGGGGGGCATGCCTACCCCCTGTGGGCGCCTCCCTACCTCGTGGCCACCTCGTTGCTTCCTTGACGTCCACTCCAAGTCTCCTGGATTGCGTTTGTTCCAAAAATCACTCTCCCAAAGGTTTCATTCCGCTTGGATTCCATTTGATATTCCTTTTCTGCGAAACACTGAAATAGGCAAAAAAAACTACAATTTGGACCGGGCCTCCGGTTAGTAGGTTAGTCCCAAAAAATAATATAAAAGTGTATAATAAAGCCCATTAAACATCCAAAATAGATAATATAATAGCATGGAACAATCAAAAATTATAGATACGTTGGAGACATATCAGCACGCCAAGAGGGGGGAGTCCTACTAGGACTCCTAGTCTAAGTAGGATTCACCCCCCCTCTTATTCCTTCTCATGGAGGGGGGAAAAGGGAAAGGGAGAGGGAAGAGGAGAAGGAAAGGGAGGAGCGCCCCTCCCCTAGTCCAATTCGGACTCCCCAAGGGAGGGGGCGTGGCCACCCCTTGTGGGCTGCATCCCCTCTCCCCTATGGCCCATGTAGGCCCAATACTTCCCCGGGGGTTCTGGTAACCCCTCGGAACTCTGAAAAATACCCGAACCATTCCGAAACCATTCGGGTGTCCGAATACCATCATCTGATATATCAATCTTTACCTCTCGACCATTTCGAGACTCCTCGTCATCTCCGTGATCTCATCCGGGACTCTGAACAATCTTCGATCACCAAAACACATAACGCATAATACAAATTGTTATCGAACATTAAGCGTGCGGACCCTACGGGTTCGAGAACTATGTAGACATGACCGAGACACATCTCTGATCAATATCCAACAGCAGAACCGCAATGATATTTATCGTTCAAACTGCAATGACAACATACGTTATTACCTTTGTCATCGGCATGTTACTTGCCCGAGATTCGATCATCGGTATCATCATACCTAGTTCAATCTCGTTGCTGGCAAGGCTCTTTACGCGTTCCGTAATGCATCATCCCGCAACTAACTCATTAGTCACATTGCTTGCAAGGCTTATTGTGATGTGCATTACCGAGAGGGCCCAGAGATACCTCTCCGATACTCGGAGTGACAAATCCTAATCTCGATCTATGCCAACCCAACAAACACCTTTGGAGACACCTGTAGAGCATCTTTATAATCACCCAGTTACGTTGTGACGTTTGATAGCACACAAGGTGTTCCTCCGGTATTTGGGAGTTGCATAATCTCATAGTGAGAGGAATATGTATAAGTCATGAAGAAAGCAATAGCAATAAAACTAACGATCATTATGCTAAGCTAACGGGTGGGTCTTGTCCATCACATCATTCTCTAATGATGTGATCACGTTCATCAAATGACAACACATGTCTATGGTTAGGAAACTTAACCATCTTTTATTAACAAGCTACTCAAGTAGAGGCATACTAGGGACACTCTGTTTTGGCTATGTATTCAGACATGTATAAAGTTTCCGGTTAATACAATTCTAGCATGAATAATAAACATTTATCATGATATAAGGAAATATAAATAACAACTTTATTATTGCCTCTAGTGCATATTTCCTTCAGTCTCCCACTTGCACTAGAGTCAATAATCTAGATTACGTTGTAATGACTCTAACACCCATGGAGTCTTGGTGCTGATCATGTTTTGCTTGTGGAAGAGGCTTAGTCAACGGGTCTGCAACATTCAGATCCGTATGTATTTTGCAAATCTTTATGTCTCCCTCCTTGACTTGATCGCGGATGGAGTTGAAGCGTCTCTTGATGTGTTTGGTTCTCTTGTGAAATTTGGATTCCTTCGCAAAGGCAATTGCTCCAGTATTGTCACAAAAGATTTTCATTGGACCCGATGCACTAGGTATTACACCTAGATCAGATATGAACTCCTTCATCCAGACTCCTTCATTTGCTGCTTCCGAAGCAGCTATGTACTCCGCTTCACACGTAGATCCCGCCACGACGCTCTGCTTGGAACTGCACCAACTGACAGCTCCACCATTCAATATAAATATGTATCCGGTTTGCGGCTTAGAGTCATCCGGATCAGTGTCAAAGCTAGCATCGACGTAACCATTTACGACAAGCTCTTTCTCACCACCATAGACGAGAAACATATCCTTAGTCCTTTTCAGGTATTTCAGGATTTTCTTGACCGCTGTCCAGTGATCCGCTCCTGGATTACTTTGGTACCTCCCTGCTAAACTTATAGCAAGGCACACATCAGGTTTGGTACACAGCATTGCGTACATGATAGAACCTATGGCTGAGGCATAGGGAATGACATTCATTTTCTCTCTATCTTCTGCAGTGGTCGGGCATTGAGTCTGACTCAACTTCACACCTTGTAACACAGGCAAGAACCCTTTCTTTGACTGATCCATTTTGAACTTCTTCAAACTTTATCAAGGTATGTGCTTTGTGAAAGTCCAATTAAGCGTCTTGATCTATCTCTATAGATCTTGATGCCCAATATATAAGCAGCTTCACCGAGGTCTTTCATTGAAAAATTCTTATTCAAGTATCCTTTTATGCTATCCAGAAATACTATATCATTTCCAATCAGCAATATGTCATCCACATATAATATTAGAAATGCTACAGAGCTCGCACTCACTTTCTTGTAAATACAGGCTTCTCCAAAAGTCTGTATAAAACCATATGCTTTGATCACACTATCAAAGCGTATATGCCAACTCCGAGAGGCTTGCACCAGTCCATAAATGGATCGCTGGAGCTTGTACACTTTGTTAGCAGCTTTAGGATCGACAAAACCTTCTAGTTGCATCATATACAACTCTTCTTTAAGAAATCCATTAAGGAATACAATTTTGACATCCATTTGCCAAATTTCGTAATCATAAAATGCGGCAATTGCTAACATGGTTCAGACAGACTTAAGCATCGCTACGGGTGAGAAGGTCTCATCGTAGTCAACTCCTTGAACTTGTCGAAAACCTTTCGCAACAAGTCGAGCTTTGTAGACAGTAACATTACTGTCAACGTCAGTCTTCTTCTTGAAGATCCATTTATTTTCTATGGCTTGTCGATCATCGGGCAAGTCAACCAAAGTCCATACTTTGTTCTCATACATGGACCCATCTAAGATTTCATGGCTTCAAGCCATTTTGTGGAATCTGGGCTCATCATCGCTTCCTCATAGGTTCGTCATGGTCTAGTAACATGACTTCCAGAACAGGATTACCGTACCACTCTGGTGCGGAACGTACTCTGGTTGAGCTACGAGGTTTGGTAGTAACTTGATTTGAAGTTTCATGATCATCACCATTAGCTTCCTCACTAATTGGTGTAGGCATCACTGGAACTGATTTCTGTGATGAACTACTTTCCAATTCGAGAGAAGGTACAACTACCTCATCAAGTTCTACTTTCCTCGCACTCACTTCTTTCGAGAGAAACTCCTTCTCTAGAAAGGATCCATTCTTAGCAACAAAGATCTTGCCTTCGGATCTGTGATAGAAGTTGTACCCAACAGTTTCCTTTGGGTATCCTATGAAGACACACTTCTCCGATTTGGGTTCGAGCTTATCAGGTTGAAGCTTTTTCACATAAGCATCGCAGCTCCAAACTTTCAGAAACGACAGCTTAGGTTTCTTGCCAAACAACTGTTCATATGGTGTCGTCTCAACAGATTTAGATGGTGCCCTATTTAACGTGAATGCAGTCGTCTCTAAAGCATAACCCCAAAACGATAGTGGTAAATCGGTAAGAGACATCATAGAATGCACCATATCTAATAAAGTACGATTACGACATTTGGACACACCATTCCGTTGTGGTGTTCCAGGTGGCGTGAGTTGCGAAACTATTCCACAATGTTTCAAATAAAGACCAAACTCGTAACTCTAATATTCGCCTCCGTGATCAGATCGTAGAAACTTTATTTTCTTGTTACGATGATTTTCCACTTCACTCCGAAATTCTTTGAACTTTTCAAATGTTTCAGACTTATGTTTCATCATGTAGATATACCCATATCTGCTCAAATCATCTGTGAAGGTCAGAAAATAACGATACCCGCCACGAGCCTTAACACTCATCGGACCGCATACATCAGTATGTATTATTTCCAATAAGTCAGTGGCTCGCTCCATTGTTCCGGAGAATGGAGTCTTAGTCATCTTGACCATGAGGCATGGTTCGCAAGCATCAAGCGATTCATAATCAAGTGATTCCAAAAGCCCATCAGCATGGAGTTTCTTCATCCGCTTTACACCAATATGACCTAAACGGCAGTGCCACAAATAAGTTGCACTATCATTATTAACTTTGCATCTTTTGGCTTTAATATTATGAATATGTGTATCACTGCGATCGAGATTCAACAAAAATAGACCACTCATCAAGGGTGCATCACCATAAAAGATATTACTCATATAAATAGAACAACCTTTATTCTCAGATTTAAATGAATAACCGTCTCGCATCAAAAAAGATCCAGATACAATGTTCATGGTCAACACTGGCACCAAATAACAATTATTCAGGTTTAAAACTAATCCCGAAGGTAGATGTAGAGGTAGCGTGCCGATGGTGATCACATCGACCTTGGAACCATTTCCAACGCGCATCGTCACCTTGTCCTTAGCCAATCTTCGTTTAATCCGTAGCCCCTGTTTCGAGTGGCAAATACCCAGGTGCTACTATGAGCATTAGTAAGGTACACATCAATAACATGTATATCAAATATACCTTTCACTTTGCCATCCTTCTTATCCGCCAAATACTTGGGGCAGTTCCGCTTCCAGTGACCAGTCCCTTTGCACTAGAAGCACTCAGTTTCAGGCTTAGGTGTGACGCCCGATATATTAGACTACGATAACTCCCTGCTAATTATACCATGTCACCTCTGTCGCTGTAGTTAATCTCGGGTTAGTTCAAAACCGAATCAAATTCAAAATTGAATTAAAGGCAAACAACAAAAGTTTTCAAACTTTAAAACTAAAATGTTCGGGTTGTGCCACATAATGCGTAGGTAATTATGGAGAAGAAACCACACTTCTGTAAAGTATTCAAATGCACTAAAATAAATAAAACAACATCTAAACCTATTATAAATGCCTTTTTGAAATTTATAAAAATGTGACATAAATATTTTAAATACCAAAATATATTGTGGCGGTGGGCTAATTTGCAACCTCCATTTAGGTACTGGTCTTATAATTTTACAAAACTAAAAGCTATTAAAACTATAATAGAAAACCGAAAAGTGAAAATAAAATAAAAACAGATAAGATTAAAAAAAAAGAGAAACAAAACCCCCTGCTGGGCCGTGGCCCAGCTGCCCACCAGGCCACAACCGGCCGGCCCACCCCGCCTCCCTTATCCCCCACATCCCGAACCCTAACTGTTACCGCACCCACTTCCCCCACTCCCTCGCACTCCCTCCTCCTCCCGATCCAGATCTGGATCGGGGGAACGAATCGCCGACCCCGCCGCTCGACGCCCTGGTCGCCCGGCCACCTCGCCGCCGCCCGGAGCTCCACGGGCCTCGCCGGAGCCACCTCGTCGTCTACCCCGCCGGCCTGCCTCCCCCTACGCACGTCGTCCCCATCCCCCACCTCGAACCCCGCTGCCTTTGCCCTACAAGCTCACGGTGAGGACCCCCGCACGCTGGTCCGCTCACGCCCGTGGCTCCATGGCCGCACCACCTGGCCATCGCCCCCGCGCGTCCCCGCCACCGCAGACTGCCGCTGCCGCTTCCCTGCAGCTGCTCGCCGCTCCCGCGCGCGCTTCGGGCGCAGCCCGCCCCGCACCCACAGCCGCCAGCCTCGCCCTGCCGGACCGGTCCCCGCCGCGCCCCTTGTCATGCTCGCCGTGACCTCCATCCCTCGCGCGCTGCCAGCGCCGGTTCGCGTCTTATCCCTCCGTCCCGCCGCAGCCTCGCGCAGCCACCACGCCCGCGCCCCGTTTACCCCTGTTCGCCCACGCGCTCCCATGCGTCCCCGCGCGCATGACCCGCGCCATCCGGTGGCGCCCTACTCCCACTGACCCTGCTTCGCCTACCGCGGCTGCACCGGCCGCGCCGCTCGGCCTCGCTCCAGCTACGCCGCGCTTCGGGGCGGGCTGCGCCCGCAGCCGCTAGCTTGTGCCCCTATGCCCACTAAGGCCCCCCTGGCCAATGAAAAGTGGGGCCCGCCCCTGTGAAACGTTTAAAAGAAAAGGAATTAAATAAATAAATTTACTTAATTAAGTAACTTAATTAACACTGTTTAATCAACCTAATCACTTAATTGGACTAACTAGTTCTGATTAGGTAAACTGAGTCAATGACAATCGGGCCCCACCGTCTGTTTGACCGGTCAATGGTCAGAGTTGACCGCTGACGTCATGCTGACATCACGCTGATGCAATAAACGATTCTTTTAATTAAATGAATTTAATAAATTCTAGAAATTGATTAAATCTTTGAAAATTATTATAAAATAATCTGTAGCTCGGACGAAAATACTTTGTACATGAAAGTTGCTCAGAACGACGAGACGGGTCCGGTTATGCAGCCCGTTCGTGCACCACACATCCCTAGCATAGCGAACACGCAACTTTTCCCCTCCGGTTCATCTGTCCGAAAACACGAAACTCTAGGGATACTTTCCCGGATGTTTCCCCCCTTTGCCGGTATCACCTCCTACCGCGTTAGGGTACACCTAGCACCGCACATTGTCATGTCATGCATCGTCATGCTTATGTTTGCATTATATTTATTGTTTCTTCCCCTCTTCTCTTGTTAGACACCGAGACCGACGCCGCTGCTACCCAGTACGACTACGGTGTTGACGACCCCTCCTTCTCGGCTGAGCTTCCAGGCAAGCCCCTCCCCCCTTGATCACCAGATATCGCCTATTCCTTCTCTCTACTGCTTGCATTAGAGTAGAGTAGCATGTTACTGCTTTCGGTTAATCCTATTCTGTTGCATAGCCTGTCATTGTTGCTACAGTTGTTACCTTTACCTGCTATCCTAATGCTTAGTATAGGATGCTAGTGTTCCATCAGTGGCCCTACACCTTGTTCGTCTGCCATGCTATACTACTGGGCCGTGATCACTTCGGGAGGTGATCACGGGCATACTATATACTTTATACTGTTACATTACTTATGATACCGTTCGGAGATGGAGGCTGAAGGGGCAGGTGGCTCCATCCCGGTAGAGGTGGGCCTAGGTTCCCGACGGCCCCCGACTGTTACTTTGTGGCAGAGCGACATGGCAGGTTGAGACCACCTAGGAGAGAGGTGGGCCTGGCCCTGGTCGGTGTTCGCGGATACTTCAATTAACACGCTTAACGAGATCTTGGTATTTGATCTGAGTCTGGCCACTGGCCTATACGCACTAACCAACTACGCGGGAATAGTTATGGGCACTCGACACCGTGGTATCAGCCGAAGCCTTCGTGACGTCAGCGACTGAGCGGCGCGCGCCGGATTGGAACGTAAGCCTACTCTTGTATTAAGGGGGCTAGTTCTGCTTCCGGCCGCCCACGCAACGTGCTGGTGTGCAATGGGCGATGGGCCCAGACCCCTACGCGCATAGGAGTTAGACCGGCGTGCTGACCTCTCTGTTGTGCCTAGGTGGGGCTGCGACGTGTTGATCTTCCGAGGCCGGGCATGACCCAGGAAAGTGTGCCCGGCCAAAGGGGATCGAGCGTGTTGGGTTATGTGGTGCACCCCTGCAGGGAAGTTTATCTATTCGAATAGCCGTGTCCCTCGGTAAAAGGATGACCCGGAGTTGTACCTTGACCTTATGACAACTAGAACTGGATATTTATAAGACACACCCTTCCAAGTGCCAGATACAACCCGGTGATCGCTCTCTAACAGGGCAATGAGGAGGGGATCGCCGGGTAGGATTATGCTATATGATTGTCACGCCCAATATGCGAACCTATCCGAGAGGACTCGAAGGTACCACCAAGGATAGAGCCGCATATTGGTAACGCTTTTGCAAGGTGGATATCATTACATCGTACCATTACATAATAGTTGGGGATACATACATAAGGCACAAACGCCCAAGATTACATCAACATCATACAAGAGAAGCAACATCCGATTACGGATGTAACATAAACAGAAACTCAAACAATATCCACCCTGCTAGCCCACGCTGCCGACCAGGAACCTAACCCAAGATCGACGAAGAAGAAGAAGAACTCCAACACAAGTAAACATCGCTCTCGCTTCATGAGCATCGCATAACCTGTACCTGCAACTGTTATTGTAGTAAACTGTGAGCCACGAGGATCAGCAATCCCATTACCATGGGTATCAAGACTAGCAAAGCTTAATGGGTAAGGAAGGTGTAAAGTGGTGAGGCTGCAGCAGCGACTAAGCAATGTATGGTGGCTAACTTACGAGTACAAGAGTAAGATGAGAAGCTACACAAATGGTCGCGAACTAGAAATGATCAAGAAGTGATCCTGTACTACTTACGTACAAACATAACCCAAACTGTGTTCACTTTCCGGGCCGCCGAAAAGAGACCATCACGGTTACACAAGCGGTTGATGCATTTTAATTACGTCAAGTGTCAAGTTCTCTACAACCGGATATTAACAAATTCCCATCTGCCACATAACCACGGGCACGGCTCTTGAAAGTTTATACCCTACAGGGGTGTCCCAACTTAGCCCATCACAAGCTCTCACGGTCAACGAAGGATATTCCTTCTCCCGGCAAGACCCGACCAGTCTCGGAATCCCGGTTACAAGACATTTCGACAATGGTAAAACAAGACCAGCAAAGCCGCCCGATGTGTCGACAATCCCGATAGGAATCGCACGTATCTCGTTCTCAGGACACACCGGATGAGACAAGCTACGAGTAAAACCAGCCCTCAAGTTTCGCCGAGGTGGCCCCGCAAGCTGCTCGGTTCGGACCAACACTTAGAGAAGCACTGGTCCGGGGGGTTAAAGTAAAGATGACCCTCGGGTTGGCCGACCCAAGGGAAGGGTAATAGGTTGTTAGGCAAATGTAAAACCAAGGTTGGGCCTTGCTGGAGAAGTTTTATTCAAAGCGAACTGTCAAGGGGTTCCCATAACACCCAACCGCGTAAGGAACGCAAAATCAAGGAACATAACACCGGTATGACGGAAAGTAGGGTGGCAAGAGTAGAACAAAACACCAGGCATAAGGCCGAGCCTTCCACCCTTTACCAAGTATATAGATGCATTAATTAAATAAAAGATATTGTGATATCCCAACAAAGTTAATGATATCCATATTCCAACATGGAACAACCTACAACTGCACCTGCAACTAGCAACGCTATAAGAGGGGCTGAGCAAATCGGTAACATAGCCAAACAACGGTTTGCTAGGAAGGATGAAAAGGTTAGAAGTTTTCATGGCAATTTGGGAGGCTTGGTTCTGGTAGGTAGCGCAACATAGCGATAGCATCAAGACAACTAGCATAGCAATGATAGTAGTGAGATCCAAGATGATGGTCATCTTGCCTGAAATCCCGCTAGAAAGAAGAACGAGTCCATGAAGGAGATGAAGCCATAAAGACGAACCAAGCGTAGTCGAACGAATCCTAACGATCGCAACGAAATAGGAACTAACGAGGAGAAGCACATCCGAAAAGAAGCAAACAACACGATAAACACTCAACAGATGAACAAAGCATGATACTCAACCAAGTATGATGCATGACAAGGCTACATGAAGCTACTCATGGCAAGAGATGATGCATACAAGAGCAACACATCAAAGCAAGTTTAAATGAGGCTGGAAACAACATATAACAATTCCAGCAAGTCCTCATATGCAAATTTTAAAATTGGTCCAGATCTGAACAAAACATTATGTTGAAGTGGTTAAATAGCACGTTAAAGTGCACCAAGAAGATCTACACGTTTTTCTAGTCAAGTTACATATGAAGTTCATTAGGTTCGGAGCTACGGTCAAGAAGATATGAGCAAAACTAGTTAAACATGGCATTGATACAAAATGCATTCAAACATCAAGCAAACACATTCAAAACATGGATGCAACAAGGTAACATGAAACTATATGCAAAACTAAGCAATTTCATATAGAGCACACCCAAAACGGAGCAACGGTTCAACACATACACACAATACAAGTTTAAAGGACAAGCTGTCCAAAACAGGAACTAGGCATCTTGCAAGCATCAAAACAATAAGCTACAGCACCTCAACATGAAAACAAATGGCATGGACGTGATGCTCAGGTAAAGCATAACAAAACATGAACACTGAACTATCTCCAGAAAACCCTAGAACATGCTGAAAAGTACATGGCAAGATTGCAAATAATAACAGTTCACAGACTTAGCAGAAATTCACTAGACATGGCAGAAATAACATCAGGTTGCAATGTTTAGAGCTATCAAACAACATGTTACAGCAAGTTATCATGGCAAAATAGAGCACTTAATGCTAATACTAAAGAAAAAGAACAAAACTCCCTTACTGAACTAATCTCAAAGATCAACAGAAAGATGGTAGGATCCATGCAAACATGGCAAGTGATATGACAGATTCAGACGGTGAAAATAACAGCACATGGCAGGAACAACGATAAGTAGGCATGTTGGTGAACTTGTACAGCTCTCCACAGAGAATTTCATGGCATGAGAAGCCAACCAACAGTAAGACGACATGATTAAGAAGCTAAGAATGGCAAGAACAAGTCCATAAGGTACATAGAACACTAGCTATTCACATGGCAAAACTGAACTTAATGTTAACAGGCTGACAGCAACATTATTTAGCAATTCGAGAGCAAGATTACAACAAGCTAAAGCAGGCTATAAATGCAAACAATGGCATGGATGGATAGAGCATAACATTTATACCAAAACATCCTTAGTGAACATCTCCAGATTATGCATAGAATGACTTGTAGCAGCAGGTTTACATAGCATCATGATATAACAGATTCAGCATAGCAAAGCAGTAACAGCAAGTAGCCCAATTCACAAGCTTGTTGCACTCACCACAAGGCACAAAAAAACATAGATTGCACCACTAAAAATATGGCATGAATATGCTCCTAAAACATTTAGACATCAAGCTCATAGGATGCACACACAAAATGCAACAAAAATGACAAAACAGCAAGTTAAAACAGTCTCAGCAGGTTAACATCATATAGCACTTCTGCAATGATGTTTAGGGCATCAAGATGGTTTCAAACAAGCATGGCACACTGTAATGAAATGAAGAGCACCTCATGCTGAACATTTTGATATATCATACACTCAAAACGGAGGAATATGCAAGGAGATATGACATGATGAACATAGGCACATGAAATAGGAATTTCGGGACTTGGAGAAAAATTAGACCTCGCGGGAAAACGGGATCGGGCGGGTCAGCAGATCCGTTTGGCTCGCGGGATCTGGGATGGAACTAGACGGGGCTATCCAGGTCGGGGCTCGAAGAAGACCCATGGAAATGGCGTCGTGGGGCTCCGGCGACGCTCGGGATGGCCGGGAATGGATCCGTGGCAGCGCGGGCTTGCCGGATCTGGGCGCGGAGGGGTTGGAGGCGACCGGAGGCGACGAATCCGGCGAGGGCGGTGTCCACTGCGGTCTGGTACAGAGGGGGAGAGAGAGATCGTGAGGAGAGGGAGGAGAAGGAGACGGGCAAGGGAAGGAGCAGCAGGGCGGCGGGGTCCGGCCTAGGAGGTCCTCCGGTGGAGCTCGACGGCGACGAGGTCTCCGGTGGTGGTCGCCGGTAGGGGCGGCGCGCTGGATCGGGAGGAGCTCCTCTCCTCCTGGATCGGGACAAGGCACGGAGGTGGCGTCGAGGCTTCGGG
Source organism: Triticum aestivum (assembly GCF_018294505.1). NCBI lineage: Eukaryota > Viridiplantae > Streptophyta > Magnoliopsida > Poales > Poaceae > Triticum > Triticum aestivum. Next base: position 249,774,959 of record NC_057808.1, on the reverse strand, counting down.
CCGCGGCGGGCGAACGGCGGCGGCGCGCGGGCCGGATCTGGGGCCCGCGGGCCGCGTGGTGGTGGGAGGCGGCGGCGACAGGTGGCAGATCCCGGCTGGCCGGGCCGCCGGGACAGACATGTCCGGCACGGAGCAGACGTGTCCGGCGGCGCGAGGATGAAGAAGACTAGGGTTTCGCCCGTGATTTGAGGAGGGGAGGTGTTTAAATAGGTAGAGGGAGCTAGCAGAGTCCAAATGACGAGCGGTTTTCGCCCACACGATCACGATCCAACGACCGAGAGCATGGAGGGGGTTTGGATGGGCTCATGGGCTGTGGTGAAGAGGGGCTGGGCTGCAAAGAGAGAGGGGTTTCGGGCTACGCGGTTAACCATTGGGGCGTCGAACGGACTCCAAATGGAACGAAATTTTACAGACGGTCTACTTACTCTAGAATAACACCGCACGCCAAGTTCCATCCCATTCCGAGAACATTTAAATGCCACTCACGAAACGAGGTCTCAGGGGTGCAACGGGCGCGTGAGAGTGTCGGATCGCGAAACGAACAACGGGGAAAAAGACCGGATGCAAGTTTTGAAAAACAGGATGATGCAATGTAGATGATAAATGACAAAATGCAACACGCAAGCAAATGACATGGCAAGGACGGCGAATAACTGGGAGACACCTGGCGCATCGGTTCCGGGGTGTTAAAACGATGCTACTTGGTGAACTTACCATCTACTCTCTTCTACATGCTGCAAGATGGAGGCTGCCAGAAGCGTAGTCTTCGCCAGGATTAGCTATCCCCCTCTTATTCTGGCTTTCTGCAGTTCAGTCTACTGATATGGCCCATTACACATATACCCGTGCATATGTAGTGTAGCTCCTTGCTTGCGAGTACTTTGGATGAGTACTCACGGTTGCTTTTCTCCCTCTTTTCCCCTCTTTCCCTTCTACCTGGTTGTCGCAACCAGATGCTGGAGCCTAGGAGCCAGACGCCACCGTCGACGATGACTCCTACTACACCGGAGGTGCCTACTATTACGTTCAGGCCGCTGACGACGACCAGGAGTATTTTAGGAGGATCCCAGGAAGGAGGCCTGCGCCTCTTTCGATCTGTATCCCAGTTTGTGCTAGTCTTCTTAAGGCAAACTTGTTTACTTATGTCTGTACTCAGATATTGTTGCTTCCGCTGACTCGTCTATGATCGAGCACTTGTATTCGAGCCCTCGAGGCCCATGGCTTGTATTATGATGCTTGTATGACTTATTTATGTTTTAGAGTTGTGTTGTGATATCTTCCCGTGAGTCCTTGATCTTGATCGTACACGTTTGCGTGCATGATTAGTGTACAATTGAATCGGGGGCGTCACAAGTTGGTATCAGAGCCGACTGCCTGTAGGAATCCCCTTCCACACTCCTTGGCCGAAGTCGAGTCTAGACATTACAAAACTTTTACTAACATGGCTGTGTGGCTTACGGCCCCACATCGCCATTGGGTGGTATTAGGATCTTTTATTCCTCGTCTATACTCTGGGACTCCGATCTCTCTTCTATTCGGGTTAAATAATTTTTTACTAAATCTAACATTAGGATCTCGTGATCACTTTCACCCGGAGAGCAGATCGTCTGCTGCACCAGAAGATTCCGAGGATACTCTATGATGTTCTCTCAAGACTTTGTGCCATCGCTTTTTCAATTCACATCCATCGATAAACCTCTATGGATAACCACGTACACTTGCCATTCATACAATCATTCCCCGTTGATCTTGTTATTATAAGATACCTCGATATCCTCTCTATTGTTCCGATAATACTTTGTGCCTACTGCATTGCAGTTCTTTGCCACATTAAATACCCCTACGGATAATTCCTCGCACTTACCGAGTATCCGGTCATCCCCAGTTGTTCAGGTGTTTCACAAAAGTCTTCGAAATACTACCCGATCTTCCGGTAGTCCTTCTGCAAAAACTTGTCTGCTTGCAGTCTGGACAATTCCATTTGACTAACAATAACCATTAAAATCCTTGTGATTGACATTCTGATCGTGTTGATTCAACATGTGTGTGAATGCACACAATCATCAGTTATTCCCTGGAAATTTCCTTCCAGCTCAGACATCACTTTAAACGTGAGCTGGTTCTCAAGCAATCCAATTGCCGTCGATTGTACCCTAAGCCTACTCAACTTATCCGTCCTTAATCAGAGTTTTTGCCTCTGAGCCCTTGATTTGGAAATTATGATTCTTTGCCTTTGAGCTTTGAGTTAGTAAGTTGTTTCTAAAATCTAAGGCCCTTGCCTTGATTCTTCCTCTGGTTGTGTGCCGATGCTCACATCAGCTCCGTTATGAACCATCAAGTCCTTTGTTGAATTATCATCTGACAGTGTCCTTCATATACAAAAACCTCGAGAAGTTCTTTTCGGGATACAAAATACCATTGGTAAATCCCGTTCTCTGATTTGGCCAACCATGCTCTACTTTCGAGCTGGTGATATTTACTATTGAAGCTTGTGGTATATGTTTCCACGATACCCTGACGGGTTGAACCTATGCCTTCCTTAATATGTGTGAACTCGAAAGTTTTCACGGGTGATACTCTTCTGGTATTTTGCTAGATAAAATTTCAGCATTACAACTTCGAAAATGAGAAGTGAATGAAACGTTATGCATTGGAGAATTGGAGTCGACCTTGAACTTTGTGTTCATGCCCATGTACACAATGTAGATCTTATCATTAAAACCTCTCTTAAATTAATTATTCCCTTGGTATAAGTTCATCTTATATCTGGGATCTGGCCTTTTGCAATCATGGTTCCGACCATGTTCTCCTTTAAATATCATTTCTCGTGCAAGTTTAAGCCCTTGTCTTCTGCAGAACAATACCCCAGTCCAACCTCTATTTTGATCTGTCGTCAAGTATTACCCCCTGGTAGCTTGAGATTATCACGGAACTGCATAACCTCTTATGAGTTCTTCATCAAGTACTACATCCTCACTGATTCCAATTTTCCACGGGCTCCGAGTTTTTTTTAACACTCAAAAACACCGATAACTGAATTGAGTCTGCACTGCGATTAAAACAACTCTTAGTAATCTTCTTTACTTATGAGTTTGTACCCGATCACGTCATTCCTAGCCTGATTGGCTATATCATTATCATGCTGATTTTAACTGTGATACTTGGCCCTTATTCCCGGAGCACAACTATCGATGATGAGCTAAGCTTAAGTCGATCTTCCTTGTCATATCATTTCTCCTTGAACAGAAAACTTGAATTCGGGTTTGTGTCGTACCCATGGTTATAATAACCTTTCGCTTAATCATTCCTTAAATTTGATGCCATCGCCGATCGATTACATCTTCATGAAATCTCTCGACAAATGTTTCTAGAATATCAATCGAATCCATGATGAGAGATATCATCCTTTCCCCCTTGATGATTGTGTTAACATCGACAACATTCTTGCATTTCCGCAACACAAAACTTCTTCTAGTTTTCCGTTGTACCTTGAGTTCCTTGCTATCCGACTTATGTTATGCTCTACCTTGAAGTATTACCATCATTTATGTCAAGAAGGTCGTGAGAATTGCTCCGCCTCTTAAAATTTCTTAGTATAGTGATACTTCTCACCATCACCATTCTTTCTTGGTCCCAATGTTGATTCTAACTAGAATACCAACAAGTGAACGATGCTGCTTGGATTCTGTACTCCTAGCAACCCTATTTGCATTGGAGTTAATGGTCGACAGTTCATTCTTAGACTATTGGATAATTAATCACCATTCTAACATTGATCGTGCTACCTAAGCCCATATGCCGGGTGCACCTTTCAACCATTTTTAATTGTGTATGATTTCCTCGAGCATACATCATTATATCATTTGATCTGACTAATGGTATCTCCTTGTTCACATAATTGTGGAAACCCATCTTTTGGAAGTCTCGATGAATTGTCGCTGAGTTCATCAGCTACCTCCTTATCCCTTCATTTGTTTAATGAAGAGATCTTGTTTTGAAACTCGCTTCCATAGTACATTTCCGGAGAATCTTACAATGTCGTCTCATCAATTTGTGTTGCACCTTTCCTTCTCGGGCATCCTGAGTCTGAGGTATCCTGCCACCTATCAGAACTGAATCTCGGTCTGATATGATGGTTGGAACATATTTCCAAGAGTTATAATGATGGTCTTTATATGACCCGGTAAGGTGGTGTCATACCTAGCCCACCTGGCCGGAGGCCCTATTGTTACAGTTCCCTTTAGCAATGTTATCCATTCTTCCATGAGGAAACTGTAAGACTTATTCTACAAGTTGTTCCTGATGAATCCTTCGTGTATCCAAAGTACGACCTTTGCTTGAAGACCATGTGAATGCTATCTCTAAGCATGTCTATGGTACTCTGTTTTTCAACAAGAACATTTGAAGCCCAATGCTAAATGTTTCTTGCTCAATTATCCAAAGACCGTTGTATGGGTAATGTCATGAAATTTCTCTCCCCTTACCTAAAAGGTTTTCTTTATTGTATCCTGCCACGGATATCATGCCCCGCTTGTCCTTGGGAAGGATATACCCCTGAAATACGCGTTTAAACACATTTTCCTTTACATTGTTCTGTTTAATCTGATAATCACATTTTCCATTCCATTGTCTTGTTTAACCTTTCTTGTGGTCTATATGATCTAAACAGTAATATTCTCCTGCTTATGTAAACACCTCGTCGTACAACCTATTCAGTAAGACCCTGTTACTATTGTTGATGACATTTCGGTGACCACCGATGGACGAGAACTTTTCCTATTGGTCCGCCTCATTCAACGAGCAGGAAAATGGTTCTCTTTGTCCCATCGCCCTTGGTACCAATGTTGTTGCCAACATAAATGGCAGGCTACCCTCTGACATACCTTACTATCGTGACCGTACAAGATGTCAGCACCCTTTCTACTTTTAACCCACATGGTGGGCCCATAACCCACAGTTCCACAGGATCGAAACCTGACTCTCTTGTACACCCTGTTGCCAAAGTTATTCCTCGCGCTTGACTTCATATGTAATTCACGGGTCACCTACCTAGTGATCTATTCTAGTACCAGGCGCATTACTTATTCCCATTGCTCTGAATCCCTTTCACACTTCGTTTCAGGTGACGAGCGATTACCTATGTGCTTGGGACTTCTATTTTGCACCTTCTTACTTTGCTCTTGATAATTTCTTAAGTTTTAAATCGAGAGATACTTTCCGCCACCTTCCCTGATGTTATCTACTAGATAAGCAACACTTTAGCGGCTCGTTCTTTCGGAATACCCCCTTATCCTTTCGTAAGTACGATGGAGTTCCTGAAGAAAGGATGCCTACTTCATCATGATGACCCGAAGCAGAGAAATGAAGACATCAACGTAATGCATCGACCGCTTTGAGAAGAGCAACCAAGACCGAGAACACTCGATAGAATTTCGTTGCCAAATCCCTTCCCCCTTTACCCCACCTCCTAAATCTCGGGACGAGATTTCTTGTAGTGGAGGAGAATTGTGACGTCTGGATAATTAGACTACAGTAATTCCCTGCTAATGATGCCACGTCACCTCTGTCGTTGTAGTTAATCTCGGGTTAGTTCAAAACCGATTCAAATTCAAAATTGAATTAAAGGCAAACAACAAAAGCTTTCAAACTTTAAAACTAAAATGTTTGGGTTGTGCCAAATAATGTGTAGGTAATTATGGAGAAGAAACCACACTTCTGTAAAATATTCAAATGCACTAAAATAAATAAAAAAACAGCTAAACCTATTATAAATGCCCTTTTGAAATTTATAAAAATGCGAACTAAATATTTTAAATACCAAAATATATTGTGGCGGTGGGCTAATTTGCAACCTCCATTTAGGTACTGGTCTTATAATTTTACAAAACTAAAAGCTATTAAAACTATAATAGAAAACAGAAAGTGAAAATAAAATAAAAAACAGATAAGATTAAAAAAGAGTAACAAAACCCCCTGCTGGGCCGTGGCCCAGCTGCCCACCAGGCCACAACCAACCAGCCCACCCCGCCTCCCTTATCCCCCCACATCCCGAACCCTAACTGCTACCGCACCCGCTTCCCCCCACTCCCTCGCACTCCCTCCTCCTCCCCGATCCAGATCTGGATCGGGGGAACGAATCGCCGACCCCGCCGCTTGACGCCCTGGTCGCCCGGCCACCTCGCCGCCGCCCAGAGCTCCACGGGCCTCGCCGGAGCCACCTCATCGTCTACCCCGCCGGCCTGCCTCCCCCTACGCACGTCGTCCCCATCCCCTACCTCGAACCCCGCTGCCTTTGCCCTACAAGCTCACGATGAGGACCCCCGCACGCTGCTCCGCTCGCGCCCGTGGCTCCATGGCCGCACCACCTGGCCATCGGCCCCGCGCGTCCCCGCCACCGCAGCCTGCCGCTACCGCTTCCCTGCAGCTGCTCGCCGCTCCCGCGCGCGCTCCGGGCGCATCCCGCCCCGCACCCACAGCCGCCAGCATCGCCCTGCCGGACCGGCCCCTGCCGCGCCCCTTGTCGTGCTCGCCGTAACCTCCATCCCTCGCGCACTGCCGGCGCCGGTTCGCGTCTTATCGCTCCGTCCCGCCGCAGCCTCGCGCAGCCACCACGCCCGCGCCCCGTTTACCCCTGTTCGCCCACGCGCTCCCGTGCATCCCCACGCGCATGACCCGCGCCATCCAGCGGCGCCCTGCTGCGTGGCCTCGCTTGTCGCCTCCCACTGACCTTGCGTCGCCTACCGCGGCTGCACCGGCCGCCCCGCTCGGCCCCGCTCCAGCTACGCCGCGCTTTGGGGCGGGCTGCGCCCGCAGCCGCGCCCGCTCGCTTCTGCCCGTGTGCCCGCTAAGGCCCTCCTGGCCAATCACAAGTGGGGCCCGCCCCTGTGAAACATTTAAAAGAAAAGGAATTAAATAAATAAATTACTTAATTAATTAATTAACTTAATTAACACTATTTAATCAACCTAATCACTTAATTAGACTAACTAGTTCTGATTAGGTAAACTGAGTCAATGACAATCGGGCCCCACCGTCAGTTTGACCGGTCAACGGTCAGAGTTGACCGCTGGCGTCATGCTGACATCACGCTGATGCAATAAACGATTCTTTTAATTAAATGAATTTAATAAATTCCAGAAATTGATTAAATCTTTGAAAATTATTATAAAATAATCCGTAGCTCGGATGAAAATACTTTGTACATGAAAGTTGCTCAGAACGACGAGACAAATCCGGATACGCAACCCGTTCGTCCACCACACATCTCTAGCATAGCGAACACGCAACTTTTCCCCTCCGGTTCATCTGTCCGAAAACACGAAACTCTGGGGATACTTTCCCGGATGTTTCCCCCCTTCGCCGGTATCACCTCCTACCGCATTAGGGTACACCTAGCACCGCGCATTGTCATGTCATGCATCGTCATGCTTATGTTTGCATTATATTTATTGTTTCTTCCCCCTCTTCTCTCGTTAGACACCGAGACCAACGCCGCTGCTACCCAGTACGACTACTGTGTTGACGACCCCTCCTTCTCGGCTGAGCTTCAAAGCAAGCCCCCCCCTTGATCACCAGATATCGCCTATTCCTTCTCTCTACTTCTTGCATTAGAGTAGAGTAGCATGTTACTGCTTTCGGTTAATCCTATTTTGCTGCATAGCCTGTCATTGTTGCTACAGTTGTTACCTTTACCTGCTATCCTAATGCTTAGTATAGGATGCTAGTGTTCCATCAGCGGCCCTACACCCTTGTCCGTCTGCCATGTTATACTACTGGGCCGTGATCACTTCGGGAGGTGATCACGGGCATACTATATACATTATACTGTTACATTACTTATGATACCGTTCGGAGATGGGGGCTGAAGGGGCAGGTGGCTCCATCCCAGTAGAGGTGGGCCTGGGTTCCCGACGGCCCCGACTATTACTTTGTGGCAGAGCAACAGGGCAGGTTGAGACCACCTAGGAGAGAGGTGGGCCTGCCCCTGGTCGGCGTTCGCGGATAGTTCAATTAACACGCTTAACGAGATCTTGGTATTTGGTCCGAGTCTGGCCACTGGCCTATACGCACTAACCAACTACGCAGGAATAGTTATGGGCACTCGACGTCATGGTATCAGCCGAAGCCTTCGTGACGTCAGCGACTGAGCGGCGCGCGCCGGATTGGAACGTAAGCCTGCTCTTGTATTAAGGGGGCTAGTTCTGCTTCCGGCCGCCCACGCAACATGCAGGTGTGCAATGGGCGATGGGCCCAGACCCCTGTGCGCATAGGATTTAGACCGGCGTGCTGACCTCTCTGTTGTGCCTAGGTGGGGCTGCGATGTGTTGATCTTCTGAGGCCGGGCATAACCCAGGAAAGTGTGTTCGGCCAAAGGGGATCGAGCGTGTTGGGTTATGTGGTGCACCCCTGCAGGGAAGTTTATCTATTTGAATAGCCGTGCCCCTCGGTAAAAGGACGACCCAGAGTTGTACCTTGACCTTATGACAACTAGAACCGGATACTTAATAAAACACACCCTTCCGAGTGCCCGATACAACCCGGTGATCGCTCTCTAACAGGGCGACGAGGAGGGGATCACCGGGTAGGATTATGCTATACGATTGTCACGCCCAATATGCGAACCTATCCGAGAGGACTCGAAGGTACCACCAAGGATAGAGCCGCATATTGGTAACTCTTTTGCAAGGTGGATATCATTACATCGTACCATTACATATTAGTTGGGGATACATACATAAGGCACAAACGCCCAAGATTACATCCACATCATACAAGAGAAACAACATCCGACTACGGATGTAACATAAACAGAAACTCAAACAATATCCACCCTGCTAGCCCAGGCTGCCGACCAGGAACCTAACCCAAGATCGACGAAGAAGAAGAAGAACTCCAACACAAGTAAACATCACTCTCGCATCATGAGAATCGCATAACCTGTACCTGCAGCTGTTGTTGTAGTAAACTATGAGCCACGAGGACTCAGCAATCCCATTACCATGGGTATCAAGACTAGCAAAGCTTAATGGGTAAGGAAGGGGTAAAGTGGTGAGGCTGCAGCAACGACTAAGCAATGTATGGTGGCTAACTTACGAGTACAAGACTAAGATGAGAAGCTACGCAAACGGTCGCGAACTAGAACGATCAAGAAGTGATCCTGTACTACTTACGTACAAACATAACCCAAACCGTGTTCACTTCCCGGGCTCCACCGAAAAGAGACCATCACGATTACACACGCGGTTGATGCATTTTAATTACGTCAAGTGTCAAGTTCTCTACAACCGGATATTAACAATTTCCCATCTGCCACATAACCGCGGGCACGGCTCTCGAATGTTTATACCCTGCAGGGGTGTCCCGCGAGCACATCTCATATGCTCCATGACGTTCAAAACGTCTTTGAAGTCCCGATTCTAAGCCGTAAAGCATGGCACACTGAACTATCGAGTAGTCATCAGATTTAGCTTGCCAGACGTTCATATCGTCCGAAGTTGCTCCTGCAGCAAGCCTTGCACCTAGCAGTGCTTCAAGGACGTAATTCTTCTGTGTAGGAATGAGGATAATCCTCAAGTTACGGACCCAGTCTGTGTAGTTGCTACCATCATCTTTCAACTTAGCTTTCTCTAGGAACGCATTAAAATTCAAGGGAACGGTAGCACGGGCCATTGATCTACAACATAGATATGCAAAAACTATCAGGAATAAGTTCATGATAAATTAAGTTCAATTAATCATATTACTAAAGAACTCCCACTTAGATAGACATCCCTCGATTCATCTAAATGATCACGTGATCCATATCAACTAAACCATGTCCGATCATCATGTGAGATGGAGTAGTTTTCAATGGTGAACATCTCTATGTTGATCATATCTACTATATGATTCACGTTCGACCTTTCGGTCTCAGTGTTCCGAGGCCATGTCTGTACATGCTAGGCTCGTCAAGTTTAACCCCGAGTATTCCGCACGTGCAAAATTGTCTTGCACCCGTTGTATGTGAACATAGAGCTTATCACACCCGATCATCACGTGGTGTCTCGGCACGACGAACTGTCGCACGGTGCATACTCAGGGAGAACACTTATACCTTGAAATTTAGTGAGGGATCGTCTTATAATGCTACCATCGTACTAAGCAAAATAAGATGCATAAAAGATAAACATCACATGCAATCAAAATATGTGACATGATATGGCCATCATCATCTTGTGCCTTTGATCTCAATCTCCAAAGCACCGTCATGATCTCCATCATCCCCGGCTTGACACCTTGATCTCCATCGTAGCGTCGTTGTCGTCTCGACAACTATTGCTTCTACAACTATCGCTACCGCATAGTGATAAAGTAAATCAATTAAATGGCGATTGCATTTCATACAATAAAGCGACAACCATAAGGCTCCTGCCAGTTGCCAATAACTTCTACAAAACATGATCATCCCATACAATAACTTATATCACATCATGTCTTGACCATATCACATCACAACATGCCCTGCAAAAACAAGTTAGACGTCCTCTACTTTGTTGTTGCAAGTTTTACGTGGCTGCTACGGGCTTCTAGTAAGAACCATTCTTACCTACGCATCAAAACCACAACGATTTTTCATCAAGTGTGTTGTTTTAACCTTCAACAAGGACCGGCCGTAGTCAAATTTGATTCAACTAAAGTTGGAGAACCAGATGCAGGAAATATGTCCTAGAGGCAATAATAAAGTTGTTATTTATATTTCCTTATATCATGATAAATATTTATTATTCATGCTAGAATTGTATTAACTGGAAACTTAGTACATTTGTGAGTACATAGACAAACAGAGTGTCTCTAGTATGCCTCTACTTGACTAGCTCGTTAATCAAAGATGGTTAAGTTTCCTAGCCATAGACATGTGTTGTCATTTGATGAACGAGATCACATCATTAGAGAATGATGTGATGGACAAGATCCATCCGTTAGCTTAGCATAATGATCGTTTAGTTTTATTGTTATTGCTTTCTTCATGACTTATACATGTTCCTCTGGCTATGAGATTATGCAACTCCCGAATACTGGAGGAACACCTTGTGTGCTACCAAACGTCAGAATGTAAATGTGTGATTACAAAGATGCTCTACAGGTGTCTCCAATGGTGTTTGTTGAGTTGGCATAGATCAAGATTAGGATTTGTCACTCCGTGTTTCGGAGAGGTATCGCTGGGCCATCTCGGTAATGCTCATCACTATAAGCCTTGCAAGCAATGTGACTAATGAGTTAGTTGCGGGATGATGCATTACGAAACGAGTAAAGAGACTTGCTGGTAACGAGATTGAACTAGGTATAATGATACCGATGATCGAATCTCGGGCAAGTAACATACCGATGACAAAGGGAACAACATATGTTGTTATGCGGTTCGACCGATAAATATCTTCGTAGAATATGTAGGAGCCAATATGAGCATCCAAGTTCCGCTATTGGTTATTGATCGGAGATGTGTCTCGGTCATGTCTACATAGTTCTCGAACCTGTAGGGTCCGCACGCTTAATGTTTGATGACGATTTGTATTATGAGTTATGTGATTTGATGACCGAAGTTTGTTTGGAGTCCCGGATGAGATCACGGACATGACGAGTAGTCTTGAAATGGTCGAGACATAAAGATTCATATATTGGAAGGTTACATTCGGACACCGGAATGGTTCGGGTCATTTCAGATAAGTTTCGGAGTACCGGGGGTTACCAGAACCCCCCCCCCCCCACGGGAAGTTCATGGGCCTTATTGGATAGGTGAGGAGGGCCACAAGGGAGGCCGCCCCCCATGGCTAGTCTAAATTGGACTAGGGAGGGGGGCGGCGCCCCCTCTTTCCTTCTCCCCTCTTCCTCCTTCCATCCTTCTCCCTCTCTTGGATGGAAGGGGACTCCAACTAGGATTGGGAATCCTAGTTGGACTCCCCATGGCGCGCGCCCCTCCTTGGCCGGCATCCTCCTCCTCCCCTCCTTTATATACGTGGGAGGGGGCACCCCAAAGGACACACAAGTTTCTCTTAACCGTGTGCGGTGTCCCCCTCCACAGTTACACACCTCGGTCATATCGCCGTAGTGCTTAGGCAAAGCCCTGCGCCGGTAACTTCATCATCCCCGTCGCCACGCCGTCGTGCTGATAGAACTCCCCCTCGTCCTCAACTGGATCAAGATCCCGCGGGACGTCATCGAGCTGAACGTGTGCTGAACGCGGAGGTGTCGTACGTTCGGTACTTGGATCGGTTGGATCGCGAAGACATTCGACTACATGAACCGCGTTACTAAAAGCTTCCGCTTTCGGTCTACGAGGGTACATGGACACACTCTCCCAGCTCGTTGCTATGCATCTCCTAGATAGATCTTGCGTGGTCGTAGGTAAATTTTTTGAAATACTGCGTTCTCCAACAACAGACACCCGCTAGCCACCTTTATGCAAAACAAGTTGCATGTCTGTCGGTGGAGCCGGTCTCATGAACGTGGTCATGTAAGGTTGGTCTGGGCCGCTTCATCCAACAATACCGCCAAATCAAAATAAGACGTTGGTGGTAAGCAGTATGACTATTATCGCCCACAACTCTTTGTGTTCTACTTGTGCATATCATCTACGCATAGACCTGGCTCGGATGCCACTGTTGGGAAACGTAGCGTGCAATTTCAAAAAAATTCCTACGATCACGCAAGATCTATCTAGGATATGCATAGCAACGAGAGGGGGAGAGTGTGTCCACATACCCTCGTAGAACAAAAGCGGAAGCGTTAGTATAACGCGGTTCATGTAGTCGAACGTCTTCGCGATTCAACTGATCAAGTACCGAACGTACGTCACCTCCGAGTTCAGCACACGTTCAGCTCGATGACGTCCCTCGAACTCTTGATCCAGCAGAGGGTCGAGGGAGAGTTTCGTCAGCATGACGGCGTGGTGACGGTGATGGTGATGTGATCCGCGCAGGGCTTCCCTAAGCACTACGTGAATATGACCGAAGGAGTAAACCGTGGGGGGAGACGCCGCACACGGCTTGGAACAATTGGTGTGTCTCCAAGGGGTGCCCTGCCCATGTATATAAAGGAGGGAGAGGGAGGAGGCCGGCCCTAGGGGGCCCGCCAAGAGGGGGGTCCTACTAGGACTCCTAGTCCTAGTAGGATTCGCCCCCCCTCTTATTCCTTCTCATGGAGGGGGAAAAGGGGAAAGGGTGAGGGAAGAGGAGAAAGAAAGGGGGGCGCGCCCCCTCCCCTAGTCCAATTCAGACTCCCCATGGGAGGGGGCACGACCACCCCTTGTGGGCTGCCTCCCCTCTCCCCTATGGCCCATGTAGGCCCAATACTTCCCCAGGGGGTTCCGGTAACCCCTCGGTACTCCCGAAAATACCCGAACCATTCTGAAACCATTCCGGTGTCCGAATACCATCGTCCGATATATCAATCTTTACATCTCGACCATTTCGAGACTCCTCGTCATGTCCGTGATCTCATACGGGACTCCAAACAATCTTTGGTCACCAAAACACATAACTCATAATACAAATCATCATCGAACGTTAAGCGTGCGGACCCTACGGGTTCGAGACCTATGTAGACATGACCGAGACACATCTCTGATCAATAACCAACAACGGAACCTAGATGCTCATATTGGTTCCTACATATTCTACAAAGATCTTTATCGGTCAAACCGCAATGACAACATACATTATTCCCTTTGTCATCGGTATGTTACTTGCCCGAGATTCGATCGTCGGTATCATCATACCTAGTTCAATATCGTTACCGGCAAGTCTCTTTACTCGTTCCGTAATGCATCATCACACAACTAAGTCATTAGTCACATTGCTTGCAAGGCTTATAGTGATGTGCATAACCGAGAGGGCCAAGAGATACCTCTCCGATACACAGAGTGACAAATCCTAATCTTGATCTATGCCAACCCAACAAACACCTTCGGAGACACTTGTAAAGCATCTTTATAATCACCCAGTTACGTTGTGACGTTTGATAGCACACAAGGTGTTCCTCCAGTATTCGGGAGTTGCATAATCTCATAGTCAGAGGAATATGTATAAGTCGTGAAGAAAGCAATAGCAATAAAACTTAACGATCATTATGCTAAGCTAACGGACGGGTCTTGTCCATCACATCATTCTCTAATGATGTGATCATGTTCATCAAATGACAACACATGTCTATGGTTAGGAAACTTAACCATCTTTGATTAACGAGCTAGTCAAGTAGAGGCATACTAGGGACACTCTGTTTTGTCTATGTATTCACACATGTATTAAGTTTCCGGTTAATACAATTATAGCATGAATAATAAACATTTATCATGATATAAAGAAATATAAATAACAACTTTATTATTGCCTCTAGGGCATATTTCCTTCACATATCACGTTGTTGGTCGGGTCTCCTTCGACGTGAGCTGTGACGTGTTCGTGTGTCAACATAGTTTTTGGCGACTCCGCTGGGCACTGAAGATCAATCGTCATCATCCACCATCACTACAAAAAAATACACTTCCGTGATGATACGTGTTTGTCACAGTAGGTCACGTTTTCTGTCATGCATGTACATCCATGACAAATTTATGACAGAATCAAGATAGTCATACCTGTGCTGTCGTAGAAGTGTTCCATGACATTACCAAAATTATCATCACGGAAGTGTCCACTTCCATGACGATAAATCGCGCGTCACAGAAGTGCTTTCGTCAAGGGTGACCGACACGTGGCATCCACCGTAATGGAACGCCGTTAAGCTATCAGCTCCGGTTTTGGATCCGATAACCCACTAACAGCCCCGACCAATGGGGATTTTCCACGTGTAAAATCATCATTGGCTGGAGAAACACGTGTCGGCTCACCGTTGGGACAGGTGTCATCCACTCATTGGACCGAAGGCGCCTATCATACGTCGACACGTGGCACGGCAGAACAGAGGCCCATCCCTGTGAAAAGGCCGGCCCGTTTGACTTGGTCAAAAGGTGGCGGGTCGTCCCATGGAAAGCCTGTTAACGGCATGTTCGCATATAGCCCATTTACAGCCCGCTAACCCAGGGCCCGTTACGACCTATCCGAATTAGGCCCAGTAGCATCATCTGGGTCGTCCAATATGATTCCAGCCCATTTTAAGTTTCGGCCCATGTATGGCCCATGACATCTTTCGGCCCATATGAGGCCCTTTGTAACTCTTGGCCCATTAACGGCCCGTGGTGAAACTGGCCCGTAATGAACAGTGTATCACTTTATACCCATTAACGGCCCATTAATCCATTGGGCCGTTTGCAGCCCATGTTATCTTTCGGCCTTCTCAGGGCCCATTTATTCTTGGGCTCATTTCAGCATTCGGTTACTTACGGCCCGTTACTGCCATTTTCTGCTTGTGGGCCAAATTCAGCCCGTGGTTACAGTCGGCCTGTTTGTGGCCCATTAATACGTTGGGCCGTTTTCATAGCGTCATCAAATACAGCCTATTAACGACGGCCCGTTATGGTCGGCCCATGAACGGACGACTCCAACTCTAGCCCGTTTACGGCCATAATGCGGTCTGTTTTTGGCCCATGTTTGGCCAATCGATCATACGGCCCGTCTAAGGCCCATTGATGATACGGCCCGTAGAAGGCCCATTGTTTCTACGGCCCGTAGAAGGCCCATTGTTTCTACGGACTGTAGAAGGCCCATTGTTTCTACGGCCCGTAGGAAGCCCAGTGTCACTATAGTAAATATGTAGCCCATGGCCTGTTAAAGGCGGGAAACTACTATAGGTTTAGACCTGCTAATGGCCCAAGATGATTATAGGCCCAAGTTTTGGCCCATATGAGTAACGGGCCGGCCTGAAGACCGACAACACTGAGATCCACTGAACCTTCCGGCCTAAATTACAGCATACCGACCAAAGAATAAACCTAGACTATACAATAAAGAAATTATGGCATATTACATCCACTGGGAATCAAAGTTCGCTACCGGTGATAATAAAGCGCAACATGACCGCGGATTACATACACTGGGCATCAAAGGTCGCCACCAGTGCATATAAACGCGCCGACAAAAGAATATACAAAACTGAGAGCACTTCAGAAGGCACTAGACCTGGCAAGCTCGGGCCCCGCAAGCAGCCGAACAAGCTGATGAGACCTCAGTTGTGTCAACGATAGATGCTTCATCCCTAGCTGTATGGCACCATAGTGCGCAAGGCAGTCCCCTGACATCTTCATTACATCTTTGACTTCAAGTCGGAGCTGAGCTGAAGCAAGCCTTTCCGCTTTAAGTTGAGACTGAAGAAGTCGAACTGATTGAGGCAGCGACTGCACAGAGGTTGTCTCACACCTGCTGGTGAGTAGCTTCAACTCACTGTCTTCATCAAGACAGGACCTTGGGGTCATCTCGCTGTCCTCAAGATGGTTTGGCTCACTATCTTTCCTAAAGTTCTGCCTGGCATAAGAGATACGACTCTGAAAGAGAAACAAGGAGACACGTAACAGGTTTCACAATTATATAAGCAAATAAATGGATCTGTTCTGCATAAGGAACATGTTTTTACAACTACAATTTAAAACTGGTAGTTGTTGCAAACATCCAATCAGATGTAAACAGCAGTGGAGGAAATGATGCCTATCCAAATCTATACTAGAACAAAGTTTGAAGGCTTGAGAAGGATGAACTTACATTACATGTTAACACGGGCTGGACAAAGCCCTTCTCCATGTTGATGGAAAGATAATTCAATAAATTCCCCAAAGAAAATTCTTTATAAGCGTTGCCATTATTCTACATTTTGCAAAGAGTAAATATAGATCAAATAATATTGGAAGAAATAGAGGATAATGAAGCTCAGGTGCAGACTGATGATACATAATCAAATAGCAATTAATTAAGTACAGCGTTACAAGGCAAAAGGTACTGACAAGAGGAATGCAGACATCAACGTGTGCAGTGGCATTGGCTTTATTCAACATTTTGGTAAGAGTAAATGTAGATATGATAATTTGGAGAAAGTGGAGGGCAGGGCAGATAAGATGCAGAGTAATGCTAGACAATCAACTATCTCGCGATGCATGTACAGTAATACCACCACCGTCCGTTATTAGTTGTCGCTCAAATGGATGTATCTAGCACTATTAAGTTCTAAATACATCCAATTGATCAACAATTAATTCGATACAGAGGGAGTACATGACAACAGGTACTTACATGAGCAATCCAAAACTTCATAACCATTGTGTTAATTCTACATTTATCTAAGAGTAAATATAGATCTTATAATTTCAAGCAAAGGGAGGATAAAGAAGCGAACATTTACAGTGATGCTACATAATCAAACAGCAATGAGTGTAAGTATGCTGACAAAGGGCAAGAGGTACTGACAAGAGCAATGCAGAGCCCAGTATTGTCGTGAGATCCTATGATCCTTTGAGCAAGGAGATTCATCTGAAATTAGTTTTCATACAAGAGAGAAGGTAAGGCACATGCAGAAATTTAGGAGTTCAAATTTTGAATTGATATCATAGACAGTACCTGACGCTGGGCTGTCAGCAGTTCTAATAGGGGTTTGGCCACTGGAGTAGGGGTAAAGTCTGTTACAGTTGGGCCTGTGTTTTCTGTGGCTGCTGATCTATCTGATTTAACAGGTATCACTACCTTTTCCAAATACCTAGTTTGTACTCCTTGAGGATCTGCAATCACCCTCTTCCTTTTGGACATCTATTACGAAAGAACAACATTTGACTGGAAAAACATAGTATGACGACACATGGAATAGGTACAGAAAATGGATAGGTATGGCATATACTCATATATGATGCTTAAACTAAGCAGATGGTGTAACAAAGTAGAAGTAATGCAAGAGGTCAGATGCAAAATATGTGCGACCAATACAACCTTGCCAAGTTAGAGCATGCACCTTGATGGGTGAATAAGATAGGCCATCCTCCACCATGCCAAGTTTGTTAGCCAGTGGATTGTTCCGCAATATTCCTCTCGTGCGCCCATTCTCATATTCATTTTGATAATGTTCAATACCTGACATGCATGAAAACATAAAAACAAGTGAGATTATCTTTGTAATGCAGAAGTGATTCTAATCCAATACTTCCTCCCTGTAAACCCCTTTGTGCTATCTCTGCAATTCTTCTAAGAGGTGCCATGCATGCTGTAATTTGGTGTGTGCATTAATATAATGTGGCCTACTACTCAAAATATGAGAGCTCCAGAAGTGATGATACTTCGCAGATGACAGCTTCAACATATAGTAAAGAAGAACAAGTCGACCTGACCTGACAGATTCAAAATATACTAAGGGAGAATAACTCGACCTGACCAGTCGACCGCAAGAGAAGAGGATCATCTTAAAGAAGAGCAGAAGAGCAAGCAGATTGAAGATATTACAAGTCTTTCTATACAATGTCGGTTGGCCACCCATGATGAACCAGAGCGCACAGAGAAATACTATTCCTTCCGGTCTCTCCATATGTGGCTCACATGCATTTCGAAACTAAAGTAGGAACATTTAGCTGACCAATTAAACATCTCTCAGTTTTACTAATATCAGCATAATATCAGATTTGAATTTGTACAACTAAGCTTGTTTAGCTCGATGGGTGGAGCAGTGCTATTACGACACGAACCACGTAGGCTGATCGTGGTCATCATAAAATGGGGAAACCGTAAGCATGATGAGTATAGTGTTGACCGTGGCAGTGGGATGGCAGATCTGAAGCTGCAAACCGCGCAAAGGGTAGTTAGCAACCGATATTTGCTTTGAAATAACAACTAAGATTTGGTATGGACAAGAAAGTACAGTCAACAAGTGACAAAGAAATGCAATTCTGCTGTCTCTCTATATGTCGCGACATGCATTTGGAAACTCAAGTGGGACCTTTAGCTAACCAATTAAATGTGTCTGTTAACTAATATCAGTATCATATCACAATCATATTTGAACAACTAAGCTTTGGAATTTTGAGTGTTGTGTTGTTTAGCTTGAAGGGTGGAGTAATGCTAGTATGACAGAAAGCACCTACGCAGATCATAGTAGAGTAGATAAAAGGGGAAAACCCTAAGCATCAAGAGTAAAATCAGGAAAGTGGAACTAGCTGGACCAGTGGGTGGCGCACATGCTTTTCGAAACGAATATAGGAACATTAGGTGACCAATTAAACGTTCTCTGTTTTAGTAATATGAGCATCATATCAGATTCGTATTTCAACACGTAAGCTTTGGAATTATGAGTGGCATGTTGTTTCGCTTGATGGGTTGAGGTCTTGAGGAGCAGTGCTAGCACGACACGAAGCAGTGAAGCACCTACGATGATGGTAGTGAATATAAAGGGGGGAAACCATAAGCTTTACGAGTATAGTGACCGTGACATGGCGGATCTGAAGGTGCAAACCGGACAAAGCTACTTCGCAACCAATGTTTGCATTCAACTAGCCACTACGATTTGGTACGGACAAGAAAAGTACAGTAAACAATTTAAGATCTATTTTCCGGGTGAGATCAATAACTTAAGCACATATGGAAGAGTACCACCTCTCTTGCGACGCCGTGTAGGCCCCTGCTGATACTTTGAGGGTGCTGCGGGTGCGATGGCTGTCGGCGGCGGGGAAGAAGACTTTAGATGGAAGACGACCGGGTTGGGGGACAAATCCTGTTGCCGTGGACAAGGCGGTCGTAGGAGCGGCAACGGCAAAGTGGACGACGGCGCCGATGAAGCGAGACGACGCGATGAAAGGATCCTGGTCCGGCGCCGTGGATGAGAGACGTCCATCTCTTGCAGTGGACGACGGGGTAGGGGTAGCGGCTCCGGCAAGGTGGAGGATGGGGTGGCGGACGGAGGAGGCTGGCCGTAGTGGGGAGGTTGTCGTGGCGCCGATGGTGTATGAATGGGGAAATGGAGGGGGAGGGGGGATCTCAAACTTTGGGACGCGCTTGTCTAAAATGTGGGAAAGTTACGAACTTTGCCGCCCACGTTTGGCGCCCACCGTGTCTGAATGGGCTCAGAGGCCGCCGTGACACGTCTGATTGAAGTTACTAGTCTACCCCTATCGATAGCAGTGTAAATCCGGTCGATAAGGATGTCAAGTGTCAGGGGTAGACAGTAATTTCCATCTCGCAAACACTTGCTTCGGGCAGCCCACAAATGATAGTGGGTGTTTAGCCGCTTCGTTCAAAACTTGGGAGAATTAGCATTCATGTTTGCCCTGGGCCCTAGCAACTAAATCCAAATCCAATTTTTATTCGATTACGAATATCCACAGATAATTCTACGTTTTGTTATTTATTTCTTAAAAACCACAACAAAGATTTTTTTCCACCTTTATATATGATTATGATTTAGAAATTTCGTGATCTTCGAATTCAGTAGGTTGGATACACTTTGAGTCAAACAGTTATTTCATCCAATACAATATGCTCACAGGAAAAACAGTTCACCTTATGTCAATCATACAAGTACTGAGGATTACCTCGCCTAAAAAATTCAGATCATTACAACACATGGACAACATAGGGGGTCTTACAACATAATCCATTCAGAGACATGACACAACATGCAAGTACAATAATCTAATGACAATTTCAACTGCTATCTAAAGAAGAACTGGGATTACCCTGGGCTTTAGATAGCAGAAGCAGCAGGACCTCCTCCGTCTTCAAATGCAACATTCTTACTTCCTCCAATTCTTGGGTTGCTTGCATAATGCGTGTAGCTAATTGCATAATTTCCAGCTTCAAGATCGAGATTACCTCATTCATGGCAGCCACACTGATGCCCACAAGTATAGGGGATCTATCTTAGTCCTTTTGCTAAGTAAGAGTGTCGAACCCAATGAGGAGCAGAAGGAAATGATAAGCGGTTTTCAGCAAGGTATTCTCTACAAGCACTGAAATAATAGGTAACAGATAGTTTTGTGATAGGATAATTTGTAACGGGCAACAAGTAACAAAAGTAAATAAAGTGCAGCAATGTGGCCCAATCCTTTTGTAGCAAAGGACAAGCCTGGACAAACTCTTATATAGAGAAAAGCGCTCCCGAGGACACATGGGAATTATCGTCAAGCTAGTTTTCATCACGTTCATATGATTCGCGTTCGGTACTTTGATAATTTGATATGTGGGTGGACCGGTGCTTGGGTGCTGCCCTTACTTGGAAAAGCATCCCACTTATGATTAACCTCTATTGCAAGCATCCGCAACTACAACAAAAGTATTAAGGTAAACCTAACCATAGCATGAAACAGATGAATCCAAATCAGCCCCTTACGAAGCAACGCATAAACTAGGGTTTAAGCTTCTGTCACTCTAGCAACCCATCATCTACTTATTACTTCCCAATGCCTTCCTCTAGGCCCAAATAATGGTGAAGTGTCATGTAGTCGACGTTCACATGACACCACTAGAGGAGAGACAACATACATCTCATCAAAATATCGAACGAATACCAAATTCAGATGACTACTAATAGCAAGACTTCTCCCATGTCCTCAGGAACAAACGTAACTACTCACAAAGCATATTCATGTTCATAATCAGAGGAGTATTAATATGCATAAAGGATCTGAACATATGATCTTCCACCAAATAAACCAACTAGCATCAACTACAAGGAGTAATCAACACTACTAGCAACCTACAAGTACCAATCCCATACTTGGAGACAAGAATTAGATACAAGAGATGAACTAGGGTTTGAGAGGAGATGGTGCTGGTGAAGATGTTGATGGAGATTGCCCTCTCCCGATGAGAGGAGCGTTGGTGATGACGATGGCGATGATTTCCCCTCCCGGAGGGAAGTGTCCCCGGCAGAACAGCTCTGCCGGAGCCCTAGATTGGTTCCGCCTCGTGGCGGCGGAGTCTCGTCCCGAAAGCTTTCATATGATTTTTCTTCGGACGAAAGACTTCATATACCAGAAGATGGTCACCGGAGGGCCAATAGGGGCCCCACGAGGCAGGGGGCGCGCCTAGGGGGTAGGGCGCGCCCCCACCCTCGTGGACAGGTGGAGGCCCCCCTGCGTATTTCTTCCTCCAGTATTTTTTATTATTTCCAAAAATAACTTTCGTGGAGTTTCAGGACTTTTGGAGTTGTGCAGAATAGGTCTCTAATATTTGCTCCTTTTCCAGCCCAGAATTCCAGCTGCCGGCATTCTCCCTCCTTATGTAAACCTTGTAAAATAAGAGAGAATAGGCATAAGTATTGTGACATAATGTGTAATAACAGCCCATAATGCAATAAATATCGATATAAAAGCATGATGCAAAATGGACGTATCAACTCCCCCAAGCTTAGACCTCGCTTGTCCTCAAGCGGAAGCCGATAACGATAAATATGTCCACATGTTTAGAGGTAGAGGTGTCGATAAAATAAAATACGGACATGAGGGCATCATGATTATTCTCATAACAGCAACATATATGGATATTGTCATATGATTTCTTATGCTCAAGTAATAATCTATTCACAATGCAAAGTATGAATCAGAAACTTTATTGAGAACTAACAAACTATAATCTCAGTCATTGAAGCAATTGCAATTTATCATAACATCAGAAAGAGTCTATGTCAGAGCTTTCTAGCAAGTCCACATACTCAACTATCATTTAGTCTTTCATAATTGCTAACACTCACGCAATACTTGTGGTTACGGAGTTTTAATCGGACACAGAGAAAGATAGGGGCTTATAGTTTCGCCTCCCAACCTTTTACCTCAAGGGTAATGTCAACAATAATAGTTCATGCTAACTTACATCCAATTAGATATATCTATCAGGATCTTTCCAACACACTGTGCTTGCCAAAGGATAAAATGTAAAAAGGAAAGGTGAAGATCACCATGACTCTTGCATAAGGTAGAAGATAATAATAAAAGATAGGCCCTTCACAGAGGGAAGCAGAGGTTGCCATGCGCTTTCAGGGTTGGATGCACAAAATCTTAATGCGAAAGAACGTCACTTTATATTGCCACTTGTGATATGAACCTTTATTATGCAGTCCGTCGCTTTTATTTCTTCCACATCACAAGATCGTATAAAGCTTATTTCCTCCACACCAATCAATCATACATATTTAGAGAGCAATTTTTATTGCTTGCACCGATGACAACTTACTTGAAGGATCTTACTCAATCCATAGGTAGATATGGTGGACTCTCATGGCAAAACTTGTTTAAGGGTATTTGGAAGCACAAGTAGTATCTCTACTTGGTGCAAAGAATTTGGCTAGCATGAGGGGGAAAGGCAAGCTCAACATGTTGGATGATCCATGACAATATACTTTATCTCAGATATAAGAAAACATAACCCATTACGTTGTCTTCCTTGTCCAACATCAACTCTTTAGCATGTCATATTTTAATGAGTGCTCCCAATCATAAAAGATGTCCAAGATAGTATATTTATATGTGAAACCTCTCTTTCTTTATTACTTCCTATTAATTGCAACGATGACCAAAGCTATGTTTGTCAACTCTCAACAACTTTTAATCATCATACTCTTTCTATGTGAAGTCATTACTCTCCATAAGATCAATATGATCTCTTTGTTTCTTTTTATTCTTTTTTTCTTTTCTTTTATTCACTCAAGATCATAGCAAAATAATCAAGCCCTTGACTCAACACTAATCTTTATTATATAGCTCACGGACTCGATTACATAGAGGGATCATAAAGCAAAACTCAAAACTAGATCATACCAAAACTTTATTCTACTAGATCAAGATACTACTAATAGGATCGAACTAAGAAAAAAAACAGTAAAGATAGGAGATGTGGTGGTGATACGATACCGGGGCACCTCCCCCAAGCTTGGCAGTTGCCAAGGGGAGTGCCCATACCCATGTGATTATGTCTCCTTTGTTGGCGAGGAAGGTGGTGGTGATGATGGGTAGTCGCACATCGAGCGTAAGAGATCCTCCAGCTTGCGGATAATACCCTTGAGTGCAACGATATGCTCCTTCAACAAAATATTTTCACGTGTGAGATACTTGTTCTGTATACGAGCTAACTCAATCATCTTGAAAGCTTCGATCTCAGTTGGGGTAAGAAGATTGTGATCAAGTTGAAGGATGTCTTCTGCTGCCGGAGCTTGGTCCTCCGTGGCCTTCTTGATCCCTTCATCCTTGTTGATCTCCATGGGTTCTTCCCTCTTTAGCTCTATCTTCATTAGCCAAGCATCGTTGTCACCATTGTTGGAGGAGGGGACGACATGATGCCTGGCCTTGACAACCCTGACAGAAAACAGCTTGAAACAAGAACAGCGGACAATTGCGTGATACAGGAGTCAAAACCTTCGGGAGATTATATAATGAATTCTTACCGACCAAAATACGTAGCGTGCAAGAAAACGGTGTCCGGAGAGCACACGAGGTAGGGGGCGCGCCCAGGGGGTAGGGCGCGCCCTCCACCCTCGTGGGGCCCTCATGTCCTTCCTGGACTGCTTCTTATTTTTCTATTTTTCTAAATATTCCAAAATGGAGAAATATTGTCATAAAAACTGTTTTGGAGTTGGTTTACTTACCGTACCACATACCTATTCCTTTTCGGAGTCTGAAATGTTCCGGAAAGTGTCCCTTATGTATTCCTCCGGGGTTACGGTTTTGATAACATTAGTTTCAACATTTATAGGATTACGTGAGATATAATGTTTAATTCTTTGACCGTGCACCACCTTCGGATTTGTGCCTTCGAAGTTGTTGATATTTATGGCACCGGAATGATAGACCTCCTCGATAACGTAAGGGCCTTCCCATTTAGAGAGAAGTTTTCCTGCAAAAAATCTTAAACGAGAGTTGTATAGCAATACATAATCACCTACATTAAACTCACGCTTTTGTATTCTTTTGTCGTGCCATCTTTTAACTTTTTCTTTAAACAATTTGGCATTCTCATAGGCTTGGGTTCTCCATTCATCAAGTGAGCTAATATCAAATAACCTCTTCTCACCGGCAAGTTTGAAATCATAATTGAGCTCTTTAATAGCCCAATATGCCTTATGTTCTAGTTCGAGAGGTAAGTGACATGCTTTTCCATAAACCATTTTATACGGAGACATACCCATAGGATTTTTATATGCAGTTCTATAGGCCCATAATGCATCATCAAGTTTCTTGGACCAATTCTTTCTAGATCTATTAACAGTCTTTTGCAAAATCAATTTGAGCTCTCTATTACTCAATTCTACTTGACCACTAGACTGTGGGTGGTAAGGAGATGCAATTCTATGATTAACATCATACTTAGCAAGCATTTTATGAAAAGCACCATGAATAAAATGTGAACCACCATCCGTCATTAAACATCTAGGGACTCCAAACCTCGGAAAAATAACTTCTTTAAGCATTTTAATAGAGTGTTATGATCAGCACTACTAGTTGGAATAGCTTCTACCCACTTAGTAACGTAATCAACAGCAACTAAAATATGTGTATATCCATTGGAGGTAGGAAAAGGTCCCATATAATCAAAGCCCCAAACATCAAATGGTTCAATAACGAGTGAATAGTTCATAGGCATTTCTTGACGTCTACTAATGTTACCAATTCTTTGACATTCATCACAAGATAAGACAAGCTTACGCGCATCCTTGAAGAGAGTAGGCCAATAAAAACCGGATTGCAATACCTTATGTGCAGTTCTATCTCGAGCGTGGTGTCCTCCATAAGCCTCGGAGTGACACTTGCGTAGGATCTGTACCTGTTCATGCTCAGGTACACAACGCCTAATAACACCATCTACTCCTCTATATAAAGATGTGGGTCATCCCAAAAGTAATGTCTCAAATCATAGAAAACTTTTTCTTTTGCTGATATGTGAAATTATGTGGTATAAATTTAGCAACAATATAATTAGCATAATCAGCATACCATGGAGCAGTACGAGATGTATTTATGACATTTAATTGTTCATCAGGAAAGCTATCATCAATAGGTAGTGGGTCATCAAGAACATTTTCTAGCCTAGACAAGTTGTCTGCAACGGGGTTCTCAGCTCCTTTTCTATCAACAATATGCAAATCAAATTATTGTAGCAGGAAAACCCATCTAATAAGTCTAGGTTTAGCATCTTTCTTTTCCATAAGATATTTAATAGCAGCATGATCTGTGTGAATAGTTACTTTAGAATCAACAATATAAGGTCTGAACTTATCACAAGCAAATACAACTGCTAAGAATTCTTTTCAGTAGTAGCATAATTTCTCTGGGCATTGTCTAGAGTTTTACTAGCATATTGAATAACATTTAATTTCTTATCAACTCTTTGCCCTAGAACAGCACCTACAGCATAATCACTAGCATCACACATGATTTCAAAGGGTAAATTCCAATCAGGTGGCTGAACAATAGGTGCAGAGATCAATGCTTTCTTAAGTATTTCAAATGCTTCTACACAATCATCATCAAAGACAAATGGTATATCTTTTTGTAATAAATTAGTCAGAGGCCGAGAATTTTTTTAGAAGTCCTTAATGAACCTCCTATAAAAACCGGCGTGACCAAGGGAACTTCTTATACCTTTGATGTCCTTGGGATATGGCATCTTTTCAATAGCATCAACCTTAGCTTTATCAACCTCAATACCTCTTTCAGAAACTTTATGCCCCAAGACAATACCTTCATTAACCATAAAGGGGCACTTTTCCCAATTCAAGACAAGATTAGTTTCTTCACATCTCTGCAAAAATCGATCAAGGTTTCTCAAGCAATCATCAAAAGAGGATCCATAGACGGAAAAATCGTCCATGAAAACCTCACAAATATTTTCACAAAAGTCAGAGAATATAGCCATCATGCATCTTTGAAAGGTAGTAGGTGCATTACATAAACCAAAAGGCATACGTCTATAAGCAAAAGTACGAAAAGGGCAAGTAAAGGTGGTCTTTGATTGATCATCGGCTGACACAGGTATTTGAGAGAAACCAGAATAACCATCTAGAAAGCAAAAATGTGTATGTTTAGATAGTCTTTCTAGCATTTGATCGATAAAAGGTAAGGGGTAATGATCCTTTTTAGTAGCTTTATTTAATTTGCGGAAATCAATTACCATCCTATAACCTGTAATAATTCTTTGCAGGATCAATTCATCTTTATCATTAGGAACTACGGTAATACCTCCCTTCTTAGGGACACAATGGACAGGACTTACCCACTGACTATCAGCAACGGGATAAATTATACCTGCCTCAAGGAGCTTTAGTATTTCCTTTCTTACCACTTCTTTCATCTTAGGATTCAGCCGTCGTTGATGATCACGAACTGGTTTGGCATCTTTCTCCAAATTTATTTTATGTTGACATAGAGTGGGACTAATGCCCTTAAGATCATCATGAGTATATCCAATACCAGCACGATGCTTCTTCAGAGTTTTCAATAATCTCTCTTCTTCATGCTCTGAAAGGTTAGCACTAATAATAACAAGATATATCTTTTTCTCATCAAGATAATCATATTTAAGAGTATCAGGTAACGGTTTAAGCTCAAACACGGGATCACCCTTGGGTGGAGGAGGATCCCCTAGGATTTCAACAGGCAAATTGTGTTTCAAGATGGGTTCCTGTTTAAAGAATACTTCATCTATTTCCCTTCTTTCATTCATAAACATATCATTTTCATGGTCTAGCAAATATTGTTCTAAAGGATCACTAGGAGGTACGGCAATAGAAGCAAGACCAATAATTTCATCCTTACTAGGCAATTCCTCTTCACGGTGTTGTCTACAAATTTAGAAAAGTTGAACTCATGAGACATATCACCTAGACCAATAGTAACGACATCCTTTTCGCAGTCTATCCTAGCATTAACAGTGTTCAAGAAGGGTCTACCAAATATAATGGGACAAAAGCTATCTTGTGGGGAACCAAGAACAAGAAAATCAGCAGGATATTTAGTTTTCCCACACAAGACTTCAACATCTCTAACAATTCCCATTGGTGAAATAGTATCTCTATTGGCAAGTTTAATTGTGACATCAATATCTTCTAACTCAGTAGGTGCAATATCATGCTTAATTTCTTTGTATAAGTCAATAGGTATTGCACTAGCACTAGCACCCATATCACATAAGCCATGATAACAATGATCTCCTATTTTAACAGAAATAACAGGCATGCCTACCACAGGTCTATGTTTATCTTTAGCACAAGGTTTAGCAATTCTAGCAGTTTCATCACGGAAATGAATAACATGCCCATCAATATTATCAGACAAGAGATCTTTAACAATAGCAATATTAGGTTCAACTTTAATTTGCTCAGGAGGTGTATAAGTTCTAATATTGCTTTTACGGACCACAGTTGAAGCTTTAGCATGATCCTTTATCCTAACAGGGAAAGGTGGTTTCTCAACATAAGAAGTAGGAACAATAGGATCATTATAAGTGATAGTATTTTCTTCAACTTTAATAGGTGCAGCTACTTTTACGGCTATGGGAGGATGATATTTAAACCACTTCTCCTTGGGGAGATCAACATAAGTAGCAAAAGATTCACAGAAAGAAGCTACTATCTCAGAGTCAAGTCCATATTTAGTGCTAAATTTACGGAAAACATCGGTATCCATAAAAGATTTAACACAATCAAACTTAGGTGTCATACCTGACTCCTTACCTTCGTCGAGATCCCAATCTTCAGAGTTGCGTTTAATTCTTTCCAATAAATCCCATTTGAATTCAATAGTCTTCATCATAAAAGAGCCAGCACAAGAAGTATCGAGCATGGTGCGATTGTTATCAGAAAGCCGAGCATAAAACTTTGAATAATTATTTCTCTTGGGAGCTCATGATTGGGGCATGAATATAACATTGATTTAAGCCTCCCCCAAGCTTGAGCGATGCTTTCTCCTTCGCGAGGCCAAAAATTATATGTATAATTGCGATCACGATGAACAAGATGCATAGGATAAAACTTCTGATGAAATTCCAATTTCAATCGTTTGTAGTTCCATGACCCCGTATCATCACATAGCCTATACCATGTCAATGCATCTCCCTTCAAAGATAAAGGGAAGACCTTCTTCTTAATAACATCACCGGGTCACACCTGCAAGCTTAAATAATCCACAAACTTCATCCACATATATTAGGTGCTCATCAGGATGCTTTGTTCCATCTCCTGCAAAAGGATTAGCTAGCAGTTTTTCTAACATACCCGAAGGAATTTCAAAGTAGAGATTTTCATCTTCAGTAGGTTCAGTAGGTTGAGGAGCAACTCTTTGCTCTACTGGTCGGGGTGAAGATACCCCGAACAAGCCCCTCAGAGGATTACTTTCCATAGTAACAAGTGACAGTAAATTTCAGCACACTATATAAATTTTTCCTTACCAAATTCCACCTACCAAAGGCGCTTCACTCCCCGGCAACGGCGCCAGAAAAGAGTCTTGATGACCCACAAGTATAGGGGATCTATCTTAGTCCTTTCGATAAGTAAGAGTGTCGAACCCAACGAGGAGCAGAAGGAAATGATAAGCGGTTTTCAGCAAGGTATTCTCTGCAAGCACTGAAATAATAGGTAACAGATAGTTTTGTGATAGGATAATTTGTAACGAGCAACAAGTAACAAAAGTAAATAAAGTGCAGCAAGGTGGCCCAATCCTTTTTGTAGCAAAGGACAAGCCTGGACAAACTCTTATATAGAGAAAAGCGCTCCCGAGGACACATGGGAATTATCGTCAAGCTAGTTTTCATCACGTTCATATGATTCGCGTTCGGTACTTTGATAATTTGATATGTGGGTGGACCGGTGCTTGGGTGCTGCCCTTACTTGGACAAGCATCCCACTTATGATTAACCTCTATTGCAAGCATCCGCAACTACAACAAAAGTATTAAGGTAAACCTAACCATAGCATGAAACATATGGATCCAAATCAGCCCCTTACGAAGCAACGCATAAACTAGGGTTTAAGCTTCTGTCACTCTAGCAACCCATCATCTACTTATTACTTCCCAATGCCTTCCTCTAGGCCCAAATAATGGTGAAGTGTCATGTAGTCGACGTTCACATGACACCACTAGAGGAGAGACAACATACATCTCATCAAAATATCGAACGAATACCAAATTCACATGACTACTAATAGCAAGACTTCTCCCATGTCCTCAGGAACAAACGTAACTACTCACAAAGCATATTCATGTTCATAATCAGAGGAGTATTAATATGCATAAAGGATCTGAACATATGATCTTCCACCAAATAAACCAACTAGCATCAACTACAAGGAGTAATCAACACTACTAGCAACCTACAGGTACCAATCCCAGACTTGGAGACAAGAATTGGATACAAGAGATGAACTAGGGTTTGAGAGGAGATGGTGCTGGTGAAGATGTTGATGGAGATTGCCCTCTCCCGATGAGAGGAGCGTTGGTGATGACGATGGCGATGATTTCCCCTCCCGGAGGGAAGTGTCCCCGGCAGAACAGCTCTGCCGGAGCCCTAGATTGGTTCCGCCAAGGTTCCGCCTCGTGGCGGCGGAGTCTCGTCCCGAAAGCTTGCTTATGATTTTTCTTCGGACGAAAGACTTCATATAGCAGAAGATGGCACCGGAGGGCCAACAGGGGGCCCACGAGGCAGGGGGCGCGCCCAGGGGGTAGGGCGCGCCCCCACCCTCGTGGACAGGTGGAGGCCCCCCTGACGTATTTCTTCCCTCAGTATTTTTTATTATTTCCAAAAATAACTTTCGTGGAGTTTCAGGACTTTTGGAGTTGTGCAGAATAGGTCTCTAATATTTGCTCCTTTTCCAGCCCAGAATTCCAGCTGCCGGCATTCTCCCTCCTTATGTAAACCTTGTAAAATAAGAGAGAATAGGCATAAGTATTGTGACATAATGTGTAATAACAGCCCATAATGCAATAAATATCGATATAAAAGCATGATGCAAAATGGACGTATCAACTCCCCCAAGCTTAGACCTCGCTTGTCCTCAAGCGGAAGCCGATAACGATAAATATGTCCACATGTTTAGAGGTGGAGGTGTCGATAAAATAAAATACGGACATGAGGGCATCATGATTATTCTCATAACAACAACATATATGGATATTGTCGTATGATCTCTTATGCTCAAGTAATAATCTATTCACAATGCAAAGTATGAATCAGAAACTTTATTGAGAACTAACAAACTATAATCTCAGTCATTGAAGCAATTGCAATTTATCATAACATCAGAAAGAGTCTATGTCAGAGCTTTCTAGCAAGTCCACATACTCAACTATCATTTAGTCTTTCATAATTGCTAACACTCACGCAATACTTGTGGTTACAGAGACTTAACCGGACACAAAGAAAGATAGGGGCTTAAAGTTTCGCCTCCCAACCTTTTACCTCAAAGGTAATGTCAACAATAATAGCTCATGCTAACTTACATCCAATTAGATATATCTATCAGGATCTTTCCAACACACTGTGCTTGCCAAAGGATAAAATATAAAAAGGAAAGGTGAAGATCACCATGACTCTTGCATAAGGTAGAAGATAATAATAAAAGATAGGCCCTTCGCAGAGGGAAGCAGAGGTTGCCATGCGCTTTTAGGGTTGGATGCACAAAATCTTAATGCGAAAGAACGTCACTTTATATTGCCACTTGTGATATGAACCTTTATTATGCAGTCTGTCGCTTTTATTTCTTCCACATCACAAGATCGTATAAAGCTTATTTCCTCCACACCAATCAACACACATATTTAGAGAGCAATTTTTATTGCTTGCACCGATGACAACTTACTTGAAGGATCTTACTCAATCCATAGGTAGATATGGTGGAATCCCATGGAAAAACTGGTTTAAGGGTATTCGGAAGCACAAGTAGTATCTCTACTTGGTGCAAAGAATTTGGCTAGCATGAGGGGGAAAGGCAAGCTCAACATGTTGGATGATCCATGACAATATACTTTATCTCAGATATAAGAAAACATAACCCATTACGTTGTCTTCCTTGTCCAACATCAACTCTTAAGCATGTCATATTTTAATGAGTGCTCCCAATCATAAAAGATGTCCAAGATAGTATATTTATATGTGAAACCTCTCTTTCTTTATTACTTCCTATTAATTGCAACGATGACCAAAGCTATGTTTGCTAACTCTCAACAACTTTTAATCATCATACTCTTTCTATGTGAAGTCATTACTCTCAATATGATCAATATGATATTTTTATTTATTTTTATTCTTTTTCTTTTCTTTTATTCACTCAAGATCATGGCAAAATAATCAAGCCCTTGACTCAACACTAATCTTTATTATATAGCTCACGGACTCGATTACATAGAGGGATCATAAAGCAAAACTCAAAACTAGATCATACCAAAACTTTATTCTACTAGATCAAGATACTACTAATAGGATCGAACTAAGAAAAAAATGGTAAAGATAGGAGATGCGGTGGTGATACGATACCGGGGCACCCCCCCCCCAAGCTTGGCAGTTGCCAAGGGGAGTGCTCATACCCATGTGATTATGTCTCCTTTGTTGGCGAGGAAGATGGTGGTGATGATGGGTAGTCGCACATCGAGCGTAAGAGATCCTCCAGCTTGCGGATAATACCCTTGAGTGCAACGATATGCTCATTCAGCAAAATATTTTCACGTGTGAGATACTTGTTCTATATACGAGCTAACTCAATCATCTTGAAAGCTTCGATCTTAGTTGGGGTAAGAAGATTGTGATCAAGTTGAAGGATGTCTTCTGCTGCCGGAGCTTGGTCCTCCGTGGCCTTCTTGATCCCTTCATCCTTGTTGATCTCCATGGGTTCTTCCCTCTTCAGCTCTATCTTCATTAGCCAAGCATCGTTGTCACCATTGTTGGAGGAGGGGACGACATAATGCCTGGCCTTGACAACCCTGACAGAGAACAGCTCGAAACAAGAACAAAGGAGAATTGCGTGATACAGGAGTCAAAACCTTCGGGAGATTATATAATGAATTCTTGCCGACCAAAATACGTAACGTGCAAGAAAACGGTGTCCGGAGAGCACACGAGGTACCCACGAGGTAGGGGGCGCACCCAGGGGGTAGGGCGCGCCCTCCACCCTCGTGGGGCCCTCGTGTCCTTCCCGGACTGCTTCTTATTTTTCTATTTTTCTAAATATTCCAAAATGGAGAAATATTGTCATAAAAACTGTTTTGGAGTCGGTTTACTTACCGTACCACATACCTATTCCTTTTCGGAGTCTGAAACGTTCCGAAAAGTGTCCCTTATGTATTCCTCTGGGTTTACGGTTTCGATAACATTAGTTTCAACATTTATAGGATTACGTGAGATATAATGTTTAATTCTTTGACCGTTCACCACCTTCGGATTTGTGGCTTTGAAGTTGTTGATTTCTATGGCACCAGAACGATAGACCTCCTCGATAACGTAAGGGCCTTCCCATTTAGAGAGAATTTTTCCTGCAAAAAATCTTAAACAAGAGTTGTATAGTAATACATAATCACCTACATTAAACTCACGCTTTTGTATTCTTTTGTCATGCCATCTTTTAACCTTTTCTTTAAACAATTTGGCATTCTCATAAGCTTGGGTTCTCCATTCATCAAGTGATCTAATATCAAATAACCTCTTCTCACCGGAAAGTTTGAAATCATAATTGAGCTCTTTAATAGCCCAATATGCCTTATGTTCTAGTTCGAGAGGTAAGTGACATGCTTTTCCATAAACCATTTTATACGGAGACATACCCATAGGATTTTTATATGCAGTTCTATAGGCCCATAATGCATCATCAAGTTTCTTGGACCAATTCTTTCTAGATCTATTAACAGTCTTTTGCAAAATTAATTTGAGCTCTCTATTACTCGATAGCGTAACAAGTAACAATCAAGCATTCGAATCAAGCAATACAGCAAAGCAGACAACTGAACTATTTGTTATTCTGTAGGATTACAGGTTGAGGGCACAAGCCAAGAAAGCATCCCACACGCATTACATTTCACATGTACTAAAACACACTGGCTTACCATATGTTGCTGTGAAGCCTCGCTGCTGTTGCAATGTTCTTTGAAGATATCGTCAGCATCCCGTGGTTGCAAATCTACTTGTTGTAGTTTATTCTGCACCCTCCATTTAGGTAAAATTAATTTTAATTGCATGCACTGGTTCGAATTGATCATCAATGCTTCATTTAAACTAATGAAAGAAGGGTGTGTGCATACACGACAATATATCTGCTTCCCTCTATTTTTATGCTTGTTCGAGGTGCCAGCCCCAAAAGAACAAATATTTTGCTTGATGGGGTTGACAACTACATAATTAATAGAAGTATCAAATTAGTCATGCAACTTGGGAAGATCAAGAACACACAAAAAAGTAATGAACAGAGGCTCGTAGCAGTGATGTAATAGCTAGCATCAGAAAATGTAGGGTAAAACGAACAAAAACCAGCGGAACCACATGTTAGTTTGCTGATGTGTAATTAAGCATAAAGAACATGAAGCAGTCTGATGGAACCAACAGGTGGCATCAGAACAACACCATTATCATAAATATAGCATGCAAGAAGTAAAATAGTAGGCAGTGATATCTAGGAAGTACAGTAGTACTTAGGACAAAACTAAAGCATATTAACTATATGTGCACTAGTATGTAATTTAGCACATGTAACATGTTCGCTGCCAGAAGTATGGCCCTACAGGTGCAAGCAGAATAACGCATCTCAGGAAAAACTGAATGATGCCCTGAAGAAATTCAAAGGTGCGGTGCTTATGCTAAGAAAGTGAACGTAGGCGCCGTCCGTTGGATAATAGTACCTGATTCTCCGCGGCGTATGGGTATCGTTGGCATACTTTATAGCTAAGGATCGTCGATGGTGTTCGTGTTGCGGTTGAGTTTGGGCCGGCTGTCGCCGTCGCTGAAGCGGCTCCGGTGCTACGGTTGCGGCGCCTGTCGACATACAAGAAAGCTCATCTATGGTAAGTGAATAGTTGCACGATAAAGAGAAAAACCGAAGGAGTATAGATCGAAATAACCTGATGAGGCTGCGGCGTCGGTAAAGCAGGGCCGGTGGAGTTGAATATGGCCTCCGTGGAACGGGTCCGATGCAGTGGACGAAGGTTTCGGCGGGCGCATTGTATAGTGCTTTCGGTGAGGCGGATCTGTTGCGACGGACGAGGGCTTGTATGAAGGGCCAGCGAAGGGATGGACGAGGGAGTCAGTGAAGGGCCTACACTGTGGTGGACGAGGGTGCCGGTTAAGCAGATCCGGTGCAGTGGACCATGATGGCGGTCAAGGAGATCTGGAGCGGTGTACAAGCCAGTCGCTGAAGCGGCTCCGGTGAAGTGGTGAGTTGGCAGTTGGGAGTTCCAAGGTGCAGAAGGTAGATCCGTCGGGGTGTGAGGTCCACCGCTGCGGCGGAGGACTAGATTCGGCGGCTTGCCGTGGTTGGGGGCGGGGAGGGGAAGGGGAGGGGCTCTGGGGAAGAATGTTGGGGGCAAAGAGGGGAAAACAATGGAGTTACAAAAGCAGCCCTTTTCCGTTCATGTGGCAGGGGTAAAACCGGAATATCGTAGGGCTAAACTTTCGGGCGCGAGATATTTCGATGTGAGCAGGAAGTTTGAAAGCTTTTGGCGCCTGAAATTATATTCTGCTCTTGTATGGGCAACTATGATATCATGGCCGAGAATTGTTTGTTGCACGCAAAAAAAGTGCAAGTTTTGAAAATCAATGTCTCCAACTCGAAACTTAGATTGTCCATTCAATTCAAATATGGATCATTGAGCTACTACAAGCAAATACCAACATATGGTCCAATTCAAATGAAATTCCAAATGTGTTTATCCTAAATATGATGACAAAAGCAAAAATGTGTATGTGTATGAATAAAGTGGATGATTATAAAGTTTGAACATGCCCGTATGTGTATATCTCTAGGTTTGATATATGAATTTGAAATCACGAAATCCCGGCTTAAAAATGTACCTCCGTTTAAATGAATTATAAAAGCTAATGATGGAGTCGAATTCCAAAATTCCAATCTTAGTTTGTAATTCTGGTACATCAAAGTATATCACGCATGTTCAAAAGTATCGTTATCTCATAGTCCAAACTCTGAAACAAATTGATCAACCTTGAGTGCACACACTATTGACCATGTATATCTCAATTACGCTAAAGTCCCTCAAATATAGACACCTCACTCTTTATCTGAAGCCAACCCCCCCCCTCGTCTCCCCCCCCCCCACACACACAGAAGTCGTTCTCTCCCCCAAACACCAACACACGAGCACATTAACACCCCTCTCTCTTCTAAAGTCCGGACCCCAATATAGGTCTCTATCACTTCGTCTCTTGGGCATGCACACATCTCTTCCCCCAGTCTCTAGCTAGGTCTCCCGGCATCTCTCTTTCCCAAGCACACACACTATGTAGAGTGTATCTTTCCCATACACACAAAACCTTGGCCCCAAACGTCTATCTCCCTAGTTATGTGGTTCTCGCACACTCACCTCACACACCACCCCCACTGCAAAACAAGCACACTGTCTCCTTGTGCACCACTCTCCTCTTTCTATCTCTCCCACATGCGGACCCGCCCCAGCTCCTCCCTGTATACATTATGTCGTGACTCTTTCCATAGCTCCCTAATGTATCATCGTTCTCGATCTCGCACATTGTTCTCTACACCATCTATTCTAGATCTCTCATGAAGTCCCTATCACACACACGATGACTCGTTTCCCTTGCGTCTCCGTACATAGGCCAATTTCAAACAACATCAACATTGTCTCCCTATCTATACGCCATTTACGGACACAAACGCCCCCTCTCTTCCTCTCTCTCTCCGTCGCTATCTCTCTCTCTCTCTCACCCCTCTCCCACAAACAATCGATGTCTCTTCCAAATAGTCTGCTACCCCCGCCCGCACCCATGCTATCCTGCTACAACACATGTCACACCATTCCCCCTTCCCTTATACTGGGTTTACATCATTAGTGGTCTCTCTACTCCACATACACACACTCCCTCTCACACACAAACGCGCGCACAAACACACACAGACACGCACAAACACCCATTAATCTGGATCCTCATCTCTCCCCATGTCCGCATGTGTATCTCGCTCTCTAATTATGTATATGTGTCTCCACGTTACACAACACAAAGCCCCATGTACATGTCTCTCTCTATCCTCCACACACATAGACACAAAGAATCTATTATCATTGCCTTAGTCTCTAGACATATCACACGCGCACACTGTCTCTCTCTCTCTCTCTCGCAAACATGCTCAACAAGGGTTTCCCCGTGAATAACTTACCGTCTATTCATCAACAGTCGTGGCAGTACGGCGAACACGAGACGTGAAAAAGAATAAATCTACACGTGCTTAGACCACCTAGTATGACTACTAGGACTAGAGCAAGCCAAAAAGCACGCCGCCGTCACCCCCTCCTTATCGGCGACGGGAAAACCTTTGTTTTACACAGTCGAGAAGTCATTGTGCTAAGGCCTCACATGCTGAGGCGTTGAATAGAATGTAGATGCTAGTTTACGAAAACAAGTATCGATAATACGTTTGTATCTCCATACTTATATTTCTTCTCTTATAAAAAACCGAGTTGGTGATGATGGTACGCGTGCCATCTTGCAATATAGACCGTCCGATCTATATCTGACTGATGGAAATTAAACTAAAAGATGCCCGCACCCCTCTCCACATTTGCAGACAAGGCCTTCCCTCGTTCATCCTTATCTCCAACAACCTCTGTAGCGACCAGACCTCAAATGGTCTGTGCTGCTGTGCACCAGTGTCATCCCTGGATCAGTAATGCTGACACGCACAGTACAAATGGAGGATTTATAACAGAGTAGCAATCACACACTTATTACATCGAATATCTCCGAAGAGATTAAGTATGAAAAACATGGCTTAAGGCCATCTAAAAACGATAATAGCGGAAGACTTGGAAGATAAGTGAGTCCATCAACTCCAGCGGCATCACTGAGTATAAGACCACGACCTAAGGCACCTTACTCGTCGTCTGAAAAGTCTGCAACATGAAACGTTGCAGCCCAAAAACGGGTCAGCACATAGAATATGCTGGCAATGTAACACATAGAGAGTGATGAACAATAATGACGCTATACTACATGCATATATGGCTGGTGGAAAGCTCTATGGTTACGGTTTTGCGAAAAGCCAATTTTATCCTACTACAAAGGAATAAATTTTATTTAACTATCATGGTGGTTGTTAAACATTGAGAAGGTACCTCCAACTCAATCCCAATTAAGGTGTCATCATTAACCCAACAAAATTAATTAAAAGTAACATGGTGATGAGATTCAAATGATAATCGAGGTACTAGATACTCAAGTTGTCCATAACCGGGGACACGGCTAACCATGATTAGTTTGTACACTCTGCAGAGGTTTGCGCACTTTTCCCCACAAGACTCGATCGCCTCCGCTTGATTCTCGCACTACATGATGTTTGAGAAACGGATGACCGAGACACAGCCTTTCAGAAACAATTCACCTTACGTATGGGTAGACAGTTACACCTACTTTCCCCTACATCTGCTGGTCTACCACTGTAAGAGTTCACACAACTTAGTCAACTATGCTAGAGCCCATAATAGCTTGCGGCTGCACACGGAAGTTTCTAGCATGAATAATCTCATGATCCCTTTGAGCCTGGGTGGCGGTCCAAAAGAAAACAGGCAATCCTGGAATACCCAGGTACCTCAATCCACCCAGATGTGAGTTTTAGTTGCCATCTTAAGTAAACCATTATTAACAATCTCACATCTGTCATGAATTTCACTCAAACCCAATCCACGTCTACGAGCATAGCATGGCAATATAATAGCAACGTAGAAGTAACTCCCAAGGGTTTGATAAGAAAACAGGTAATAGGTGCTACCTCAACTACTTCCCAATACCCACAATTTAATTAGATCCTAATCATGCAATGTTTGAGGGTTGAATCTAATGCATAAAACTGGGTATGGAAGGTATGATCAAAGTGTTACTTGCCTTGCTGATGATCCGCAAAACCTAGCGATTCGAAGTAACAAGCGGCACACTCCGGGTACTCTATCGCAAACAAACAAGCATACAATCAGTACTCATCTAATGCACAGGTAAAACTCGAATGAAAGATCCAACCAGAAAGTTCAACTTAAGAACTCCGGTTTGCAAAAAGAATCAACTCAAACGAAGCAACGAAAGTCAAACGGCGAAAGAAAGAAGCTTCGTTTACTAATCTGGATCTAGGTCAAATTTTACTGTAGCAAAAACTTGTTTGAGTAGGTTAAACGGAAAGACAATTTCAAGACGAAACTCTAGGCGCTTGAATCGCCTGATTCCGATAAACGAGCGAGAAGTTAAACAGAATCGAAGATTCGATCAGAAATCGAATCTGAGACAATCGCAGAAAAATCCGACGAAAAAGAAAAACGGACGAACGGTTAAAAAAACGGACGTTCGTTAACAGAGAAAAACCGACGAACGCGTTCGTTAAAACGAACGGTTCGGTGAACGCTCGCAAAATAATAAAACCGAAAAAAACCGATCTAGGGTTTTTTTTAAACGAAGGGTTTTTTTAACAAAAACCGGCAACGACGAACGGGGCAGCGAGGCAGTACCTCGTCGGGGCAGTGCTCCGGCGGGGCTCCGGGCGAGGGGCGGCGAGGGCGGCGAGGTGCGGGCTCGGGGGGGGGGCGCGAGGGGCGGCGAGGGGGCGGCGAACGGCGGCGGCTCGGCGGCAACTCGGGCTCGGTCCGGCGGCGGCGAGGCGGGCAAGGCGGGCGGCGGCGGCGAGCGAGATGAGAGGCGAGAGAGAGCGGGGTATATAAAGGGGGATGGGGGCCGGAGGTGGCTTGGGGGAGGGGCAAGTGCGGCGGCGGGGCTTCCCGTGTCCATGGCGGAGACGGCGCGGCGGCGGCCGTGCGGGGAGAGGAGAGGGGCGCGGGGTGGGCCGGCGGCCTGGCGCTGGGCTTGGCCCGGCGGGCGCGCGCGTTTTTTCTTAAACGTTCCGCGGAAAATAATTCATAGAAAAATAAATAAAAGTCAGAAAAATATAAAATAAATTTTCTGCGTCTAGTTAGAAAATCTAGAATAGGGTGAACATTTTTTTAACACAAAATAAATA
The DNA here is from genome assembly GCF_018294505.1 of Triticum aestivum. NCBI lineage: Eukaryota > Viridiplantae > Streptophyta > Magnoliopsida > Poales > Poaceae > Triticum > Triticum aestivum. Next base: position 249,734,879 of record NC_057808.1, on the reverse strand, counting down.
TTTGAAAACATGCAATATGTTTAATGCAATAAAAATTGCAAATAAATTCCAAATAAATTCCAATAAATGATTTTAACATTTTTCCTCCAGTATTTCAATTGTTTTGGAGAAGTCATATTTTCTCCTCTCGTTTATTTTTAGAATGAAATATTTTCCGGAGAGAAAATAATTAAAACCAAAATCCTCGTCTTATTATTTGATGAAAATCAAATATGAAAATTCGAGAAAATCCCCAACTCTCTCCGAGGGTCCTTGAGTTGCTTAGGATTTATCGAGGATTTGTCAAAATGCAAATAAAATATGATATGCAATGATGATCTATGTATAACATACCAAATTGAAAATTTGGGATGTTACAACCTCATTGTTGAGCAATTAAGAAAGGAAGCCTCTGGAACAAACTGGCCTGGTGGCCGCTGCCGGCATCGTCAATCCCCATGCCTCCGCTTAGTCCGACCACCAATCACCACCACGCCCCACTCCTCTTCACCTTATCTCCTATTTTTCGAGATATCATTAGTTTTTACACATGGGATTACTCCCGCATGGGTCAATCACAACGAGTGTTTTTATAATAAAAAATGCATCTTGATGTTCCATGCAATGCACAGGTCTTGCTAGTACTCCTATAGAAGACTAAGTGGGTGATGATGGTGTGTCTGTCATCCGTCGTTTGTGACCATTAGATCTACATCTAACGACTGTGAGGTAAGTTTGCCTTTTCTCACAAACATGCCACTTGTCTACCAATTTGCAGAAAAACCCATAATTAGTATCTTAAAACCAACCACATCCCTCCCTGACCTCACCAAAACAGCCCAAGGAATATATTCTAATTGAAACATAATATATCTCTAGTGATATATGTATATCAAAATTAGAGTGTTTTGTATCAAGTTTGTGAATAAGTATTATTCTAATTATGATTCGTTGCAACGCACATGAACATAGCTACTATTTCCAACCATGCAATTTTTTCCCTAGTATTCCATAGTTTCGAGTTTTCCATCAAGATATTAGTCACTCATGGTTGATATTTACTTTCAATCATGTACACATATGCACTATGTAACTAGCCTTGCTTATTGGGTTCCAAAGCTTAACTTTCACTCCTACTTACAATATGTAGAGTATTTAACAAAAAACTACCACTTTCAACCAGCCATAGGAAGAATCTATTGTACAAAAAATAGCAAAAACATACCCAAAATTTCTTAATCCACGCCAAAAACTACTACCTACCGATTAGGTTAGTTTAAACCCATTTATGACAGGGTTGGCCCACACGTCCGTGCTGACGAGGCAGCTTAAACCAACACATTTTGTTTGACCGTTGACACGAGGGACCCACATCTGACCTTCTATCCTGTTATTCCCCCTCAAATCATTATTTTTCCTGAACATTACTTCAAACAGTACTGATGCGTGTTCGTCGGTGGCGCCGGTGATGAGCGAGTTGGCCGCCGCTCCGCCGGACGGGCCGGACGCCGCGCTGGCCTCCGCACGGGTTGGCAGGCTGGCCCGAGCGTGACTCACGAGCGAGCAAGCCGCCGCGCTGGCCTTCGCTCGAGCCAGATGGCTGGCCTTAGCGCGGCGCGCGCGAGCAAGCCGCCGCGCCGCCGTGCCAATCTAGCTAGCAAACCTTGCAGACAAGCAGCTGGACGGAGCTATCTTGGCTAGCTAGCGGCCGCGAGCGCCGGACGGAGCTGGCATCCGGGCTGCCGCAAGATGGGCTCCGCACCGCCGGCGGTTTTGACCTCGCCTTCTGCCGGCGGCGGTAGCTGCGTCCCATGGCCGAGGATGACTAGGTGGACGGGCCGGAGGTAGGAGGTCACTCGGGGATTTTTGTGCAGACTGACATGTAGGTCCCACAAGTCATAACGCCCGGTCGAATAGAAGGCGTTGACTTAATGGGCGACATGGGCCCTGTTTGGATACTCTAAGTCAGAGGTTAGATTCTAACCCTGAACTAACTCTAACCAAAGTGGTGTTTGGATGGCAGGGTTAGATTGACAACAAATGTATCCAAACAGGGCCATGGGTTGAAACGTGCCTATAACGGCACTTTGTAGAGTAGTCGTTTCTTGGTAGGGCTGGTTGGTAAGAGCATGTACAATGGTTGATAAGGTAGTCTTATCTTAAGTCTGCCACGTATGCAAGTGGTAGTAGTTTCTTGGCATTATTAGTGGTTTCTTGCATTATTAGGGGTTTCTTGTAAGGAACAATGTACTACTAGCGACAAAAGGCGATTCTAGGTTGCGTTGTACTCCAACGAGTACTACTAGTGGTCGCGGGAGTGTATACCTCGTTTTGTGGGTTCGATCCCGGCCGAACGCACGGCGGCCTTTTTTTAAATAGTAACTTCGCTGCGAGCCAATATTTTACACGGGTAGTTTGAGTTTTGAAGTCAAACGGACGTGCGGCACCACAATCTGGGTGCACTGGATAGCCTAGCCACGTGAACGGGTTTTCCTTCCCAGCATCTCGTGGCTCGCGTGCTCGCCCTAGCCGCACCTCGCTTGCAGCTTCCTCATCAGCTAGTAGCATATTTAAACTAGCGCCTCCCAATTAAGCCCGAGGAGCCGGAAAAGCCTGGCGGGGCATTGGGAACTGTGCAATATGGCTCTGTACGTAAAGTGCTCTACTACTACTCTGTAGCTTGTGGCGTTGCACGCATGGACTTCACTCCATTATCGGCTCTACTATAAAAGAAATTCCTCTTGACGTGTTTTTTTGAAACGGAGGCAAAAGCTTTGCTTCATCTCATTCATAAAGAAGGAACTACTAACAAAGTTCGACGAGATCCATTACACCTCCACAAATGGAAGCGAAAAGCCTAGTCTCGCTGTATCAAATAACTCAAATGTTCTGCCCCCGCAGTAACCGTCGCTGATAAACAGGCTGCTAGTGTGTGCGTGAGAGGAGCGGCTGAGTAGGCCAGCTACGTGAGAGGAGCGGCTGAATAGAGCACCGAGAGTACCCACTAGGCCACTACGCAGGTGTACTTTCCCTGCATTGATAGTACAGCGATGGTTCTAGAGAACAGTAGTACCCTCCACTTCCAACTGTAGCTCCTTGGCCCTGAGATTCAAGAGTTCAAAACTGGTGCACTATACTAGAAGTACAGTACATAGCACTAGTAGTACCCTCGCACTACTAGTTGAGAAAGTAGTACTAGTACTGCTACAGTACGAGTACGTACTCCTCCGTCACATAATGTAAGACGTTTTTTGACACTAGTTGGCGTGTACAAAAAATAGCAAAAACATACCCAAAATTTCTTAATCCACGCCAAAAACTACTAGCTAGTGCCAAAAATTTCTTACTAGTGCTATTATTTACAGTATAATGCAATCCCATAACGTCCCATAATGCTAGTACTAGTAGTAAATAATAGCCTCACCCCTTCGCTACAGTTGGAAGGAACGATCTACAGTTGGAAGGGACGAGGCCCTGCGGTTACTACGCTCTTATCTCCTCCTCGCCAGTTCCCCTCCCCCCGAAGAGAAGGCAGTTCGTCGCTGCTCCCATGGATTCGCCAGGCGGTTCTCCTCCTCGTCGGGGCTGGGAGACCTTGGACGACGATCCTCTGGGAGAAATCGCACGCCGCTCCGACGTCCTCACCGCCGCAAGACTCGGTGCTTCCTGCACCAACTTTTTCAAGACGGTGCTTAAAATGGCTTGGGAAAAGGCCATGCTTGTTGGTCTTCCATGCGTCCTCGAGGAGAAGGTTCTTCTATGGGACAATCCTTCGAACAGTCCACCGCTCCCTGGCCATGGTTGCACGTTGACTCCGCTAGAGTTGCCGACGTTGAGAGGTAGTCGGATTTTGTCCGATGAGCAGGTCAGTAATGGAGTTTGATCATGTAGTACTTAGTTATTCCATTTCCATCCCGTAATTTCTCCGCTGCCCACCGTCTTATATATAGGTCTGGGTCGGTGCCAACGAAGATTGGCTTGCATACCTCCGGCCGGATACCACCATCATTTTGCACAACATCCACAGCAGTGCGGCCGTTCCGGTAGACCCCTTCTCCACCATTGGGATCGGCCTTCCGGACTGGCTGGGCTTGAATACGTATGATGATGCCTACATGAGATTGAAGAAGATAGCAATTGCGGACCCGCCGACAAAGCGACGCGGCTACGACGATTACTATCTCATCGCGGTGTTCGACATAAGGATTGCCATCAATGCAAGAGGCAGTAACGGCAGAGGCTGGCGCATGTTGGCGGCGGCAGATTTGTACCCCTACACGTTCGAAGACGCCGTGCGCCATCTAGGCCGCATCTTCGCGGTGACAAGCCAGGGGACTTGTTTCATCTGGTTGCCATCCTACGGTACGGGAGATTACAAACGGAATGCACAAACCATCATTTGCATCCCTAACGGTACTCCATTATTTTGCAGGGACCAGTCATCCCGCGATCAAAATAAGATCGCCGATCCTGGATGTGCATTTGCATCCGCGATTCGGTCTAACCTGGAACCTTGTAGCTGACTTTGGCATATTGGGATCAACTATCTTAGCAGTCGTTACCCATGGTACCACTGATGTGCAACATGGTCACACAATCTACCACGATCGGACCGTCACCATCTACCCAGGTATTCCATTTTTTAACCCTCTCGCCTTCTCTTTCATTGTTGTACTAGTACTCTACTTACGTACTAGTAGGAGTACTTTTTACCTTGGAGGACGCGTATAGCTAGCTAGGCCCTTGAAGACTTGAACCCACTAGCTGCCACCATTTTTGTTTTTCCATGTCTTACTATCTCATCCATGTAGCCAAGAGTGGCTATATATAATAAGCCGGTTATTTTACTTCCTCTATACCGGAGTAGTACTATTTGCTGCACAGTATTACTGACCGCCATATTTGAGCACAACATTATTATGCATGGACCTTGACTATGTACGTCACCATGTGTCCAGATCTGAGATGCCGCGTGTACCAGATGAACGGCGCCGAGTTCGACCCCCGTGATGCTACGTGGGTGCCGAGGAACACTCTTGGAGAGTACTCGCTTTTCATTGGGGACAGCTACCCCATTGTGAAGCGGATGCCACCTTCCGTGCACGACACGGAAGGCCTGCCGTTCATGAAGCATGGTTGTGTCTTCAGTGCGCACCGCCGGATGAACGACATGCTGGGACACGCTATCCCTGATTTATGCCGCTTCAGCTTGGATGAGTCTCCATCGTGTGGAACCGGACTAGAAAGCTGCGACAATGATTCCCGTTGCCCACCGCTATGGATCGTGCCATCCATGAAGAACACCTGGGACTGGAACCTGGAGGAGGACATGTAGCCCATCTATAACGTGTAAGTGGAGTACGGTAAATTGTGAACGGTAGCGCTGTGAATATATGTAGACTAGTCGTGCACAAATTTATCACATGAATTGGAGATGAACTTGTGTGGCATACTGGCATTTGTCCTTTAGAATTTATTACTAGTAAATGTGTTATGTGTACGTGCAACTTGTGTGGTTGTTGCACGGGCTCCAACACGCTCTTTGAGAAAAAAAGGTGGCACAGCTTTGGATATACGTGACGTGGCGGCATCATACAGTAGCATCGTTCGCTATAGTTGTAGTACGCTCCTACTAGGACGACAACTCCTATAAAACCTTGCGCTTGGCTCTTTGCCTCTTCGGGAGGTTCAACAGTTCGTACTCGTGTGAACCTTGCACTTGGCTCTTCGCCTCTTCGGAAGGTCCAACAATGATGATACTACAGTACACATTATGCTTCTGGCAATCTGACACCGATTGAACTGCTGCACGTCCACCGCGAGGGCGAGGGCGAGGGAGAGGGAGAGGGCGCTGTAGTCAAAACCCTCTCCTCGTCCTGCGAACCACCGCGCGCGTGGGCGAGGGAGAGGCGTAGTAAGCAAGCTTCTCCTCGTTCGGCGAGTTGACGGGACACATCAAAGCAGTACTAGTACTAGTCCATACTGCGTCCTTTCCGGTTAATATGGCTTAATTTGAAACGAGAAAAATACACTGGCGGTCAACGTATGTAACAATACGCTCTTTACGGTCACTATATATAGTTTTGCGGTGATTATACGATCACTAGCTCATCGTAGAGCACCGTATTGCACCCTACTGACCGGCCACATAGTCGACGTGGCACTTTGTTGACTGGTTAAATTGTCACCTGGTTTCTGGGTCCCACCTGTCAGTTGGCAGAGCAAAGAAATCAGCTAAAAACAAAGAGTGTAGTACATCTACACTTCCAATGCATTTAGCCTTTAATCTAAATCGATATTGATTGACTAATGCACCAACTTGTGCTCTAGGTATAGGCTACATGTCTATCCTTAATTACAGCATGCAACGACCTTCATTTAATCTTCTTCTCTCAATGGTCGCATGCACACATAAGTCTGCTACTTTTGGGCGTTAATTATGCCCTGGTCAATGTGTAAATCTCTAAATGTACAGTCTTTCACGGACGTAGGGAGTAGGTTGAGCACTTGAGCGTGAGCGTGTGTGTTGCGTCGTGTGCTGTGTGCCGCATGGGTGCGTGAGTGTTGCGTGCGTCCATGTGTACGTGTGAGTGTTGCATGTTGCATGCATGCATGCATGGGGCTTACTCCCTCCCATTGACATGTTCATATTTCAAGCTTCCTCTGTTCCCTCCATATGGTGATACTCCCTCTGTTCCCAAATACGGAGTAAAATCCTCCCTCTGTTCCCAAATACGGAGTAAAATCCTCCCTCTGTTCCCAAATACGGAGTATTTGTCTTTCTAGAGATTTCAACAAGTGACTACGTACGGAGCAAAATGAGTGAAGTGAGCGTAGAGGCATAGGGATAATGTAGAAAGGAAGTCTTCGCGGTCCATTATTCCCCATCTCGGTCAGAGAGAACTATTCAACTAGTCTTCGCAGTGAAGTGACAATACACGCTGCAGCAGATGGGACACTTAATTAATAAGCTGAACCAGCGTGTTGGTGTTACTAAATCAGCCTTACCCAGTACTGCCATCATGTTTGCCAGTAGAGCACGCTTCTGTCCTCCATTAACTGACATATGGGCCCTCTTGTGGTAGACCACATATGTCATCGGTGTAACTATTTACACTCCGAAGGACGGTATATCCTGGTAGTAGTAGTAGAATTGAGATTTAATGCACTTTCTTCCCCGTCTTCCACTCTTCTTCCTCCTCTCTTCTTCTTCCTCCTCTCTTCCCCATCGTCGGCCGCACACCATTTCCCCCCGCTCTCTGCTCGCCCGCCCGCGCTATCTTCCTTGGTAGCTCGCGCGTACCATATCCCCCCGCTCACTGCTCGGCCACACGAGGAGAAGCTTCTTCGCTCGCCCGCCCGAATCCACTTCCCCGCTGGCTCGCAGGCACCGAAAACCCCAATGGCAGAACCGACTGACACGCAGAGCCGCGATTGGAATTCCCTCCCCGATGTTCTCTTGGAGCAGATCTGTAATCGTATGGACCTACTCAGCACCGTCCGTCTGGCCGCATGCTCGGTGTCTTTGTACCGTCTACTCGTCTGCAACCGGCCGGCTCTTTTCAAGACACCCTGCTTGCTGATGCCCGATCCTCGCAGGTGGCCCAGACACCGACTTGACGATCCTACGGAGGTTGCCGTGGTGCCCCTCGACATGCTACCACTACCCGTCCACCTGTCCTTCATGCGCGGCCACTACTGGGCGGGCATGAAGGCCAACTGGATCGTCCTCATCCACCAATCCGGTAGTCCGTGGCGTCTCGTGGATATCTACACCCAGCGAGAGATCACCCTTCCATCTTTGGATACCGCCGCCATCGAGCCTCGCGGCCCGCCGGACACTCCTGCCTACTACGCACGAGACGCGTCGAGCTTTTGGCTCGACCTCTGTTTGCTGAAGGTTGTAATCTGCGAAGTGCCCACACCATCAGAAGACTACATGGATTACAAGCTCATTGCCGTGTTCAACATGGGATTAGTCTATCTGGAATCCGGTCGCCATACATGGTTATGGCTCATCGTCGATCCTCTTTACCCAACACTTCTGTCTGATGCTATAGTGCACGATGGCATCGTTTATGCGGTCGACGCACAGATTGGCTGCCTATACTGGTGGAATCTATCGTCGTGTAATTGTTCTATCTCATCTCATCTTTACCTTAAGAATACGACTGCCTGTTCATTGTTACAAATTTAGAATATATAGTATGTCTATAACCACATCATTGCTATATGTTCCTCTCATTTCCTAGATTTTTATGACCACACATGTTATTGTTAGAGTTGATATGAGAACAATTGGTATCTAATGATTGTTAGAATAGATATTATGAGTATAACCTCATGATTGCTATATGTTACTCTCATTTCCAGGATTTTTATAACAACGCATGTTATTGCTTAGAGTTGATATGATAACTGTAGTAAGTGCTATGGTAGAATATGAGTAGGCCCTGTCATATCTGTTTTCCTCTCATTGTTACATGATGTTTGAACCATGATATATTGCTAGAATATGAAAGCCATTGGCTTATTTTTTTAACTTGGGGTATGATTATGACCACGACATTGCAATTCTCTGTCTATGATATGTGTCACTGTTATAATAATCTTAATTCCACACATACTCTGAACATGATTGTTTATTTTTGTCCTTTTGGTCTCCAATTTGAATTGTTGCAGCAGACGCAAATGCGCTGGCCTTCATGATTCCAGGACCTGGAATCATACCAGCCGATGGGTGGTGGTTTATCGCTCGTTCAGCTGACGGTGGTCATTTGATGCTCATTTGCACGTACCAAATTGACCAAACCATTTCATCAAACCACATGCAGTACAATGCCTGGGGCGTTCGTGACATTGATGGCTATGGCTGCTTCGTGTTCGAGAAAGATCCCAGCTCCGTTGGGCCAGGCGTATTCAACTGGAGGCGGGTTTACAGCCTCGGCAACCACTCCATGTTCCTCGGGCTCAATTATCCGATCATCCAACCAATCATCGATCATATCACCGGCGATGATTACCGTGCTATGCAACTTCCATTCGCCAGGGGGGACTGTGTTTACACATCATACCATGGGTTTCATGAATCACCATATCCAGAGATTCGTCGACACAGCTTGTTGCCAGATAATCTTCAGTGTGTGAAAGGCATCAAGCTTCCATGCGATGGATGGCTTTTGCAAACCCGACATGCGGCGATGTGGTTCATGCCAACAGCAAATATGCACAACTTGATTCGTACTGATATGTAGACTGAGCCATGTATTCTGCTGCTGTAGCACGACCCTCTTTTGTTGGATATTATGTACTGTTGTTAGTTTGAAGCACTCCTCTGGTTTGAAGGATAGATACCTTTCTGGGATCAAGTGCATCCTAACTCACCTGCGCAGGATGTACTGATAATGATGATGGAGATGCTGTGCAGTATATATATATATATCACTTAGGCTTCAAGTGCGTACTTGTTAGTTAAACCTATGGTTAAAATGTGACACTAAATACGACTAGTAAGTAGTACAGTAGCAGTACTAGTATACGTCGGTCAAATTATTCATCATGTCCACACATTGAATTGACGTGACAACACGCTGCGCGTGAGGTGACACAAGAATCCCGGCGGCGTGTTCGGGTATTCTGGACTTCAGATTTGGAGTACCACTTATCTGTCGAAATCTTTCATCATTCACTTAAAACAGTCGATTGATCATACATTGAGTACCATATAACTGGAATTAACCCATGCAAGTCGAAGAAGGATTGGCCGGTGCTGCCGGCTGGCGTCAAGTTCGATCCCACGGATCAGGAGCTGATCGAGCACCTTGAGGCCAAAGTGAGTGCTGACAGCGCGAGATCTCACCCTCTCATCGATTTGTTCATACCAACCATCGACAGCGAGCACGGCATATGCTACACCCATCCTGAGAAACTTCCAGGTAAGACACCGATCGGCCGTCTACTTGCACAAACATATTCCTTTGTTTATAGCTCTATTTTTCTTTTTAGACGCAGACCTGGTGAAGCAATTACAATTTGACAGTTAATAAAAAGTGAAACAAGTGACTGCAACATGCCAAAGATGTTATGAAAATGCCAACTACGTACACTAAAACCTGTATTCGACAATACTGCAGGTATCACACTGAGTGGCCTAAGCAAGCATTTCTTCCAGCGCAATTCCAGGGCGTTCAAAAGGGGCACGTGGACGCGTCGCAAGATACAGTCGGAGTGCGGCATGCACGCGATGTGGCACAACACCGGCAATACCTTGCCGGTGATGGTCAACGGCCGGCAGACGGGCAGCAAAAAGGTTCTGGTGCTGCACACCAACAAGAACTTCGACCAGCAGAGGACCAACTGGGTGATGCACCAGTACCACCTCGGGGACCTGGAGCAAGAGAAGGAGCGGGAGCTGGTCCTCTGCAAGATTTTCTACCAGACGAACACTAGGGCCAGGAGTAAAAAGATTATAAGTTAGTTTGGTATTGGTACTTGTACTACCTTGTCGTCCGCAAGTTGGTATTGTTGTTAACGATCTTTTGGTATGAACTTGGCATTTGCTTCCAACCATCATGCCGAGGGTCGACGTGGATATAAAGCTGAATCATTTGTTTCGAAACGAATTTTCAGGCACCTGATTTTTATTTGATGGGTAGCATAAGCACCTGCCGTTCGAATTCCCAGTTCTCCAAATTTTTCGAAACAAGTGCATGCTCTTATTATCACGATGAAAAAACAATATCCCTGCTGCATCCCAGTTATCAGTCTGTACTTGCAGAATTCTCTCGTTTATTGAGCACGTATATTGTTTTTTCAGGTCGAGCAAGTTTCAACTGGGCTGTAGACTGCCCAGGCTTGGTTTTGTTTTTAACATGCCCAGCCCATGACGACAACGGGGCACAAAGATCCAGCAGGTATCTACTGGCCTCTGGCCCGCCAGCGTTAGTTATATTTTGTCTTACAACATCCGCAGGCACTTTTTTACTGAATCAAACACACAGCCCAGTTCTATTTTCCTCTTGAAACGCATGTCCTACATCCGTTTTCTAATCTCTACCTATAGTTTTACTAGTTCATATACACGTATCATTATATTGAAAATACATAAAATTCACTTTTCATATTTACATCCTTATTTTTGTTGTTGTTTTCCCTCCCAGCGCTGATTTTTTTACCACTGGTTTTCCCTTAAACCAACTCAATTGTCCCACGTCTTATTTGCTTACAAAAACAAAATGATTTTTTTGGCAAATCAATAAGTTCTTAAAAATGTTTATCATTTCGGGATTACAAAAGTTCGGACTCCACCGAAATATGCAAAATAAGGTTGAACTTTTTGACCGTGGTCCTGGGCAGAAAATGGGATGTAATAAATTACTTAAGAATTAGCAAATGGGCTGCAAATTATTAAAAAATAGCAAATTGGCTCTATGTTGTCTGCCACAGATTTGGAGGCTGACTTGTGGGCCTACTAAGTTCATGCGTACACAAGGTTTATCAAAAAAGAAACTTAGTCAACAATCGACTCTACCAGCGTCAGACCGTTAGATGTCAATCTAACGGCAATCGTGCTTCTTCAGTCTCTGATCTTCCTGCCCCAGCCGCCCAAACTAGCGCCGTCGGAACCGCCTGCTCCCGCCTCCCGTGGCCGGCTGTGCTGCCGGGCAGGCCTCACGGCCCCATCATATACTCGCATCCCTGGCCTGTCTATCCCTCTACTCACCCACACCTCCTGTTATTTTCCGGCGACGGCAGCCGAACCAGTCAACCCTCGTACTCTCCACCGCGTGGGCAGCCACTGCCGTGTCTTCCCCGGCTCCGTGTCGTTCCCTTCGTAGGCCTCGCCGTCGTCCACCGCCCTGGTGCTCTCGGCGCGGCGTGGTCAACGTGGTCAACGAACGACATCCATCGGAAGTGGACTGTACGTGGAGAGGCTGACAGCTGGGTCCACGGCCGCACACAAGGAAATGCCTCCTTATTACGCGCAAAATAATGATTCCTCCACCTGACATCTGGGACCCGCCGGAAGGGCCTCTGTATTTCGCGAAAAAAAGTTCCCTCCGCTGACAGGTCGGACCCACCAACTATATCTTCGCACGCAAGGAAGTGCCTCCTTATTGCGCACAAAAAAATGAATACCCCCTGCCAGCTGGGACCCACCACAGTGGGAGGCTGACTTGTGGGCCTACTAAGTTGACGGGGACGGAGGGCTTTGTCAACTTAGTCAATATGAACGATTCTAGCTCCAGTGACCGTACGATGTCCATCCAACGGCCTTAGTGCTTCTTCAACCTCTGGTCTTCTTGCTCCAGCCGCCCAAAGCAGCGCCGGTCGTGCCGCCTGCTCCTGCCTCCCGTGGCCGGCTGTGCTGCCGCGGAGGCCTCACCGCCCCCATACTACTCCCACCGCTGGCCAGGCCATCCCTCCACTCACCCACACCCCCTGTTATTCTGCGGCGACGGCAGCCTCACACCGCAGCCGAACCAGTGAACCCTCGTACTCCTCTCCGCGTGGGCATCCACTGCCGCGTCTTCCCCGGCTCCGCGTCGTCCCCTTCCTAGGCCTCGCCGTCGTCCACCGCCTTGGTGCTCTCGGCGCGGCGTGGTCAATGTGGTCAACGACCGACTTCCATCGGAAGAGTACTGTACGTGGAGAGGCTGACAGCTGGGTCCACGGCCACAGCCCAGTTTTTTTGTGATTTGCCAAGTAAGTCGCTTTGTCAGGCCTGTTGGGCTGCAAATCTTTCAAGACGAGGAGAGCTTCATTCGGCTGGCCGAGAAAATGGCCTATCAGTAATGAGAAATGGGTTGTACATTTTTAAAACACATCAAACCGGCAATTAGTTTCAAATTTCTTTTTTTCATTTCGAGATTTTAAATTGCATTGATTTTTATGCGTGGACAATTTGTTGGATTTTATATTGATATACATTTATTTTTAAAATCAGTTTGAATGTGACTCGAAATTTCGGGATTAAAAACAGTTCGGACCGCACCGAAATATGCAAAATTTCGTATAATTTTTTAACCGTGGCCACAATATGGGCTGTAATGCTAACAAAAAGAATATGGGCTCCAAAAAAACCTTAAGAATTAGCAAATGGGTTGTAAATTATTAGAAATAATGGCAGATGGGTTGTATGATGTTTTCCACAGATTTGAGGCTTTCCTAAAAAAAGGTTGACGCACAAGCAGTGACTGTTGGATGTCCATCCAACGGCCGTCGTGCTTCTTCAATCTCTGCTCTTCCTGCTCCAGCCGCTCAAACAAGCGCCGGCGGGACTGCCTGCTCCCTCCTCCCCGCGGCCGGCTGTGCTGCCGCGCAGGCCTCACCGCCCCACCGTACTCCCATCGCTGGCCTAGCCATCCCTCTACTCACCCACACTTGCTGTTATTCTCCGGCGACGGCAGACGAACCAGTAAACCCTCGTACAGTCGTACTCCCCTCCGCGTGGGAAACAACTGCCGAGTCTTCCCTGCCTCCGTGTCGTTCCCTTCCTAGGCCTCGCCGTCGTCCACCGCCCTGGTGCTCTCGGCGCGGCCTGGTCAACGTGGTCAACGACCGACATGCATCTGAAGTGGACTGTACGTGGAGAGGCTGACAGCTGGGTCCACGGCCGCACGCAAGGAAATGCCTCCTTATTACGCGCAAAATAATGATTCCTCCACCTGACATCTGGGACCCACCGAAAGGGCCTCTGTATTTCGCGAAAAAAACGTTACCGCCGCTGACAGCTTGGACCCACCAGCTATATCTTCGCACGCAAGGAAGTGCCTCCTTATTACGCACAAAAAAATGAATACTCCCCCTGCTAGCTGGGACCCAGTATAGTGGCAGGCTGACTTGTGGGCCTACTAAGTTGACGGGGACGGAGGGCTTTGTCAACTTAGTCAATATGCACGATTCTAGCTCCAGTGACCGTACGATGTCCATCCAACGGCCGTAGTGCTTCTTCAACCTCTGGTCTTCTTGCTCCAGCCGCCCAAACCAGCGCCGGTCGTGCCTCGTGCTCCTGCCTCCCATGGCCGGCTGCGATGCAGCGGAGGCCTCACCGCCCCCTGCTACTCCCACCGCTGGCCAGGCCATCCCTCTACTCACCCACACCCCCTGTTATTCTACGGCGACGGCAGCCTCACACCGCAGCGAACCAGTGAACCCTCATACTCCTCTACGCGTGGGCATCCACTGCCGCGTCTTCCCGGCTCCGCGTCGTCCCCTTCCTAGGCCTCGCCGTCGTCCACCGCCCTGGTGCTCTCGGCGCGGCGTGGTCAACGTGGTCAAGGACCGGCTTCCATCGGACGTGGACTGTACGTGGAGAGGCTGACAGCTGGGTCCACGGCCGCGGCAAGGAAGTGCCTCCTTATTACGCGCAAAATAATTATTCCTCCACCTAACAGCGGGGACCCATCGGACGGGCCACCGTATTTTGCAAAAAAAAAATATTTCCCCCTGACTGCTGGGACCCACCAGCTACATCTTCGCACGCAAGGAAGTGCGTCCGGGCAAAAAAAACGATTCGCCCCTGACTCCTGGGACCCACCAGCTACATCTTCGCAGGCAAGGAAGTGCCTGACAGCCGGGACCCACCTGGTCGAAGCGTACGTAGCGTTGTCATTCTGGTCGCGAACGTGTACGTACATACTGGTCGATGTAGAGGCGCGCACGTGTCGTAGTAGAGGCGCACACGTAGCATGTACACGTACGTACAGCGGCAAGTGTGCAAGAAAGAAAATACAGCCACATACGTACATACGGGAAGGGTCTCGAACGCCTACTCGCGCATACGTACGGCCAGGGCTCGTGTACATGGCTGGGTCGGAACGGAGAAACAGCGTCGTCGTCGTGTTCATGGGGAGCCAACCAGCTGGGTCGGAACGGAATGCGTCGTCGTGTTCATCGGGAGGGCTTGGACGGAACAGCCGATGGAAATGAGGCCTAGCGTACCGCAGAACGGAGGAAACGGCCTTGTGTTCGACCGGCCACGGTCGAAATGGGATCCTGTTCATTGGGAGGGGTCTGGCATACCGCAAAACGGAGGAAACGGACCTCCTACGGTCAAAACGGGGGTCCTGTTGATCGGAAGGGATGTGGCGTACCGCAAAACGGAGGAAACGGACTTGTGTTGGAGCGCTACGGTCGAAACGGGGGTCTTGTTCATCGGGAGGGGTGTGGCGTACCGCAAAACGGGACTCCGCGGGCTACTGTTCATCCACCGTCGACCCCCTCCAGCCTCCACGGGCTACTGTTCATCCACCGTCGACCTCCTCCAGCCTCCACCTGCGACTGTTCATCCACGGGCTCCTGTTCATCCAGCCTCCACCGCGTGCTACTTCACCGGCTACTGTTCAACCAGCCCTCTCCACGGGCTCCTGTTCAACCACCCCTCCACGGGCTACTGTTCATCTAGCCCTCCACCGTCTACTATTCATCTAGCCCTCCACGGGGTGGTCCTGTTCATCCATCCCACCACGTGGTCCTGTTCATCCAGCCCCAATCGGCTCGATCGATCGGGGTCCTGTTCATCCAGAGGCAACACCACGGGGTCCTGTTCATCCAGCCCCACCGGGAACTGTTCATCCAAACCCACCAGCAACGCTCACTGTTCATCCAGAGGCAGCATCGATCGGCTTCAGTTAGCAGCAGTAGCGAAGGAATCGCTCGATCGGGTTCAGTTAACAGCCTTCGATCGATCGCTCGGGTTCAGTACTGCGTAGCCTGTAGTGCAATCGCTCGGGTTCAGTTAGAGCCCAATGCCTCGCTCGGGTTCAGTTAGAGCCCAACGCCTCGCACCCACACGCGCACGTGTACGAGAGAAACACGCATCGCTCGGCCCCGACCACCCACCGTAACCGGGAACACCCCGATATTTTCCTCGCCCTCGCTTCTACCACGGTTTTTACCGTCATGGACGGCCCAAAGAATGTCATGCAACCGCGTCTCCGGCCCGCCCAGGACGAAAAGCCCATTTTCTGTCATGATTTTTTGTCATAGAAGTAGGACCCCACCACATCTATGATGATACCGGGTTTTGTCACAATTATCGTCATAGAAGTGTCATAAGTATGACAGAAAAAAATTTCGTTTGGCCTAAAATGTCACGGATGTGTCTTTTTTTGTAGTGGATGTCTGATCTTCCCAAGCCATCTGAGGTAGACGCTGATAACATCATTAAGCCCAGTCTTGATGAGATATCGGCCGATCATAGGCAAATCTATGAGGAGTACAAGAAGGCGCGTGAAGAGAAGGATTTGCAGGATTTCCTTGCAAAATTCAAGAAGGATCGCCAAGGCAACATCACTCCGATTGAAGAAATCAAGTTCCCTCCTCTTCAAGCCTAGCAGTTTAAACCCTCTGTGAGTACTACTTTTTCTCCTGAGCAGTGGGCTGAGATTGAGAGCCGTATTGCTGATGGTAACAATCTGGTCTATCAAACTTTCATAGAAAATACTAATGCTCAGAAGAATATATCTCAATCATCTAGTGGTTATGGTGGTGTAGCTCCTAATGTGCAAAACCCTAATCTGGCTTTACCTATCTCATCGGCGCCTCCCATGCGGATGACTTATTATCTTACCCAAAAAAACAGATTTGGCTGCACCCATTAATCCTATTATGCGCATGCCAGGTTCGGTGGCAACGCCGAACCAAACCCTACCTACATCTACAACCACTCGACCACTACCGAACTATGGTTCGGTATACATGCCACAGTTCCTACCTACAGCTATTAGTCCTACTCCCATGCCACTACAACAAGCTTCATCGTCTACTACAGACGATGCCCTAGCTAATTTTACAGAGGAGATGGCTAAGATGCTTTGAGAGAATTTTGGAGTTGAGTTGCCTCGGAATCGGATTTACCAAAAGCCGTACCTGATGTCGCTTGAAGCTACGTCGGTATTTCCTCAAAGAGGAAGGGATGATGCAGCACAGCGGCGATAGGTATAACCAAGATCATCGAACCAGTAGGAGAACCAACCAACACAACGTAAACAACCCCTGCACACAAATAACAACACCTCGCCAGCCGACGTGTTAAAGGGGTTGTCAATCCCTTTCAGGTAACGGCGCCAGAAACGGTGTGTGGACGGGAGAAAGTTGTAATAGAATGAAATAATAGATCACAAATAAAATAAAGTGCAGCAAAGTATTTTTGTATTTTTGGTTTAATAGATCTGAATAAAAAGTGCAAATAAAATAGATCGCAAAGCAAATGTATGAGAAAGAAGACCCGGGGGCCGTAGGTTTCACTAGTGGCTTCTCTCGAGAAAGATAGCAAACGGTGGGTAAACAAATTACTGTTCGGCAATTGATAGAACCACAAATAATTATGACGATATCCAGGCAATGATCATTACATAGGCATCACGTCCAAGATTAGTAGACCGACTCCTGCCTGCATCTACTACTATTACTCCACACATCGACCGCTATCCAGCATGCATCTAGTGTATTAAGTTCATGGAAAAATGGAGTAATGCAATAAGAACGATGCCATGATGTAGACAAGATCCGTTTATCTATGGCGGTAGATATAGATCCCATCTTTTTATCCTTAGTAGCAACGATACATACGTGTCGGTTCCCTTTCTGTCACTGGGATCAAGCACCGTAAGATCGAACCCACTACCGGGCACCTCTTCCCATTGCAAGATAAATAGATCAAGTTGGCCAAACAAAACCCAAATATCAGAGAAGAAATACGAGGCTATAAGAGATCATGCATATAAGAGATCAAAGAAACTCAAACAACTTTCATGGATATAAAAAGATATGACTGATCATAAACTCAATGTTCATCAGATCCCAACAAACACACCACAAAAAGAGTTACATCATATGGATCTCCAAGAGACCATTGTATTGAGAATTCAGTGAGAGAGAAAGCCATCTAGCTACTAACTACGGACCCGAAGGTCTACAAAGAACTACTCACGCATTATCGGAGAGGCACCAATGGAGGTGGTGAACCCCATCCGAGATGGTGTCTAGATTGGATCTGGTGGTTCTGGACTCTACGGCAGCTGGATGAATATTTCGTCGATGCTTCTAGCCCATCATGCTCAAACATTGATCCCTTCATGAAACATACTCGAATATTAGCTACACCCAATACTTAAGTACGATCATATTACCTCCTAGTTGGTGCTTTTATAAGAGAGGATGGAGACTCAAATTTCAAAAATAAAAATTGCATAAAGTAAAAGAAAGGCCCTTCGTGGAGGGAAGTAGGGATTTGTAGAGGTGCCAGAGCTCAAAGCGAAAAACTTAGAGATAAAAACATTTTGGGAGGTGTATCCATCCCACCAACGAAAACGACTCACAGTTCCGAACACTTTCCATGCTAGATATGCCATAGGCAGTTCCCAAACAAAAAATAAAGTTTATTCCTTTTTCCACCATTCTTTCACTTTCCATGGCTAACCGTATCCACGGGTGCCCTCCATACCAATGCTTTCCAAGGAATTTATTATTTGACAACACAAAGTAAATTCATTTTTGCATTTCGGGACTGGGCATCCCTAAGACCTTTGCCTTACTCTCGTGCAATGACAAGTGAATAAACACTCATCGTGAGAATAACACATCCAGCATGGAAAATATTAGCCACCCGTTATCGTTCCGCGAGCGAAACAAACACACAAAAGAGAAAGTTTATTTTGAAAATTAGAGATGGCACATGCAAATTTGCTTAGAACGGCAAAAGAATACCGCATATAGGTAGATATAGTGGACTCATGTGGCAAAACTGGTTTAATGTATTTTGGATGCACAAGTAGAGATCATACTTAGTGCAAAATGAAGGCTAGCAAAAAGATTGAGAAGCGACCAACCAAGAAATGAATAATCTCATAAGCAAGCATTAAGCATAATTAACACCGAATAATGCACCACAAGTAGGATATAATTTTCATTGCATGATTATTGACTTTCGTGCATGCATAGGGAATCACAAACCTTAACACCAATATTCTTACTAGAGCACAATCACTCATCATCATAACTCACATATCACATCATCATATCTCAAAACTATTACTAAGAATCAAGTTTATTTTGTCCAATGATCTTCATGACATTTTTTCACTTTATACTTCTTGGATATCTATCACTTTGGGACTAATTTTCATGTGTTGGTTTTCATAAGCTCAAACAAATATAAGTGAAGATCATGAGCATAACAAATTTTCTTTCTCTCAAAATAATTTAAGTGAAGCAAGAGAGAATTTCTTCAAAATTTTACTAAATCTCAAATAAATATAAGTGAAGCAAGAGAGCATTTCCTCAAAAATAACAAAGCACACCGTGCTCGAAAAGATATAAGTGAAGCACTAGAGCAAGTCCTAGCTCATAAAAGATTTAAGTGAAGCACAGAGAGCAATTCTAACAAGTCATGATATAATTTTGGCTCTCTCAAAAAGGTGTGTCCAGCAAGGATTGATAACTTAAAACACAAAATAAAACAAGCAAAGACACATATCATACAAGACGCTCCAAGCAAAACACATATCATGTGACGAATAAAAATATAGCCTCGAGTAAAATACCGATAGTTGTTGGAAGAAAGCGGGGATGCCACTCGGGGGCATCCCCAAGCTTAGTTGGTTGCTTATTATTGGATAATAGCTTGGGATGTGGGGGCATCCCCAAGCTTTGGCTCTTACATTCTTCCTTCATCCATCGTAAGATAACTCAAAACTTGAAAACTTCAATCACACAAAACTCAACAAAACCTTTGTGAGATCCGTTAGTGTAAGAAAACTAAATCACTACTATAAGTGTTGTATCAAACCAATTCATATTTTGTTTTTGTATTATATCTACTGTATTCCAACTTTTCTATGGGAAAAACTCATCAAAGAAAATCATAGAGCCATCAAAATAAGCACACAACACAAAGAAAACAGAATCTGTCAAAACAGAACAGTGTGTAGTAATCTGACTTTTGCGAATACTTCTGGAACTCCAACAATTCTACCAAATTAGGAAGACCAGGGCAATTTGTATATTAATCTTCTGCAAAAAGAATCAGGGCAAAAGCTCTTTTCTGTGATTTATGAAAATTATTTTCGTGAGCGCAAAGTTTCTGTCTTTTTCAGCAAGATCAAACAACTATCACCGAAGAAGATCCTAAAGGCTTTACTTGGCACAAACACTAATTAAAACATAAAAAACACAATCATAACAGTAGCATAATTGTGTAAACACAAAAGAACAGAAAGCAAAAAGCAAAAATAAAATTTATTCATTGGGTTGCCTCCCAACAAGCGCTATAGTTTTATGCCCCTAGCTAGGCATAAGATTTCAACGATGCTCACACGAAAGATAAGAATTGAAACACAAAGAGAGCATCATGAAACATATGATAAACACATTTAAGTCTAACATACTTCCTATGCATAGGAATGTTATAAGTAAACAAATTATCAAGACAAGAAACATCTAACATATGCAAAGAAGAGGAGTAAAACATTGACAATCTCAACATAACAAGAGGTAATTTAGTAACATGAAAATTTCTACAACCATATTTTCCTCTCTCATAATAATTACATGTAGGATCATAATCAAATTCAACAATATAATCATATAAAATTTTCTCTTCATGATCCACATGCATGCAAAGTTGACACTCTTCCAAAATAGTGGGATTATAATTAAATAAAGTCATGACCTCTCCAAGCCCACTTTCATAAAAAAATTCATAAGATTGACGACTCTCCAAATATGTGGGATTATTTTTACCTAAAGTTGACGCTCTTCCAAACCCACTTTCAATATTATTGCAAATATTATTACCAATAACATATTCATTATGAGGCTTAAATAAACTTTCAAGATCATAAGAAGCATCACCCCAATCATGATCATTACAATGAGTAGTGGACATAACAAGATCAACATCCCCAAGCTTGGGGTTTTGCATATCATTAACACAATTGACATTAATAGAATTTATAGTAAAATCACTGCAATCATGCTTTTCATTCAAGGAGCTATCATGAATCACTTCATAAATTTCTTCATCACAATTTTCAGATTCACGAATTTCAAGCAAAACTTCATAGAGATAATCAAGTGCACTCAAATCACTAGCAACTGGTTCAACATAATTAGATCTATTGAAAAGGTTAGCTAGTGGATGAGGATCCATATCAATAGATTTTTAGCAAGCGAAGATGCAAGCACATAGAAGACACATGGTCACACAAGCAAACAAGAGATCTGACAAGAAAAAGGCGAACGAAAAAGGAGGCGAATAAAAAGGCAAATTTTTGTGAAGTGGGGGAGAGGAAAACGAGAGGCAAATGGCAAATAATGTAAAATGCGAGGAGATGAGATTTGTGATTAGGAACCTGGTATATGTTGAAGATCCTCCCCGACAACGGCGCTAGAAATTCCTTTTGATGTCGCTTGAAGCTACGTCGGTATTTCCCCAAAGAGGAAGGGATGATGTAGCACATCGGCAGTAGGTATTTCCCTCAGATATGGAACCAAGGTTATCGAACCAGTAGGAGAACCAAGCAACACAACGTAAACAGCCCCTGCTCACAAATAACAACACCTCGCAACCTGACGTGTTAAAGGGGTTGTCAATCCCTTTCGGGTAACGGCGCCAGAAACGGTGCGTAGACGGGAGAAAGTTGTAATAGATTGAAATAATAGATCGCAAATAAAATAAAGTGCATCAAAGTATTTTTGTATTTTTGGTTTGATAGATCTGAATAAAAAGTGCAAATAAAATAGATCGCAAAGCAAATATATGAGAAAGAAGACCCGGGGGCCGTAGGTTTCACTAGTGGCTTCTCTCGAGAAAGATAGCAAACGGTGGGTAAACAAATTACTGTTGGGCAATTGATAGAACCTCAAATAATTATGACGATATCCAGGCAATGATCATTACATAGGCATCATGTCCAAGATTAGTAGACTGACTCCTGCCTGCATCTACTACTATTACTCCACACATCGACCGCTATCGAGCATGCATCTAGTGTATTAAGTTCATGGAAAAACGGAGTAATGCAATAAGCATGATGACATGATGTAGACAAGATCCATTTGTCTATAGCGGTAGATATAGATCCCATCTTTTTATCCTTAGTAGCAATGATACATACGTGTCGGTTCCCTTTCTGTCACTGGGATCAAGCACCGTAAGATCGAGCCCACTACCCGGCACCTCTTCCCATTGCAATATAAATAGATCAAGTTGGCCAAACAAAACCCAAATATCAGAGAAGAAATACGAGGCTATAAGAGATCATGCATATGAGAGATCAAAGAAACTCAAACAACTTTCATGGATATAAAAGGATATGACTGATCATAAACTCAAAGTTCATCATATCCAAACAAACGCACCACAAAAAGAGTTACATCATATGGATCTCCAAGAGACCATTGTATTGAGAATTCAGCGAGAGAGAGAGAGAGAGAAAGCCATCTAGCTACTAACTACGGACCCGAAGGTCTATAAAGAACTACTGACGCATCATCGAAGAGGCACCAATGGAGGTGGTGAACCCCATCCGAGATGGTGTCTAGATTGGATCTGGTGGTTCTGGACTCTGCGGTGGCTGGATGAATATTTCGTCGATGCTTCTAGGGTTCTGGTATATAGAGCAAAGAGGTGGTCCGGGGGGCACCCGAGGTGGGCACAACCCACCAGGGAGCGCCTGGGCCTCCTGGCGCACCCTGGTGGGTTGTGCCCCCCTCGGGGCACCCCCCAGGTGCAACCGGGGCCCATTGCCTTCCTACTGGCC
Source organism: Triticum aestivum (assembly GCF_018294505.1). NCBI lineage: Eukaryota > Viridiplantae > Streptophyta > Magnoliopsida > Poales > Poaceae > Triticum > Triticum aestivum. The sequence continues at coordinate 249,712,134 of NC_057808.1, read as the reverse complement.
CATAAAAATCATCGTGGAGTTTCGTGGCATTTGGACTCCGTTTGATATTGATTTTCTGCGATGTAAAAAACATGGAAAAACATCAACTAGCACTTGGCACTATGTCAATAGGTTAGTACCAAAAAATGATAAAAATGACTATAAAATGATTATAAAACATCCAATATTGATAATAAAATAGCATGGAACAATCAAAAATTATAGATACGTTGGAGACGTATTAGTACCCCGAGTACTTTGATGCCATCCAATGCCCTCCGGGATATAAAATTCCAGATTTTGTTAAGTTTAATGGAGAAGGCACAAAAACCACATGGGAGCATGTTAGTCAATATTTAGCACAATTAGGTGAAGCAGGGTCGCTAAGTGAATTGAAAGTGCATTTGCTTCCTTTATCATTAACTGGTACTGCATTTTCATGGCTTTCTTCTTTACCACATGGTTCCATTAGGGTTTGGTCATAGCTAGAGCAGAAATTTCATGATCACTTTTATAGCGGTGACAATGAACTCAAGTTGTCACATCTAACATCGGTTAAACAGAAGCATGATGAATCGGTCTCCGATTACGTCAGGAGATTAAGAGAAACAAAAAACCGGTGTTATAGTTTGGTGATAACCGAGAGAGACTTGGCGGACCTAGTGATGAGTGGTTTGAGAACTCCCATTAGAGAAAATCTAGAAGGCTATGAGTTCTTAAATATCAACCAAGTCTTACAAAGGGCTTTGGCTCATGAAAGCCGAAGCAAAGATCTCAAAGAAGTGCATAGATATAAAGTTGATCATCCTAAGATGAATATGGTTGAATATGATAGTGATCACACGGACGATGAAGGTGATATTTATGCTACTGAATTTGTTTGGCCATCAAAGGCCAAACCATTTACTTGCAATGATCTGAAACCGATTCATAAGAATCGTGATGAAGAGATGAAGTTTACTTTTAACATTGCCAAGTGTGATAAAATATTTGATGCTTTGCTGCAAGCTAAAATTATTAGGGTATCTCATACTTTACCTCCGTTTGAAGAGAAGAAACGGCGTGCTTATTGCAAGTATCATAATTCTTTTTCTCATGCTACTAATGATTGCAATGTTTTTCGACGATAGATACAATCAGCCATTAATGACAGACGATTGAACTTCTCTGAAATGCAAGTTGATAGATAGCCCTTTACAATGAATACCATGGATTTGGAGGGGAAGAAGCTACTCATTCGGCCGGAGGTAGCCGAATCTGCTAATAAAGCTAATGTGATTATTGGTGAGCCCAAGAAAGATAAGGAGGGCGACAAGGTCTTGGGGAGACAGGTTGTGCTTGATAAGCAACCCGATGGCAAGGAAGTGATGAAAATCACCATCAAGAATCCTACACTCAGGGGGCAAGCATAGGTGCAGCAAGACACTCGAGTTAAATTTGTTAAGCCTAAGAGTCCTGAGTTGGCAAGTGGAAGATGAACAAAGCTAAAGTGCAGCGCAAACGAATCAAGCCAACTTTTGATATGTTGATGTCCAAGTATGCCAATCAGTCGGCTGGTTCCGGCTCTAACCGGCCATCACGCTTGAAGCGACCAAGGTCCATCAGATGATATGTTCAGTCGGTATATGAAATCGAGTGGACCAAGGGCACCGTTTCCAAAAGAGTAGAGGCAATCTGTTTGGGATCGACTTGACTACTCATATAAGGGCCGACAGAACATTGGTGACTTTCAGTCGGCTGGTCAAAATATGCGACCGAGTGGAAACTGTCCGAGTGAAAAAATGTGGCTGAGTAGATTCCATCCGAGTGAATTCCATCCGATTGGACTCCATCCGAGTGGATTCCATCCGAGTAAAAAGGTGCGCACGAGTGGAAATTTCATGCATCTGGAAAGTCAAAAAGAATGGCGTGTTAAGTCACCAAGTGTTGCAGAAGTTGAGTCGGGAAAAGGAAAGGAAAAAATCAGTACTGACTCACTCATCTTGGGCACCGAAACATTCACCATACATCAGCCGATTGTGCATAGCAATCCGACTGAGCCGATACTTGCTATCGCGCCAAAGCACTCGGCTAATGACCATGAAGCAAGCACCAGTCAAGTAAAGATGAGAGATCCTAAATACACTCAGCCAAAGTGGTGTCCTCCAGGGCTAACAAAGACACAGAATAGGAAAATGCAGAGGTTAAGGAGTGTAGGGATGGCAGAGCTAGAGGCCGAGAAGCAAAGGGACAAGTTATTCAATGACACTCAGCCCATGGTACTTACAAAACAAGTGTGGAGGCCTAAACAGATACAAGATGCAGTCGCTTCTACACCTATCACAGCAGCACCTACACCACCGAAAGAGGATGATGCAATCATTGCATCGTCTACCTTACTTATTGCTTCCTGTTCACTCGGATAGATTTCAGAATTGGTGGATACACTAGCGGAAGAGGATGATATGTTGGACTACCACTACTGCAGGATGCCACTAACGCGACACTACGATCAGAGACCCTTTGACAAAACTGTGTGTGATGCATTAATCGCAAAAGGTGGTGTAAAAAAACCCGTCAAAAAAGGTGTAAAACGTTTGCGATGACGGATACATCAAACACGGTTCCGATTTTAGTTGCGTGTGCGATGCAGGGCATACGGTTTAGTTCAATTAACTGTTTGCGATGGAAGAAGAACAAAAACGGGCAGCCGGATGAAGGCGTGTGCGATATACGGCATACCGTTCACTTGGATTAACTGTTTGTGATGAGGAGGAACAACAGAAACGGGCAGCTAGATAAAGCTATGTGCGATTGAGGGCATAGGCTTCACAAGGATTAACTGTTTGTGATTAGGCAACAGAACAGAAACGGTCAGCCAGATCAAAGTGTTTGCGCTTGATGGCATACACTTCACACGGATGAAATGTTTGCGATTAGCCACAGCAAATAGAAACAGTTAGATAGATCAACGTGTGTGCGCTAGACAGACACACATTCTAATTAAAAGAAGCATGCACGATGGTAATAACGAGCGCGCACGATTGTTGGAACAAGACGTGTGCTGATATTGCCTATTGCGGTGCACCCTATGGTGGAAACGCCACTTACGCGGCCGAGAAAGCGTGCCCACATTACGCCTTCTGGGAATAGTGCCGCACTTAGAACCGTCAATAAATTTTGAGCCCGCGTCCCATCACATTCCAAATTACTACCATGCTATATTTAATTGCAAACCTGTTCACACCGATCAAAACCTAAACAGTTTCCCACTTAGGAGCGTATTAGTACTCGGTTATAAATACTACTACTCTAAGATGACTGCACATTCCTCCTCAACTCCTCATCCACAAAAACAAACAAGTCATTCATCATCGTTCCCTTGCGTCTGCCATGGCCAGCGTGAGTTCTAGGTCGAGAGATTGCCACCAGGGAGAGGCGAGCATGGAAGCGGAAGCACGAGAGATGTCCTGCCTCGCCGCGAAAGCAGCCGACATGTCCTGCCGCACGGCCGTAGCAGCACAGAGGTCCCGCTGCACCATCGATGCAGCAGACTGGTCCGGCCGCGCCGCGGAAGCAGAAGAGAGGTCCCGCCGCGCCGCAAATGCAGTAGAGATGTCCTCCCGCGCCGCGGCGGCCTGGGAAAATGTCTCACGGGCAGGCGATGACTCTTACAGGCGCATGCATGCGATCATCCATAGCCAGATGGATCAGATCTCCGGCTGGGCGAGGGTGCAGGATGACATGAAAGCCTTGTTTGAACAGGCTACCGGCGTCATCCAACAACTAAATGAGAGCAATGCGAAGCTCCGGGCCGAGCGCGACCTGCTGGGGGCGAAGATCGTCGGAAGTGTGGAGCAGCAGGAGGAGACCACTGCCTTGTTGCAGAGGACCGGCGTTATTGTCGAGAAACTTGTGGACGAGAATGCCATGCTGCGCATCAAGCGCAGAAGGCTGGTGGAGGAATCCATGGATGCTCTCAAGCAGCATCTTGAGTACAAGAAAGAGCTCATCGCCGCTCGCCGTGGAGACTAGTTCCCGCGGCCTGCAGCAATGCATCAAGAAAGTAGAGATCAGCGAGCCAGATCATTGTCTTCCTTCTTCTTTTTCCCTTGTGTATTTCAGGCATTGTCGCATGTGGTTTTTTTAATTACATTCCTAAATATGTAAGACAATTATTATGCACTGTCATCGTCCTTATATTCATCAGTCTTGCTATAAGTCACATTCGATGCTATATAGGTCCGTCGGATCTTACATCAAGATTCGTGCAAAACTTTCTTTTCAGATTTTCTTTTTTCTCTCTTAAATCTCAGTCCAGTGAGACATAGCCACGCCGTGAAACAGGGGCTCAGGTGCCATTAATGGAGACGTTGAGAGGGAGGTACACGGTGGATAGAGGTCAAAGGGCGCTCCTCCCAATGAGCATGCATAGGGGTCTGATCACACGCCTCCCGTACTCAAATAGCTACCCCCGCACGGCACCTCCGAGCCAATAAAAAAGGGGACGCGTCGCGACACGTAATTGGTAAGTAGAACACCCACGGTTTCAATAATACTTATGTTTCCGATTTGTAACGTGGCAGCACTTGTTCCAATATGACTTTGTTGATTGCTAATGTGTGCGCCTTCGCAAATTGGACAGAAAAATTACCACAACATGTTGGTGCCATGTCATGACACCCTGCCAAGTTTCATGATTTTCAGGCGTGTTTTGGATTTACAGGAATTAAAAAAGCAAGTTTCTCAATATTTCCAGTCGAGCCACGACGCCCAGATGTTTGAATTTCATTCCCGTTTCTTGCATGGGACCTATAAATTCACCCAAGGACACACATGTGATATTTCAACCAACCTTGGTGCACTGGAGCATGTGCTTGTAGTTCAAATTTGAATTATGCACATTAAATGCCCATAAATTCAATTAACGTATAAAAAATGCCAAACGAACCCAGAATAATTCCAAAATTTAGCACGATACATCTATTTGGTCTAATCTACCTGTGTAAAAAAATTAAGGCGGGAGAAGGCAGTTTATGTCGTTTCGCACACGGAGGTGACACGTTCCCTTTCGGAACCATTAGCCTTCTTGAGAGAAGCTCCGATTTGCAAGAAGCTTATACCAAAGCTTGTCCTAATTCGGCCAAAAAAATTACCACAACATGTTGGTGCCATGTCATGACACCATGCCAAGTTTCATGATTTCCAGGCGTGTTTTGGATTTACAGGAACTAAAAAACAAGTTTCTCAATATTTCCAGCCGAGCCACGACGCCCAGATGTTTGAATTTCATTCCCATTTCTTGCATGGGACCTAGAAATTCACCCAAGGTGACACATGTGATTTTTGAACCGACTTTTGAGCACTAGAGCATGTGCTTGTAGTTTAAATTTGAATTATGCACATTAAATGCCCAAAAATTCAATTAATGTACAAAAAGGCCAAACGAACCCGGAATAATTCCAAAATTTAGCACGATATTTCTATTTGGTCTAATCTACCTGTGTAAAAAAATTAAGGCGGAAGAAGGCAGTGTATGTCGTTTCACACATGGAAGTGACATGTTCCCTATCAGAACCACGAGCCTTCTTGAGAGAAGCTCCGGTTTGCAAGAAGCTTATACCAAAGCTTGTCCTAATTCGGCCAAAAAAATTAGCACAGCATGTTGGTGCCATGTCATGACACCATGCCAAGTTTCCTGATTTTCAGGCGTGTTTTGGATTTACAGGAATTAAAAAACCAAGTTTCTCAACCTTTCTGGCCGAGCCACGACGCCCAGATGTTTGAATTTCATTCCCATTTCTTGCATGGGACCTAGAAATTCACCCAAGGACACACATGTGATTTTACAACCAACATTGATGCACTGGAGCATTTGCTTGTAGTTCAAATTTGAATTATGCACATTAAATGACCAGAAATTATATTAATGTATAAAAAGGCCAAACGAACCCGGAATAATTCCAAAATTTAGCACGATGCTTCTACTTGGTCTAATCTACATGTGTAAAAAAATTAAGGCGGGAGAAGGTAGTTTATGTTGTTTCGGACACGGAGGTGACACGTTCCCTCTCGGAACCATGAGCCTTCTTGAGAGAAGCTTCGGTTTGCAAGAAGCTTATACCAAAGCTTGTCCCAATTCGGCCAAAAGTTTTACCACAACATGTTGGTGCCATGTCATGACACCATGCCAAGTTTCATGATTTTCAGGCGTGTTTTGGATTTACAGGAACTAAAAAACCAAGTTTCTCAATATTTTCAGCCGATCCACGACGCCCATATGTTTGAATTTCATTCCCATTTCTTGCATGGGACCTATAAATTCACCCAAGGTCACACATGTGATATTTCAACCAACTTTGGTGCACTGGAGCATGTGCTCGTAGTTCAAATTTGAATTATGCACATTAAATGCCCAGAAATTCAATTATTGTATAAAAAGGCCAAACGAACCCGCAATAATTCCAAAATTTAGCACGATACTTCTATTTGGTCTAATCAAGGTAGTGTATGTCGTTTCGCACATGGAAGTGACACGTTCCCTCTCGGAACCACGAGCCTTCTTGAGAGAAGCTCCGGTTTGCAAGAAGCTTATACCAAAGCTTGTCCCAATTCGGCCAAAAAATTAGCACAACATGTTGGTGCCATGTGATGACACCATGCTAAGTTTCCTGATTTTCAGGCGTGTTTTGGATTTACAGGAATTAAAAAACCAAGTTTCTCAATCTTTCCGGCTGAGCCACGACGCCCAGATGTTTGAATTTCATTCCCATTTCTTGCATGGGACCTAGAAATTCACCCAAGGACACACATGTGATTTTACAACCAACTTTGACGCACTGGAGCATGTGCTTGTAGTTCAAATTTGAATTATGCACATTAAATGCCCGGAAATTCAATTAATGTCTAAAAAAGGCCAAACGAACCCGGAATAATTCCAAATTTTAGCACGATACTTCTATTTGGTATAATCTGCCTGTGTAAAAAAATTAAGGCGGGAGAAGGCAATGTACGTATGTCGTTTCGCACACGGAGGTGACATGTTCCCTCTCGGAACCCCGAGCCTTCTTGAGAGAAGCTCCGCTTGCAAGAAGCTTGTACCGAAGCTTGTCCCAATTCGGTCAAAAAATTTACCATAGCATGTTGGTGCCATGTCACGACACCATGCCAAGTTTCATGATTTTCAGCCGTGTTTTGGATTTACATGAATTAAAAAAACAAGTTTCTCAATCTTTCCGGTCGAGCCAGGATGCCATGATGTTTGAATTTCATTCCCGTTTCTTGCATGGGACCTAGAAATTGACCCAAGGACACACATGTGAATCAACCAACTTTGGTGCACTGGAGCATGTGCTTGTAGTTCAAATTTGAATTATGCACATTAAATAACCAGAAATTCAGTTATAAGAAAGTCCAAACGAACCTGGAAGAGGCAGCGTATATCGTTTCGCACACAAAGGTGACACGTCCCCCCTAGGGACCCACGAGTCTTCTCGAGAGAAGCTCCGGTTTGCAAGAAGCTTATACCCAAAAGCTTGTCCAAATGTGGCCAATTTTTTTACCACCACATGTTGGTGCCATGAAATGACACCATGCCAAGTTTCATGATTTTGAGGCTATTTTGAATTTCCAGGAATTTAAAAACCAAGTTTCTCAATGTTCCCGGCCAAGCCACGACGCCCAGATGTTTGAATTTCATTCACATTTCTTGCATGGGACCTATAAATTCACCCAAAGACACACATGTGATTTTTCAACAAACTTTGGAGCACTGGAGCATGTGCTTGTAGTTCAAATTTGAATTGTCAAATTAAATGCCTAGAAACTCAATTAATGCATAAAAATGCCAAACGAACCCGGAATAATTCCAAATTTAAACACGACACTCCATGTAGTTGCATGTTCACTGTACACAAATGTTCTAGCATACACTTCACCATCCTTTCCCTCCGTAACACCATTTTGTTTTTCAAAACATAATGAAAAAATCAGGTATACCACAAATAGTTTACTAGAAAGAATCGTGTGGGATGCGATATAAAATATCTTGGCGCACCGTCTTGTCTAGCTTACACGGGAAGCTTCATCGTCTACAGTCCACCGCCCCCGCTTGAACCACACTTCCGCGCCAGTTTGTCGCGGCACCAAGCGAAATTTTTCTGCCACCGCTGAAATATCTATCTCCCCGCCCCCTCCCTCCCACCAAAAGCCACATTTCCATTGTTCCTCCTTGCTTTCCAAGTTCAAACCTTCACTGCTGCTTACTGGCAGCTCAGCCTCCTCGCCGGTGACCCTTCTTCTTGCAGCGCCGCTTCCTCACCGGCTACCCTTCTTCTTGCAGCGCCGCCTCCTTGCCAGCGACCCTTCTTCTTGCAGCGAGGCATCCTCGCCGGCGACCCTTCTTCTTGCTGCATGGCCTCCTCGCCGCCGACCCTTCTTCTTGCTGCGCGGCCTCGTCGATATGGTTAGGTAATCCACACCCCACCCACACCATCCTCCTCCTTCCCCGTCCCACATGCCCCGACCGACAGCGTGACACCTTCCGCCGAAATCACTGTCCCCCTCCTCCAATTAAGCGCCACCCACAGCCATTTTGCACGCGGTATAACATGGAGCTCGGTAGCATTTGGCAGCGGGGAAGCAAATCGCAGCCGCACGCGCGCACGAGGTCGCTATGGCTGCCATGCGTGCCAACCATCAGATCTTGGAGGAGCACCTCGTCTTCGAGGCCACCGTCGACACCGCCATGCGGTTGTCTACTTTAAAACAGAGTTCGTGCTGTTTTCTCGAGGCCACCACCAGTGCCTTCTAGTGATTTGTCCTCTATAATGTTAATATGCAATCTAATATTCAGTTAACAGTTTGGTCCTCTGAAATGTAATGTTCAGTTAATAGTTTGGTCCAACAATTGCTACATTTCGTAGTACTGTTCTCAAGCATTCTTTGTTTTGTTAACTGTCTTATCTTCTAATACATGTTTATATTCGGCAATGTCATGCTCAGTTAACTGTTTTTGGTCATTTGGTCTGCTGTCCATTTAACTGTTTGGTTCAATTCTGCAATTTGATTTTCATTTGTTGTGGGTACAATTTTGTATTGTTATGCATGTGAAATAAATCGAATTTGGCTGTACTCAATACATATTCTACTGATAGTATGGCAACTCTCAGTTAACCTGATCAAGATCTTCCTTATGTGTGTTGCAGGGAAACAATTGGAGACACTGCGGTTTACATTCGAGGTATGCTCATGCATGGTCCTTTCGCTAATAGCACATTATTGCGCAGTTGCAGGGATCATTCTAATATTTAGGTTTCTTACAATTTGGTCTTTGCACATGTAGGTCCTGCTGTCAGAGGCTTAGACCCACTATTCGACCCATTTTGCATATGGGGAAATGAGATGTCCATGAATATCAGTCAAGTCAAGAAACTCAGAAACATTGTTAGGATGAAGAAACTTGCGACGAATAACAGCAAGATCTTTGTTTGCACAATGAAGAAGACATCAATCAACTATAGGATGGTACTAACTCTTTTACCTTGTTTTTACCCCTTGCGCCATTTCAAAATTTATAACTGCTATTTATGCATATCTTTGTTTTTAGTACTTCTCAAAGCAGTTCACCGATGATTACCTCTCAAACCACCTGTATGGTCCAGAGGCGAGGAAGGTATTCATTCAACACTCACTGTACAATATTGAAGTCTTCCTAAAGAGGACGAAGGTTGGGTGGGCAATTATCCATAGCCATTGGCCTAAAGTTGCAAGGACATTCAACATCACTGAAGGCTCAATATTTGCCTTCCGCTTCTGCAGTTTCCCATATGTGATTCATCTGTCTATTTACCGTGTAAGATGCTACTTTCAAAAGGTTTTCAATGTTGCATGTGAAACTTGGTGCTGTTGTGTAATGGCGTAACTGAGTGCCGAAGCTATCTGATGTAATTCGATTATGAAATCCTGGTTGTCGTTATGCGGATATGAAATATCTGGTGTGTTTTATCAGAAATATCAATTTGATTACTACATGGATTATTAATAATAGGTTAATTACCCTACTTATTGGGATTTTCTATTGCAGATGGTTACTCAAACAGCACCGTGGGTGATGAACTCAAACAACCCGCACGGTTCCTAGAAAGTAGGCGTGTTCGATCAACTAACAATCACACACGGCTTCCGGCAGAGAACTGTTTGCGTTAGGCCACCTTGCACAAATGTTTCCACACAAAAAACTGTGTGTGATATACATACGAACAGAAATGTTTTTCTGGGATTCGTCGTGTGGGATGTACATACGAACGTAAACGATTGGGTTTCGATGCCTCGCCAGATCACACACGAGCTCATTTTGTGTGCCAGGAAGGCCTATCCCCGATGGTTTCTCGGCCGTGTGGGAAGGACCCCCTATCGCCCACACTCACTTCGCGATGGTTCCAAGCGCCGTCGCAGAAAGGGGTTAAAAACCGTTTGTATAGCATGTCTCTGCACCAGTGTACGAGTCTACACCAGTTCATGAAGGTATGGATATCAATATGGTGTATTACTTACCCGCTGAATTCCGCGCTGTAGATGAAGAAGGGGAAGTGGCTCAGCTGGATTTTGGCCCTAAAAATGCAATATTCGAGAAGCCAAAAGAACCAGTAACGCATCTAAAACCATTGTATCTCAGAGGACATATTAATGGGTCACCACTCACTCGAATGCTTGTTCATGGTGGTGATGTGGTAAATCTTATGCCCTATTCGGTCTTCAATAAATTGGGTTTACCCAATGAAGAGTTGATAAAGACGAATATGGTGCTTAATGGATTTGAAGGAAAAGAGAAAACTGAAGCCAAGGGTGTGATGTATGTGGAACTTACAGTCGGAAGCAAAACATTGGCTACTGCGTTCTTTGTCGCTGAGGTGCAAGGTAACTACAACGTCATACTAGGCCGTGATTGGGTTCATGCAAACCAGTGTGTGCCATCCACTATGCACCAGTTTTTGATCCAGTGGGTTGATGATGAAGTGGAAGTCATTCATGCGGATAACTCGGCCTGTGTTGCTTTGGCCGATGCATCGGTGGATTGGCAACATCCCAATGCTACTCCCTCCATCCGGGTTTATTAGGCCCATAAGCCACCAGGGTTAGGCCCGCTGTACTAATTGCGCATCTTTTATCTCCTCGATTCCTTTCTTCCTGCATCGATAGATGGATGCCAGTGTGAATGCTTCGCCGATTGGGTGTACATGCATGAGCTAGCCAATGCATGTGTGCGGTTAGTTAGTAAGGATAATTAATAGGAGCAATAAGCAGTAAATATAGGAGATTTATTTCCTCGATCCTCTACTAGCGTGCTTCTCCTTGGTCCTTGTGATGTCGCTCTTGGGCCCAATAAACCCGGACGGAGGGAGTACTTGCTTGACAGGACGTGACTTGTCAGAGTTTGATTTTCTCAGCGCGACCAAGAATGGTTTTGTGCCCGTCTCTTTAAAGCTGACTGAATGCAATCGGCTCCAAGGTATGATATGTTTAAATGGATTCTAGTTCCAAGTGGTTACAAAAACGTCTTGTAAAATATCGGTCCAGCGAGAACGATATGTATGAGTCTATAGAGGAGTTGGATGACATGGATAAACTTGGACAAGGCTTAATCAGCCGATCCATTACAAGAGATAGATATTGGAGATGATTCAGTCACTCGGCCAACATTTGTAAACAAAAATTTGAAAGCCGATTGTAAAGCTAAGTTAATTGAGCTATTGAAAGAATATGTTTGTTGCTTTGCATGGGAATATCATGAGATGCCAGGTTTAAGCCGAGAGCTAGTGGAGCATCGGTTACCTATAAAGGCCGGTTTTAGACCTTACAAACAATCGGCTAGAAAGTTTAATCCAAAAACATATGACCGGATCAAGGAAGAGATCGGTCGTTTGCTTAAAGCTAATTTTATTAGACCTTGCAGGTATGCCGAGTAGATTTCTAAAATTGTCCCAGTGGAGAAGAAAGGATCCGGCAAGTTAAGGGTATGCATTGATTTCAGAGATTTGAATAGGGCTACACCCAAAGATGAGTATCCCATGCCAATAGCCGATATGCTTATTAATGATGCTTCTGGACATAAGGTCATTAGCTTCCTTGATGGTAATGCGGGGAATAACCAAATTTTTATGGCCGAAGAGGACAAGTACAAAACAGCTTTCCGATGCCCTGGTTTCCTTGGTTTATTTGAGTGGACAGTGATGACATTTAGATTAAAAAATGTCGGCACCACATATCAAAGGGCTATGAATTTGATTTTTCATGATTTACTCGGTGTCATACTTGAAGTTTATATTGATGATATTGTTGTCAAATCAGATGCTTTTGAATCTCACTTGGCCGATTTGCGTTTAGCTTTTGAAAGAATGAAAAGGTATGGACTGAAGATGAATCCTTTGAAGTGTGCATTCGGCGTGTCAGCTGGCAAGTTTTTGGGTTTCATTATTCATGAAGATGGCATAGAAATTGATCCCAAAAAGATAGAGGCCATACAGAAAGTGGAGGCTCCAACATGCAAGAGAGATATGCAAAAGTTCCTTGGCAAGGTCAATTATTTGAGAAGGTTCATAGCTAATCTGTCAGGGAAATTTGATGCATTTACTCATATCCTTCGATTAAAGAATGATGTTGATTTCACTTGGGGGGCAAAACAACAAGAAGCATTTGATATGATCAAGAATTATTTGTGCACTCCTCCGGTGATGAAAGCGCCCAAGCATAGCGAGCCCTTTAAGCTTTACATTGCAGCAGAGGAAGGTGTTATTGGTGCTGTTTTGACTCAAGAAACCGAAGGAAAAGATCATGCCATTACATATTTGAGCAGACGCTTATTGGACGCCGAGACAAGGTATATATTTACTGAAAAATTATGTCTATGCTTATATTATGCTTGCACAAAATTGAGACATTATTTAGTGTCGAGTGCTTGCATAGTGGCTTGTCAAACCGATGTCATTAAATACATGTTGCATAGACCAATTCTTAGTGGTAGAATTGGCAAGTGGGCTTATGCCTTGATTGAATATGATTTGGCTTATGAATCTCTAAAATCCGTGAAAGGCCAAATCATTGCTAATTTTATTGTTGAACATCGGATTGATGACAACCATGATGTTGATATAAACCTTGTCTCATTAGTACTGTGGAGATTATATTTTGATGGTTCAGTTTGTAGCAATGGCCAAGGTGTTGGTATTGTTTACATATCTCCTCATGGTGCTATTTTTGAAGCCTCATGCCGCTTAGAATATTTTTGCACAAATAATCAAACTGAATATGAAGCATTATTATTCAGCCTGGAGATGTTACTTGCGATAGGTGTTACACATATTGAGGCTTACGGTGATTCGTTACTAGTGGTGCAACAAATATCCAAAGTCTTTCAGTGTTTGGACGAATCACTTAATGTTTATCTTGATAAATGTCTAGATATAATTTCTACTTTGGATTGTTTTAGCATTGCTCATATATATAGGCATGACAATTGGAAAGCAAATGAGTTGGCACAACAAGCATCCGGATATCATGTTGATCATGGCATGTTTCATATTTCTCAAAGACCGATGTCTTGTCTTACCAGTATAGAAGAGGCCGAAGCAGAACCTACTGATTCGGCCATTAACAAAAAATCTAGTGCAGGTGACAATCCCGACTAGAGGAATCCCATTGTTGATTACTTGTGCAATCCGAGTGAAAGGGTGGACAGGGCTGTTTATGGCTTTCAAGTATACAATGAGAGATGATGGTCTTTATCGCCGAACAGTCGATGATGTTCTTCTAAATTGCTTGGACGAGGTCCAGGCAAGAGTTGTTGTGGGAGAGGTACATGAAGGCATTTGTGGCACTCATCAGTTGGCTCCCAAGATGAAATGGTTATTGTGACGTGCTGGGTTTTATTGGCCGACTATGATTAATGATTGCTTTAGATATTATAAGGGGTGTGAAGCTTGTCAAAAATTTGGTGATATTCAATTGGCTCCTGCCGCTATGTTACATCCTATTATCAAGTCGTGGCCTTTCAGAGGTTGGGATTTAGACTTCATAGGAGAAATTCATCCGTCTTCCTCAAAAGGGCATCGGTTCGTATTGGTGGCAACTGATTATTTCACTAAATGGTCTGAAGCTGTACCTCTCAAGAACATGACATATACGAAGGTAATTCAATTCATAACCGAGCACATTATTCATAGATTCGGTATTCCTCAAACGTTAACTACATATCAAGGTTCATCTTTCATGTCACACCAAGTCAGAGAGTTTGTTGAATCTTATAACATAAAGTTGCTCAATTCCTCTCCATATTATGCACAAGCTAATGGACAAGCTGAGTCTAGCAATAAAATTTAATCAAGCTCATCAAGAAGAAGATTGAGGATAATCCGAGGAGATAGCATGAGTTGTTGTCTGAAGCATTGTGGGCTCATAGAATCTCAAGGCATGGTGCTATGAAGGTGACTCTATATGAGCTAGTATATGGTCAAGAAGCTATTTTACCTGTGGAAGTAAATTTGAATGCCTTGAGAATAGCTAAACAAAATGATTTATCGGCAATAGACTTTTATAACTTGATGATGGAAAATATTGATGAGGTTGCCGATAAACGTTTGGCTGCTTTGAAGGCCATAGAGAGAGAGACAAGTTGAGGGTGGCAAGAGCTTACAATAAGAAAGTTAAGTTGAAGAATTTTCAAGTTGGCGATCTCGTCTGGAAAATGATTCTACTGATTTGTTCAAGAGATAGAAAATTCGGGAAGTGGTCTCCGAGTTGGGAAGGTCCTTTTAGGATTACAAGAGTAGTTCCCGGAAACTCTTATTTGGTGGAATTCGTACAAGGGACGGTGTTACCTAGAGCTCTCAATGGCAAGTACTTGAAGAAATACCACCCGAGTGTGTGGCAAGAAGCCTAAGTAGGCAATGGCCGATATACGATTATCGCCCTTAGCACAAACATGGCCAATACATAATTATCGCCCTGAGAAAAATAAATGGCCGATGGAGTGTTGACATCGTCCTTGGAACAAACACCGTGCATATTATTTTTTGCCGTGCAAGCTTTGCCGAAAAACAGGGGGGCATGTGTGGACATCAGATTTTGGCACAGCATGAAAGAAAATGATATGGCTTCGCGTGAAAGGGGTTTTAGCATGAAAAGTTTCACATCGCCGAGTGGAACAACTTTGATGTTTAGGTTATGATCATCCGAACCCATCTTAGGGATCGAAATTGTACTCCGAGTAGCAGAATTCAGTGTTCCGAGTGGTTTTCGGCCGATCACGCCTTCAAGACCACCTCGGATGAAGGAGCACTCTAAAGGAATTGCCTTCGTCTCGTTGAGGCAATTGATTTTGATATATAAATCATCTCAATCCGATTTTGTATGCAAAAGTTAGACACAATACACTGCAGACCGAACCTAAACGGAAATATGGCGCGAGGTACGAGACACCCTGTCTGATGGGTTGTGCGAGCAATTAGGCCCTCAAGAAGGCCTTGAATCGAAAAACCTTCAACATAGGAAAGTTTTTTCTCGTCGAGCCGATCGATTCTCATATATAATTCGTCTCAATCCATGGTCGTATAAGACCTGGAGAGACAAATCAAGATCAGGCTATGTTTTCAGTCGGGAAATCCGAGTGAAAAGCTTACGATCCGAGCGAAAACTTACCGATCGAGTGAAAGTTTGCCGTCCGAGTGAACTTATTATCCTCCGAGTGAAAATATATTCATCCAAGTGAAAAGATTACCGTCGGAATGAAAACTTGCCGATCGAGTAAGAGATTGCCTTCCGAGTGAAAATATAGTCATCCGAGTGAAAGATTGTCTTCCGAGTGAAAATTTTACCATCCTAGTGAAAGTTGCCGTCCGAGTGAAGAAGTCTAGTCGAGAAATCCGAGTGAAAGATTCTAACATTCGAGTGCAAAAGTCCAGTCGGATGATCCGAGTGAAAGACTAATATCCGAGTGGAGAGGTCCGAGTGCTCCGACCAGAAGCTGAATATGTGCCCGAAAGATTATCTAGATGACCTCGGACAAAAAAGTGTTCAACACGGAAGTTGTGTGTATCGTCGAAACGGTAAAATATGGTTATGGAGTCGTCATCATCTGAGATAGTATACGCCCTAAAAATTCACTACGAGACTCGGACAGTACAGTTAGCTGCAAGACCGAGTCCGACTGGAGGTTAAAGACGGCTTCGTAGAGTATTCAAGATGGCCTTGTTTGGAAATGTGATCAACATAAGAGTTGTTCGTCTCGTCAAGACGCAAAAATTTGATATTTGGGAAATCTTGATCGAGGGTCATATGCAAACTCAACGGCCCGCGCAAGGAGGAAGACAGAAGTTTGGGCCAGATTCAGACTGAATCCGAGTTGGACTGGAACTAGGACTCTAGGACGTGAATTAATATAATTTTTCGTGTACGGAAAGCCTAGATGAATCCTTTGCTTGTACTTGAAGTCCAACCACCTCTTATATATGTCGGGGGTGACGGCCAATTGAACAACACACAATCGAACAAATCAATATACTACTTTTTCATCTACGTTTTATCTCTCCACCGTTTTTCTCTCTCGTTCTTCGCTGTTCCTCGAGTTTGAGAGCTGTGAATCCCAAGGCTCTAGGGGCGAGCGAATCGACCTAGGGCAGCCCATAGCTGCCGCACTCCCTGACGGGGTCCCTCCCGGGCATGCGGGGTTTCGGGTCTGCAAAAGCGCCCGCCGATTGTCTTGCGTATCGCGCTGTCGATCGGGTCTCCTTCGACGTGAGCTGCGGTGCGTCACCCCCGGCGTCGTGGGTGTTGGGGAACGTAGCATGCAATTTCAAAAAAATTCCTACAATCATGCAAGATCTATCTAGGATATGCATAGCAATGAGAGGGGGAGAGTGTGTCCACGTACCCTCGTAGACCGAAAGCGGAAGCATTAGTTTAACACGGTTGATGTAGTCGAACGTCTTCACAATCCAACCGATCAAGTACCGAATGTACGGCACCTTCGAGTTCAGCACACGTTCAGCTCGATGACGTCCCTCGAACTCCTGATCCAACAGAGGGTTGAGGGAGAGTTTCGTCAGCACGACGGCATGGTGATGGTGATGGTGATGTGATCCGCGCAGGGCTTCGCCTAAGCACTACGACGCTATGACCGGAAGAGTAAACTGTGGAGGGGGGCACCGCACACGGCTAAGAACAATTGATGTGCTATGGGGTGCCCCTGCCCCCGTATATAAAGGAGGAGGGGAGGAGGCCGGCCACAAGGGGCGCGCCATAGGGGGGAAACCGACTAGGACTCCCAATCCTATTCCCCCCCTTCCTTTCTCTCGGAGGGGGAAAGGGGAAGGAGAGGGAAAGGGGGCTGCGCCCCCTCGTCCTTGTCCTATTCGGACTCCCTTGGAGGGGGGGGGCGCGCCACCGCTTGCGGGCTCCCCTCTCTCTCCCCTATGGCCCATGTAGGCCCAATACTTCCCCGGGGGGTCCCGGTAACCCCCCGGTACTCCAAAAATACTCGAACCACACCGAAACCATTCTGGTGTCCGAATACCATCTTCCAATATATCAGTCTTTACCTCTCGACCATTTCGAGACTCCTCGTCATGTCCGTGATCTCATCCGGGACTCCGAACAATCTTCGGTCACCAAAACACATAACTCATAATACAAATCGTCATCGAACGTTAAGCGTGCGGGCCCTACGGGTTCGAGAACTATGTAGACATGACCGAGACACATCTCTGGTCAATAACCAACAGCGGAACCTAGATGCTCATATTGGTTCCGACATACACTACTAGGGAAAACCCTAGTAGTAGCACGGGTTTTGATGCTATCAGCAGCGCGGGTAGCCGCGCTACTACTACGGCGCTACAGCTAACTGTTAGTAGTAGCGCGGTCTAGACCCGCGCTAGTACTATTGACTATATCAGTAGCACTTTTCTGGAACGCGCTACTATTAAGTAGCTGTAGCACTTTTCTGTCCCCACGCTACTGCTGTATCTTTCATCATTTTTTCTGCTTCCTACCCCGTTTCAATAAACTGCAATTTCACATATAACAGATAACAATATCATTAACCAAAATACCATATAGTCATACAGCAGTCATACAATATCATAAAGCATTATAGGTACTCATATACAGTCAACATGCATCCTCACATGAATATAGCATATATGATAAGCAGTAATAGGTAGTCTTACAGCCACACATATATAGCAGTTCTACTAGGTATATATAGTCATACAGCCACACACACATATGTAGTTCTAGATGATATCTACGACGATCATCATCCTCAAGCCTGGGCGGTGGGTGTTCCTGATAGTAATTAGGATGGCCTGTCCAACACGAAGATTCTTACCAACGAGGAAGCTCTTCCACCCAACCGAGCTTAAGTGTGTGCGACCATCCGTGTCCACGCCGTAAGTACAGGTGGTGACAGAGCCCCTTGTGGTAAGGCGTATTCCAGCTAAGCCTTCTTCATCAGGCTCGATACCACAACTCACAGATAGGCTCTTTGGCAATTTCTGAATAAAAAAACATATCAATTAATAAGTAGCCTCGCACATACTCTTGCAAATATATTTCTACTAAGTATAGATTTCTACACTATCAAAATACACAGTACTACACATTTCTACTAAGCATGAATTCTACTAATAAGTATGGATTATCTACACTATTAATAGTTCCTTGGATTCTACACTAATAAGCATGTCATCGGACTCTACACTAAAGCATATCATCGACTAGATTCCACACAGCATATCATTGGACTCTACACTAAGCATATCATCAAATTACTACAGTTAGTATAACATACCATATCATGCCGATCAACCATGGTACTTGTCAGGCGGGTCACGAATGGCACCCCGACAAAGTCATCACGTGGCGGAATTATGTCCCATAGGTTGCACACCTCCTCCTCGCTCAGCCTCATTCTTTGAGCTACGATGGCTTCATCAAGTGGGTCCTCATCATCTTCATCAAGTGGGTCCTTATCATCTTCATCATCTTCCTCCTTGTTGATATAAATGACAGCCAGCTTGGGTCTTTCTACTCTGAAGGAGAAGCTGATCAACTCACCACTAGTAACACCCATGCGGGCGAGGAAACAGGCCCATCCATCTCCACCAATTTCTTACCGCCGCATGACGAAAACTCGGCTAGAAGTAGATGCCGAACAGCTTGCCAGTTGCAAGGTTGCTGGCGCACCTTGACTTGCATAGTCGACATGGTGGTGGTGGTGGTCGCGCCATTTTCCTAAAGCAATATGAGCAAAGAAGAACGATCCACTTCACAGGAAAGAAAAACAATAACATAAAGTTGCTAAGTGAGTGAGTAAGTATAGTAAGTGATACAAATTAAAGGTGTCTCTGAATTATGATCCTGGGTGATGCTTGTAGCAAGAAAATATCTACCTAATTTGCACACCAGCAAAAGCACACCCCCAACCCTCACAAGAAAATATATATCTAATTTGCACACCAGCAAAAGCACACCCCCAACCCTCACAAGAAAATTTGATAAGTCCAACGTAAACAACTACTGTGACCATGAAGATACACAACACATTGACTCCAGTAACTTAGCACTTGCAAACCAAATATTTGTATCAAAACCAATATCTACCAGAAAAAAAGAACTACACCTCACTAAGCCGCTGCCTATTCCATTATCATTTGAATTGTCCTACGACCTAGTTAACGAATATGACATGTTCATTCTACCAAATGAGTAAATAGTTTCAGTATCACTAGAAACTATCAACTATGTCTAAAAATAATATACTAAAACCCTAGCAGTAATTCAGTTAAGTAGAAACTAACAACTAAACCCTAGAAACTATCCTAAATCAAAGTGTTATATATGACCAGAGGCTTATATCAACTAAAAACTATCAACTATGTCTAAATTTTTACTAATCAGTTAATCATACTAAATCAAAATTGTTACATATTAACTAAAAACTATTAAGCAAATCAAAATGTTGCATATCAACAAGAAAATATCAATTAGCCTACTAAATCAAAATGTAGCAGGGAGGAGGGGATTGTGGAGGGAGAAGGGAGGAGGGAGAAGGAGGGGCGACTGGAGGAGGGAGGAGGAAGGCGGAGCGGGGAGGGGCCGGCCGGCGACGAATGGAGGAGTGGAGGGAAGACGGAGGAGGAGGGGCGGGGAGGAGGGAGGAGGGAGGATTAACGAGTCCAGGGATGAAGGGGAGGTGACGGCAGCGCAGAGGGAGGAGGGGTAGGCGACGGCGGCCGGCGAGGGCAAGGGCGACCGGCGGGGGAGGACAGGCGCGGGGGGATTGAGGGGGGAGATCGAGTGAGTGTGAGTGTGGGTGGAGAGAGGAGAGTGAGGGGCGGCCAGTTGGAGAAGATAGAATGGCTTAGTAGTAGCACGCTTTAGGGAAACGCGCTACTGCTAAACGACCTAGCAGTAGCGCCTTTCATCCAAGAAGTGCTGCTGCTACGCCCGTATCAGTAGCGCCTTCTGCTAAAACGCGCTACTGCTATGTGTAAGCATGTAAAAATAAACATCAAAAATACATTGATCATCAATGATCTTTTTGTGTACAATCTGAATTGTCAATATGAGTCCTCACCGGTTTAGAAACCGGAGAAGACTCATATTGCGGCCACAAATTCTACACATATAGTTCAATGAAGACCAAGTGGTTGTGATAGTTTGAGAAGTAACATATTTAAGGTGGTAAAAACCCTGTTCGCGGAGTGAGGAAGGACTAAATTTGGGTGCAAGGAGTGGAGTAAACTTAGCAGTAGCGAGCATTGTCAAAAGGCGCTACTGCTAGGATTAGTAGCAGTAGCATTGTTTGGAGTAAGGCGCTGCTGCTATAACTAGCTTGGCGGCGGGGTCGTGGCAATTATAGCAGTAGCGCGGCTTTGTACAGGCGTGCTATTGCTACATTTATTTCAGTAGCGCATTTTGTTGACACGCGCAACTTCTAGATAGCAGCAGCGTCTTGTTTTAAAGCGCGCTGCTAGTAAGATTCTGTGTATAGGCTTTTCCCTAGTAGTCATATTCTACGAAGATCTTTATCGAACAAACCGCAATGACAACATACATTATTCCCTTTGTCATCGATATGTTACTTGCCCGAGATTCGATCGTCGGTATCCTCATACCTAGTTCAATCTTGTTACCGGCAAGTCTCTTTACTCATTTCGTAATGCATCATCTCGCAACTAACTCATTAGTCACATTTCTTCCAAGGCTTATCATGATGTGCATTACCAAGAGGGCCCAGAGATACCTCTCCGATACTCGGAGTGACAAATCCTAATCTCGATCTATGCCAACCCAAGAAACACCTTCGGAGACACCTGTAGAGCATCTTTATAATCACCCGGTTATGTTGTGACGTTTGATATCACACAAGGTGTTCCTCTGGTATTCGGGAGTTGCATAATCTCATAGTCAAAGGAATATGTATAAGTCATGAAGAAAGCAATAGCAATAAAACTTAACGATCATTATGCTAAGCTAACAGATGGGTCTTGTCCATCACATCATTCTCCTAATGATGTGATCCCGTTCATCAAATGACAGCACATGTCAATGGTCAGGAAACTTAACCATCTTTGATTAACGATAGTCAAGTAGAGGCATACTAGGGACACTTTGTTTTGTCTATGTATTCACACATGTATCAAGTTTCCAGTTAATACAATTCTAGCATGAATAATAAACATTTATCATGATATAAGGAAATATAAATAACACATTTATTATTGCCTCTTGGGCATATTTCCTTCAGTCTCCCACTTGCACTAGAGTCAATAATCTAGATAACATTGTAATGATTCTAACACCCATGGATGTTGGGGAACGTAGCATGCAATTTCAAAAAAAAAATCCTACGATCACGCAAGATCTATCTAGGAGATGCATAGCAACGAGAGGGGGAGAGTGTGTCCACGTACCCTCGTAGACCGAAAGCGGAAGCGTTAGGTTAACGCGGTTGATGTAGTCGAACGTCTTCGCGATCCAACCGATCAAGTACCGAACGTACGGCACCTCCGAGTTCTGCACACGTTCAGCTCGATGACGTCCCTTAAACTCTTGATCCAGCATAGTGTCGAGGGAGAGTTCCATCAGCATGACGGCGTGGTGACGGTGATGGTGATGTGATCTGTGCAGGGCTTTGCCTAAGCACTAGGTGAATATAACCAGAGGAGCAAACTTTGGAGAGAGACACCGCAAACGGATTGGAACAATAGTTATGTCCAAAAGGGGTGCCCTGCCCACGTATATAAAGGAGGGAGAGGGAGGAGGCCGGCCCTAGGGGGCGCGCCATAAGGGGGGAGTCCTACTTGGACTCCCAGTCCTAGTAGGATTTGGCCCCCACTTCTTTTCCTTCTCATGGAGGGGGAAAGGGGGAAAGGAGAGGGTGTAGGAGAAGGAAAGGGGAGTGGCGCCCCCTTCCTTAGTCCAATTCGGCCTCCTCCCTTGTGGGGGGGCGCACAAGCCCCTTGTGGGCTTGTTAGCCTCCCTCCTATGGCCCATATGGCCCATATCTTTCCCCGGGGGGGTCCGGTAACCCCTCCGGTACTCCGGTATGTACCCGATACACTCCGGAACCCTTCCGGTGTCCGAATACTATCTTCCAATATATCAATCTTTACCTCTTGACCATTTCGAGACTCCTCGTCATGTCCGTCATCTCATTCGGGACTCCGAACAAACTTCGGTCACCAAATCACATAACTCATAATACAAATCATCATCAAACGTTAAGCGTGCGGACCCTACGGGTTTGAGAACTATGTAGACATGACCGAGACACATCTCTGGTCAATAACCAATAGCAGAACCTGGATGCTCATATTGGTTCCTACATATTCTACGAAGATCTTTATCGGTCAAACCACAATAACAACATACGTTATTCCCTTTGTCATCGGTATGTTACTTGCCCGAGATTCGATCGTCGGTATCATCGTACCTAGTTCAATCTCCTTACCGGCAAGTCTCTTTACTCGTTCCATAATGCATCATCCTGCAACTAACTCATTAGTCACATTGCCTGCAAGGCTTATAGTGATGTGCATTACCGAGAGGGCCCAGAGATACCTCTCTAATACACGGAGTTACAAATCCTAATCTTGATCTATGCCAACCCAACAAACACCTTCGGAGACACCTGTAGAGCATCTTTATAATCACCCAGTTACGTTGTGACGTTTGATAGCACACAGGGTGTTCCTCCGGTATTCGAGAGTTGCATAATCTCATAGTCAGAGGAATATGTATAAGTCATGAAGAAAGCAATAGCAATAAAACTTAACAATCATTATGCTAAGCTAACGGATGGGTCTTGTCCATCACATCATTCTCCTAATGATGTGAACCCATTCATCAAATGACAACACATGTCTATGGTTAGGAAACGTAACCATCTTTGATTAACGAGCTAGTCTTGTAGAGGCTTACTAGGGACACGGTGTTTTGTCTATGTATCCACACATGTATCAAGTTTCTGGTTAATACAATTC
This sequence comes from Triticum aestivum, assembly GCF_018294505.1. NCBI lineage: Eukaryota > Viridiplantae > Streptophyta > Magnoliopsida > Poales > Poaceae > Triticum > Triticum aestivum. The sequence continues at coordinate 249,688,633 of NC_057808.1, read as the reverse complement.
TAGCATTAATAATAAAAATTTATCATGATATAAGGAAATATAAAATAACAACTTTATTATTGCCTCTAGGGCATATTTCCTTCAGTCTCCCACTTGCACTAGAGTAAATAATCTAGTTCACATCGCCATGCGATTTAACGCCAATAGTTCATATCACCATGTGATTAACACCCATAGTTCACATCGCCATGTGACAAACACCCAAAGGGTTTACTAGAGTCAGTAATCTGGTTCACATCGCCATGTGATTAACTCCCAAAGAGTACTAAAGTGTGATCATGTTTTGCTTGTGAGAGAAGTTTAGTCAACGGGTCTGTCACATTCAGAGCCGTATGTATTTTGCAAATTTTCTATATCTACAATGCTCTGCATAGAGCTACTCTAGCTAATTGCTCCGACTTTCAATATGTATCTAGATTGAGACTCAGAGTCATCCGGATCGGTGTAAAAGCTTGCATCGACGTAACTCTTTACGACAAACTCTTTATTACCTCCATAACCGAGAAATATTTCCTTAGTCCTCTTAGGTAACTAAGGATAACTTTGACCACTATCCAGTGATCCACTCCTGGATCACTATCGTACCCCCTTGCCAAACTCATGGCAAGGTACACAATAGGTCTGGTACACGGCATAGCATACTTTAAAGAACCTATGGCTGAGGCATAGGGAATGACTTTCATTCTCTTTCTATTTTCTGCCATGGTCTAGTTTTGAGTCTTACTCAAATTTACACCTTGGAATACAGGCAAGAACTCCTTCTTTGACTGTTCCATTTGAACTACTTCAAAATCTTGTCAAGGTATGTACTCATTGAAAAAAAACTTATCAAGCGTCTTTATCTATCTCTATAGATCTTGATGCCCAATATTGAAGCAGCTTCACCGAGGTCTTTCTTTTAAAAACTCCTTTCAAACACTCTTTTATGCTTTCCAAAAAATTCTACATCATTTCCGATCAACAATATGTCATTCACATATACTTATCAGAAAGGTTGTAGTGCTCCCACTCACTTTTTTGTAAATACAGGCTTCACCGCAAGCCTGTATAATACGATATGCTTTAATCACCTCATCAAATCGTATATTCCAACTCTGAGATGCTTGCACCAGTCCATAGATGGATCGCTGGAGCTTGCACACTTTGTCAGCACCTTTAGGATTCACAAAAGCTTCTGGTTGTATCATATACAACTCTTCTTTAAGGAATGCAGTTTTGACATCCATTTGCCAGATTTCATAAAATGCGGCAATTGCTAACATGATTTGGACAGACTTTAAGCATCGATAGGAGTGAGAAAATCTCGTCGTAATCAACACCTTGAACTTGTTGAAAACCTTTTGCGACAATTCGAGCTTTGTAGATAGTAACACTACTATCAGTGTCCGTCTTCCTCTTGAAGATCCATTTATTCTCAATGGCTCGCCGATCATCGGGCAAGTCAATCAAAGTCCATACTTTATTCTCATACATGGATCATATCTCAGATTTCATGGCCTCAAGCCATTTATCAGAATCTGGGCTCATCATCGCTTCCTCATAGTTCATAGGTTCATCATGGTCTAGTAAAATGACTTCCAGAACAGAATTACCGTACCACTCTGGTGCGGAACATGCTCTGGTTGACCTACGAAGTTCAGTAGTAACTTGATCTGAAGTTTCATGATCATCATCATTAGCTTCCTCACTAATTGGTGTAGGCATCAATGGAACTGATTTCTATGATGAACCACTTTCCAATTCGAGAGAAAGTACAATTACCTCATCAAGTTCTAATTTCCTCCCACTCACTTCTTCGAGAGAAACTCCTTCTCTAGAAAGGATCCATTCTTAGCAACGAATATCTTGCCTTCGGATCTGTGATAGAAGGTGTACCCAACAGTTTCCTTTGGGTATCCTATGAAGACGCATTTCTCCGATTTGGGTTCGAGCTTATCAGGTTGAAGCTTTTTCACATAAGCATCGGAGTCCCAAACTTTAAGAAACGACAGCTTAGGTTTCTTGCCAAACCACAGTTCATACGGTGTCGTCTCAACGGATTTAGATGGTGCCCTATTTAACGTGAATGCATCTGTCTCTAATGCATAACCCCAAAACGATAGTGGTGAATCGGTAAGAGACATCATAGATCGCACCATATCTAATAAAGTATGGTTACGATGTTCGGACACACCATTACGTTGTGGTCTTCCAGGTGGCGTGAGTTGTGAAACTATTCCACATTTTTTTAAATGAAGGCCAAACTCATAACTCAAATATTTGCCTCTGCGGTCAGATCGTAGAAACTTTATTTTCTTGTTACGATGATTCTCAACTTCACCCTGAAATTCTTTGAACTTTTCAAATGTTTGAAATATCATTTTCAGCTCTTGGAACATCTTATATGCTCCATGGCATTCAAAACATTTTTTAAGTCCCGGTTCTAAGCCATAAAGCATGGTGCACTAAAATATCAAGTAGTCATCATACTGAGCTTGTCAAACGTTCATAACGCCTGCATCTACTCCTGCGATAGGTATGTCACCTAGCGGTGCATCAAGGACATAATTCTTCTGTGCAGCAATGAGGATAATCCTCAGATCACGGACCCAGTCCGCATCATTGCTACTATCATCTTTCAACTTATTTTTCTCTAGGAACATATCAAAATAAACGGGGAGCTAATCGTGAGCTATTGATCTACAACATAGATATGCAAAAACTATAAAGACTAAGTTCATGATAAATTTAAGTTCAATGAATCATATTACTAAAGAACTCCCACTTAGATAAACATCCCTCAATTCATCTAAATGATCACGTGATCCATATCAACTAAACCATGTCCGATCATCACATGAGATGGAGTAGTTTTCAATGGTGAACATCTCTATGTTGATCATATCTACTATATGATTCACGTTCGACCTTGCGGTCTCAGTGTTCAAAGGCCATGTCTACACATGCTAGGCTCGTCAAGTTTAACCCGAGTATTCTGCACGTGGAAAACTGTCTTGCACCCGTTGTATGTGAACATAGAGCTTATCACACCCGATCATCACATGGTGTCTCGGCATGACGAACTATCGCAACGGTGCATACTCAGGGAGAACACTTATACCTTGAAATTTAGTGAGGGATCATCTTATAATGCTACCGCCGTACTAAGCAAAATAAGATGCATAAAGGATAAACATCACATGCAATCAAAATATGTGACATGATATGGCCATCATCATCTTGTGCCTTTATCTCCATCTCCAAAGCACCGTCATGATCTCCATCGTCACCGGCTTGACACCTTCATCTCCATCGTTGTGTCGTTGTCGTCTCGCCAACTATTGCTTCTACAACTATCGCTACCGCATAGTGATAAAAGTAAAGCAATTACGTGGCGATTGCATTTCATACAATAAAGCGACAACCATAAGGCTTCTACCAGTTGCCGATAACTTTTATAAAACATGATCATCTCATACAATAACGTATATCACATCATGTCTTGACCATATCACATCACAACATGCCCTGCAAAAACAAGTTAGACGTCCTCTACTTTGTTGTTGCAAGTTTTACATGGCTGCTACGGGCTTCTAGCAAGAACCGTTCTTACCTACGCATCAAAACCACAACGATTTTTTGTCAAGTGTGTTGTTTTAACCTTCAACAAGGACCGACCATAGTCAAACTCGATTCAACTAACGTTGGAGAAACAGACACCCGCCAGCCACCTGTGTGCAAAGCACGTCGGTAGAACCGGTCTCATGAACGTGGTCATGTAATGTTGGTCCGGGCCGCTTCATCCAACAATACCACCGAATCAAAGTATGACATTGGTGGTAATCAGTATGACTATTATCGCCCACAACTCTTTGTGTTCTACTCGTGCATATCATCTACGCATAGACCTGGCTCGGATGCCACTATTGGGAAACGTAGCATGCAATTTCAGAAAAATTCCTATGATCATGGAAGATCTATCTAGGAGATGCATAGCAACGAAGAGGGGGAGAGTGTGTTCACGTACCCTCGTAGACCGAAAGCGGAAGCGTTAGGTTAATGCGGTTGATGTAGTCGAACGTCTTGACGATCCAACTGATCAAGTACCGAACGTACGGCACCTCCGAGTTCTGCACATGTTTAGCTCGATGACATCCCTCGAACTCCTGATCCAGCAAAGTGTCGAGGGAGAGTTCCATCAGCACGACGGCATGATGACAGTGATGGTGATGTGATCCGCGCAGGGCTTCGCCTAAGCACTACGCGAATATAACCGGAGGAGCAAACTATGGAGAGAGACATCGCACACGGCTTGGAACAATTGTTATGTCTCCAAGGGTGCCCTGCCACGTATATAAAGAAGGGAGAGGGAGGAGGCCGTCCCTAGGGAGCGCCATAAGGGAGGAGTCCTACTGGGACTCCCAGTCCTAGTAGGATTCGTCCCCCCTTCTTTTCCTTCTCATGGAGGGGGAAAGAGGGAAAGGAGAGGGAGTAGGAGAAGGAAAGGGGGTGGCGCCCCCTTCCCTAGTCCAATTTGGCCTCCTCCCTTGTGGGGGGCGCACCAGCCCCTTGTGGGCTGGTTAGCCTCCCTCCTATGGCCCATATCCTTCCTCGAGGGGCTCCGGTAACTCCTCCGGTACTCCGGTATGTACCCGATACACTCCAGAACCCTTCCGGTGTCCGAATACTACCTTCCAATATATCAATCTTTACCTCTCGGCCATTTCGAAACTCCTCGTCATGTCCATGATTGTAGCGGCCCGACCTCAGACGGTCAAGTCTCTGTGCTTCAGTGTCATCCCTGGATCGGTATGCTGACACACACAGTACTCGAGGATTCATAACATAGGTAAATCACATGTATAAAGTAATGTAAATACTATTACCTCAATCCAAATAGCGGAAGTAACAACAAGGTTGTGGATTCCCATCAACACCAACGGCAAAGTTGAGTGTAGAAATCGTAACCCTAACGTATCACTTACTCGTCGTAAGATTCCTGCAACATGGGACATTGCAGCCATATAGGTCAGTACATTGAATGTACTGGCAAATTCACACCATAGGATAATGAAGAACAATAGCTATCACTACATGCATATTTGGCTGGTGGAGGCTCTAAGTTTAATTTTTGCATAAAGCTTATTTTTTCCTACAACAAAGGAATATATTTTATTTAGCTACAAGGTTTGTTGATAAATGTTGAGGATGGTAACCCCATCTCAACCCCAAATTAAAAGTTGACAACCCGACAAAATTAATTAAGTAGAGTGATGAGATCAAATCAATAATTCAAGTATCAGATACTCAAGATGTCCATAACCGGGGACACGGCTAATCATGATTAGTTTGTACACTCTGCAGAGGTTTGCGCACTTTTCCCCACAAGACTCGATCTCCTCCATTGGTTTTCTCGCACTACATGGTGTTTGAGAAACGGATGAACGAGACATAGTCTTTCAGAAGCATAACTCTTTCGATGGGTAGACCATACCACCTACATCCCCTACATCTGCTAGTCTACCACTGAAAGAGGTCACACAACATACTCAACTATGCCAGAGCCCATAATGGCTTGTGGCTGCACACAGAAGTTTCTAGTTTGAATAATCTTATGATCCCTTTAAGCCTGGGTGGCAAACCATAGGATGATCACACGGTAACCCCGGGATATCCTAGGACAACACTGGATTCCCCAGGTGTCCGGTGCAAGCCACTAGTATCCCCAGGGTGCCCCAACCAATCCACCCGGATGTGTATTAAAGTAGCCACCTTAAGTAAACCATTAATAATAACTCTCACATCTGTCATGAATCACTCAAACCAAACCACGTCTACGAGCATAGCATAGCAGTATAAGAAAAACGTAGTAACTCCCCAGGGTTTGATATAAGACAATAGGTTCTACCTCATCAACTACTTCCCAATACCCACATGTTATCAATCCTACTCATGCAATTGTTTGAGGGTTGAAACTAATGCATAAAAACTGGGTAATAAAGGGATATGATCAAAGTGTGAACTTGCCTTGTACTGTTGATGAAGATGATTCGCACTCATAACTCCTGATAGTTCTACTCGTCACACTCCGGTCAATCTATCGTAAGCAAGCAATAGTAACCACACATAAGCAATCATACAAAAGGAATCGAAGAAAAGATATCGGATAACTTCAAAAACAAGCAATTAACTCTTGCAACAGAAAAAAAATCTAACAGTACCAAAATTGAGTGAATTTGGCCTTATCAGAAAGTTTAGGTCAAGAGCTTTGATTAGCAAAAACAATCAATTAAATCGGAGTTATAAAACTTAAGTTACGACCAAAGGAAGTTCAAATTCAAATCTGTTTGAAAATCAGATTTTAAATTTTCAAAAACATGTTCAAGTTGATTAACTGGATAGAGGAGATTAAGACGAAGAAGTGGGCGTTGGTTTCGTTGGATTTGGATAATCGAGCAAAAAATAGTGATCGTTTGAAACAGAGGGACTAATCTGTAAAATAAAACTATGAATGGGTCCCTGGCAGGAAACTAAAATAAAAAGAAAAATCCTATCGAACGAACGTTCGCTACAGAACCCTGCAGAACGAAAATGTTTGCTACCAGAAGCTAACGAGCGAACGGTCGCTAAATAAATAACCGATCGGGTTTTTAGAGAAAAACCGAAAAAGAAAACCGAACAAGAACCGACGAAACCCTAAAAACGATCTAGGTTTTTTGTACCTAAAACCGACGAAAGCCGGCGAGAGCCGGCAACGGCTCCGGCGAGCTCCGGCGGATGGCGTGGCGGCGCGGGGTGGCGCGGCGAGGTCGGGCAGACGGTGACGGTGGCGGCGGACTGCGACGGCGAGGCGGCAGCGGCGGCGGCGGCGAAGCGCGGCAGCGGCGGCTAACTCCGGCGGCGGCGGCTATTGCAGCGACGGCGGCTTGGGGTGTCGAGGCGGCGGACGGGGTTCAGGGGGGCCCGAGGTCGATTTATAAGGGGGGCGAACGGCCACGGAAGGAGTCCCGGCCTCGCACGGCGGCGGCGGCGCTGCTCGTGTCTTGGCCGGACTCGGGGAAGGCGGTGGCTGCGGTGGGCTAGCTGGGCTGGTGTCTTGGGGCTGGCCCAGTTCGGCTGCGAAAGAGAACTTTTTTTAAAATAATTTTGCAGACTAGAAAATAAAATAATAAAACGATAAAAAATAAAAAATATACTATATGCATTCGGAGAATCTATTTAATATAACATTCCAAAATTTAGAATTTTGGGATGTTACAAACCTACCACCCTTAAAATGAATCTCGTCCTCGAGATTCGGAGAGGCTAGCAAGAAATAGGTTAGGTTTGGGGGTCTTCTCAAAATCCATCGATCATCTCCGGGGTCTGGGGTGCTACCACCCTTAGAAGCATCGTTACGGTTCCATCAAATCTCATATACTCCATCCTTATTGTTGGCAGTGTCGATCTTCTCAGATCCTCAGGAAAATTCCTACTCTGGGCTCTTCCAGTAGAGGCATAACCTTTTTCCTCAATTCTTGTGTCCTTTTATCTTGGTACGGTTCTTCTGGGACTGGGACTTCTTAGCTGACGAGTCTGGCGCCAATACTAAACAACTATCGATATCTCATGGTGGTCATCCAACAATTTATGGTTTCTCCTGCAGGAATGGGTCTGGGCTTCATTCTCACTGTATGTCCTACGATTGGCAACAACTGCCTTGTACAAGGGGAAAATGCCATACCATTCTAAGGCTTAAACAAGGTTTTGATCGTCGTCTCTCTACTATGGGTAAGTCACTCAGATTTACCATCCCATATACACTACAAAAAAAGACACATCCGTGACATTTTGGGCCGAACGAAAAAAAATTCTGTCATACTTATGACACTTCTATGACGATAATTGTGACAAAACCCGGTATCATCATAGATGTGGCGGGGTCCTACTTCTATGACAAAAAATCATGATAGAAAATGGGCTTTTCGTCCTGGGCGGGCCGAACACGCAGCTGCATGACATTCTTTGGGCCGTCCATGACGGAAAAAACCGTGGTAGAAGCGAGGGCGAGCAAAATATCGGGGTGTTCCCGGTTATGGTGGGTGGTCGGGGCCGAGCGATGCGCGTTTCTCTCGTACACACATGCGCGTGGGTGCGAGGCGTTGGGCTCTAACTGAACCCGAGTGAGGCGTTGGGCTCTAACTGAACCCGAGCGATTGCACTGCAGGCTACGCGTTACTGAACTCGAGCGATCGATCGATGGCTGTTAACTGAACCCGATCGAGCGATTCCTTCGCTATTGCTGCTAACTGAAGCCGATCGATGCTGCCTCTGGATGAACAGTGAGCGTTGCTGGGGGGTTTGGATGAACAGTTCCCGGTGGGGGTGGATGAACAGGACCTCGTGGTGTTGCCTCTGGATGAACAGGACCCTGATCGATCGAGACGGTTGGGGCTGGATGAACAGGGCCCCGTGGAGGGCAAGGATGAACAGTAGATGGTGGAGGGCTGGATGAACAGTAGCCCATGGAGGGTGGTTGAACAGGAGCCCGTGGAGAGGGCTGGTTGAACAGTAGTCGGTGGAGTAGCGCGGGGTGGGGGCTGGATGAACAGGAGCCCGTGGATGAACAGTCGCAGGTGGAGGCTGGAGGAGGTCGACGGTGGATGAACAGTAGCCCGTGGAGGCTGGAGGGGGTCGACGGTGGAGATGAACAGTATCCCGTGGAGTCCCGTTTTGCGGTACGCCACACCCCTTCCGATGAACAGGACCCCGTTTCGACCGTAGCGCTCCAACACAAGTCTGTTTCCTCCGTTTTGCGGTACGCCACACCCCTCCCGATCAACAGGACCCCCGTTTCGACCATAGGAGGTCAGTTTCCTCCATTTTGCGGTACGCCAGACCCCTCCCGATGAACAGGATCCCGTTTCGAACGTGGTCGGTCGAACACAAGGCCGTTTCCTCCGTTCTGCGGTACGCCAGGCCTCGTTTCCATCAGTTGTTCTGTCCAAGCCCTCCCGATGAACACGACGACGCATTCCGTTCTGACCCAGCTGGTTGGCTCCCCATGAACACGACGACGACGTTGTTTCTCCATTCCAACCCAGCCATGTACACGAACCCTGGACGTACGTATGCGTGAGTAGGCGTTCGAGACCCTGCCCGTATGTACGTACGTGGCCGTATTTTCTTTCTTGCACACTGGCCGTTGTACGTACGTGTACATGCTACGTGCGCGCCTCTACTACGACACGTGCGCGCCTCTACATCGACCAGTATGTACGTACACGTTCGCGACCAGAATGACAATGCTACGTACGCTTTGACCAGGTGGGTCCCGACTGTCACGCACTTCCTTGCGTGCGAAGATGTAGCTGGTGGGTCCCAGCAGTCAGGGGGGTGAATCATTTTTTTTGCCCGGACGCACTTCCTTGCGTGCGAAGATGTAGCTGGTGGGTCCCAGCAGTCAGGGGGAACATTTTTTCGCGAAATACGGTGGCCCGTCCGGTGGGTCCCCGCTGTCAGGTGGAGGAATAATTATTTTGCGCGTAATAAGGAGGCACTTCCTTGCTGCGGCCGTGGACCCAGCTGTCAGCCTCTCCACGTACAGTCCACGTCCGATGGAAGCCGTTCCTTGACCATGTTGACCACGCCGCGCTGAGAGCACCAGGGCAGTGGACGACGGCGAGGCCTAGGAAGGGGACGACAGTGAGCCGGGGAAGACGCGGAAGTGGAAGCCCGTGCGGAGAGGAGTACGAGGGTTCACTGGTTCGGCTGCGGTGTGAGGATGCCGTCGTCGCAGGGCCTGGCCAGCGGTGGGAATAGTAGGGGCGGTGAGGCCTCTGCGGCAGCACAGCCGGCCACGGGAGGTAGGAGCATGCGGCACGACCGGTGCTGCTTTGGGTGGCTGGAGCAAGAAGACCAGAGGTTGAAGAAGCACTACGGCCATTGGATGGACATCGTACGGTCACTGTAGCTAGAATCGTTTATATTGACAAAGTTGACAAAGCCCTTGGTACGCGTCAACTTAGTAGGCCCACAGGTGAGCTTCCGAAACGGTGCGCCCCAGATGTTAGAGGGAGGAATCATTTTTTGGGCAGGTGAAGCTAGAATATCCGAGATTGAAGAAGAAGCACGGCATCCGTTGGATGGACATCCAACGGCCACTGCTGCTAGAACCGTGTGTTGACTATAAGTTGACAAAGCCTTGCATACGCGTCAACTCTCTTTTTTTAGGGGACGCGTCAACTTAGTAAGGCCACAAGTGTGTGGCAGAGAACTTATAGCCCATTTGTGATTTGTAAGAATGTGCAGCCAATTTTTGAATTCTAATGGAATTTACTCCAGCCCATTTACAGTTTGTTAAAAGTACAACCCATTTCAACCAACCGTTCAAAACAGAATTCAATAAAATTTCCCACATTTTGATGGGATCTGAAATATTTTTATCCCGAAATTTCTAGTCAGATTAAATACAATTTCAATATAAATTTATATTACGTAAAAATCCAACGAAACATTGTGCTCGCAACAATTAATGAAATTAAAATTTTCAATATCCCAAATAATATTTTATAAAGTAATTACGTGTTTGGTGCATTTTTTATAGTTACTGCCCAGTTCTTATAATTACATCCCATTTATTATTTCTTAAAGCCCATTTTCTTGTTAAGCCTAATGCATCCCTCCTAGGAAAGATTTGCAGCCCAGCGGGGCGGAGAATAACAACTTGACCTTGCCTGGGTATTCCTAAAAAAAGTATAGCTGGGCTAGCCATTTTCAGCTTGAAAAAAATAATATCTGGGCTCGATATTTGGCCTGGGCTAGACGGGCCACAGCCCGCCCAGTTAATAGCTGCAGCGATGTTTCCGTTCTTGTTTAGAGGAGAAAAATTAATATCTTGGCTAAACATCGCTCAAGAAAAACTCTGCAGTGCTCACACCTCAAAAACACAAATACTGCTCGAGCTGCTTGGTCCTAGCTGTCGGGCGCTTCTTGTGCAATTCTCTCGTTTATTGACTACATAGGTTGACAATGGTGTGGGACCGTGATGTCAGGAAACCAGGAGGAAGCAAAAAAATTATAGTTTTATATACTAATAAGGAGGCACTTGGCCTGGTCCATCCTCTCCAAGTAAAGTCATCTCCTCATCCTCATGTCCGTTGACCATGTTGACAATGCGAGACGGCGGCGCCACGGCGAGCGCAACAACTCGAAGGACGACGGAGAGGGCCTCGCGGGCCCTACGGATGGTCTGATACAGCGCCCGCTGCTCATTCGGGAAGCCAGGATCATGGGGCCACATGTCTGCGACGGCATTGTCGTTCGCTTGTTCACCGGTGCTCGTTGAGGAGACGAAGGTTGCAGCACAGGTCCTCCTGCGCTGGTAGCTCTTCCGCCATTAGGGCGTCGAAGTGCGGCCGCACCTGCTCTATGGTGAACACGGCATGAACCGGCTTGGACAGTGGCGCCGGCTCCTGGTCGGAAGCTACGTCCATTGTCTGATTGTCGTCGCTCAGCTCAGTGAGGTAGCTGGCGAGCGAGCATGTCCGGCTGCTGGACCGACCCGCTGACAAGCATGAATCTGACTGCCCTGGCCCACCCAGACCGCCTCCCTCGCCCGTGCACGCTTTCCGCCCGAAACGGTCAGCGCCGCCCGCCCCGCTTCCCGGTGCATGCGATTGCTCCGCCTTCAAACGACACAAGTGTCTTCCGTCCGTCCTTCTGCCGCCCACATTAATGATACATGGTTGCCGAGGCGGCTATCCGACGCCACATGTCCATCCCTCCGCCACCCACCATTGCTATATAAACTGTTGCGCTGGCCATAGCCGCAGTCATCCGCATTCGTTCCTATTCTCCTGTCCACACCACTACTGCCCACCATGGCTTCCTCGCGCTCTAGCGCTCTTCGGGACGGGCGGACGATGGACCACAAGGAGATGGCAGCCATTGCTACCGACTGGCTGGCCGGCAGGCAGCCGGAGGACGACGACGTCCCAATGGAGAACATGGTAGTCGGCGATCCGGCGCCAACCCCCTCCTCCACGCCATCCTTGCCGGTGCATTGCACCATGACCATCAGCGAGGCCCGTGCCCAATATATGGACACGGTGAGGCAGAAGCGTGAGGAGCAGTTCCGGGAGGCGCAGGTCGATGCCGTCTACAACCACCATCTCCTCCAGGAGCACCTGCAGGCGGGGGAGCAGATCGCCGCGGAGCGGGCGGAGCAGGAGGCGCTGCTCGACTCGTACCGCTCCGCCCGCGAGGGCCGCCTCGAGCGCTGGCGGTACCGCATGCGGGTGGCGAAGGCTGCGGCCGCCTACAAAGAGGGCGATGAAGCGGCCAAGGCGCTATTTGGCGAGACCGAGGACGAGGCAGAGGACAATGCCGGCTCCGATGAGTCCCCGCTCCGCTGGCGTCGACGAGGCCTTGCTCCGCCAGGGCCCTGCGGCGCCAACAACGAGGCAGAGGACACCGCCGGCTCTGCCGAGGCCCCACCCTACCGGCAACGAGGGGGAGGATTTTCCCCCGCTCCACCGAGGCGTCGCCCGTCGGCAACGAGACACAGGACATCGCCGGCTCCGCGGAGACCCCGCCTCGCTGCCAACGAGGCCGCGCCACACAGAAAACGAGGAAGAGTAGAACACGGTAGGTCGCCGCCGCTCGGGTCCAACTAAGGCCACCGCTGCTACCCTCCGGTTGCTGGCACTGAGCTATACATCATGGAGCAATTCTATGATTACAGGATGATTGAAGAGCGCTCCATGGTTGAGCAAGCTCATGAGATACAGTCATTTGCTAGAGAACTTGAGCACTTCAGTTGTATGCTATCGGACAAGTTTGTTGCCGGAGGCATCATCACTAAGCCTCCTCCCTCGTGGATCTCATTGGCACTCTTGATGTGGAAGAAAAGGCGAGAGCGAAGGACACATGTGCTCAAGGAATTGAGGGAGGATCTAGTTCCAATCTGGTACAGAAGAAGAACTTCCAGCCCCACAAGTTCAAGAACAAGGGCAAGTTTGATGGTAAAGCAAAGTTTGATGGGAAGAACAAGGATGTGCAACACACGAACTTCAAGAAGAAGAATGACAAGAAGAAAGGTGTTTGTCATGTGGGGATCCTGATCATTGGGCTCCTAGTTACCCTAATCGCTATGACAAGCTAGGTGGGTTGACCACTGACGGCCGGTTAGCTTCTTGGCGGCGACGTGGAGTCGGAGAGCTATGTTGGAGAAGGACGCTGCTTCTACTTAACGGCTGGTGCAGTTGGTTGACTGACACGTGGGCCCAATAGGCATCTGGGCCACATGTCAGTTACGCAACTGCACCTACAGTTAAGTCACTGAAGCTTCTGTTCGGCTCAGCCGGACACAGGTGGGTAGCTTCGGTTAATTAATTATACCTCTAGTGCACCCCATTTTAGTTGAAGAATGTATGAAATGTAATGAAATCCGGCATGTTTATATGAAATCCGACCGTGTATGAATGAATTTATTTCGATTAGTTCGAATTCTTGTATCACTGGCATTGGATGAACATGCAAAACAATACGTACTAGCATTATTCCCAGGGTGATCACCTCGTTTGCAGCAGTTTCACATGTACTCCCTCCGGTCCTTTCTAGTCTGCATACAAGTTTTGTCTGCAGTCAAAGTATCTCTACTTTGACCAATCTTATAGAAAAAAGTATGCACTTTCACAATGTGCGAAGTAAAAAGGAACATAAGGAGTACAAAGAGTTTGAGCAGCTTTTTAGCGTTCCTGTACATTGCAATCAACACAGGCTTCACATGTCATAGAGAACATTCAAAACAATCGATGATTATGCATCTCAGCGATTCACATGTCAGAGCCAATATTTACTTCACAACTAAAGAATAAAGAAAAAATGGATCGACGCTGCTGACAGCAAAGGGCGTCCCATTCGAAAATATCAAACGCATGTCTTCTTGCTAAAATCAATGAGCAAAATTTGACAAGGTTTTCCCATTCCAAAATATCAAATGCCTACGATTGTGGAATGGGCAGGGTTTGCCATCAGTTCGGACATTGACATGGCACCTCGTGCTAAATAAACCAGCTGTTCTTTTTGTGCAGTTCCACCAAAATCAACCAAATTCGCGCGTAGCTTGTATGATTTCGCCCTTATATGTTGCAACGCCTTGAACTTATCGGCACCTCCTTTCTTGTGGTGGAAATGAATGATTCGATGTATTCATGAACATTTTGTGCAGTTCCCATTGAAATCAAGCTGAGCACCCCTGTTTGCACAAATACAAAAAAGTGATTAGTATAAAGCAAACTGTACTATGAATTGACAGTTTAAACAGGCACCTACATGGTCCATGTAGAGCACACTTTTAGAAAAATGGAACTCACCGGAAAGAATCCTAGAACAACATTGTACTCGCGCATCACAGCAAGAAAATGGAGATTTGTCAGTCCTTCTGAGCTGAAGTTAGTTTGGTCTTGTGGGGGTAATGTAACCATCCTTCAACTGCTCCTTCTGATGAGAAGATAGACAGGGCTTCTTCATCCTGGCATAATCGGAACTAGTCACTTCACGTACTCCATATTCTTCTTCAGAGGAGGATGATCCTGTTGTGCAAAGACAAGAGGATAACTAAATGCTAGCATCCCTGTTTGCTCGAAAAAAAGGAAAGGAAATATTTAAAATAGCACAGATGAAGCACTTCTCAAGGACAATACCACTTTTTGATGACAGTATCTAAACAGTAGCACAACACCAATAGAGATGACAAAGCTCAATCATATGGATGAAATCAGTGGGCGAGTACCAACCTTTGTCAGGAGGCTTATTGTGTAGAGCATACAGATGAAGCACTTCTCCGGAACCATCTGTTGCTATCTACTGTGGTGGCCATGCTTACTATATACTCCTCGATTAGATTAATGTTTCCAACATCTTCTTGTGCAGTTCCACTAAAATATATGGTATCTTCAAAGAAGATCCCTGTTTGCACAAGTAGAGATAATTACGTATTACATTAAGAGTGGCATCAAATCAGTGGCAAAACAATTGCTCGTTCCAGCCATAGCAATAAATTAAGATGCAAAACTATATCATTACTTGTGTCATCACAGTTCCAGTGCTTCATTACAGCACCAGGAGTTGATTTTTGTTTTTCTTCCGCTTGTTCTTCCCCTTCATCACTTGGTTCAATAACAGACAAGCTTCGCCTTCAATGTAAGATTTGGCATGTCAATTAGGTTGCACAAGTATAGCACTAAACAATGACATTAATTTTCTGATGAAAGTGGCAAAATACAGGCCAACAGTTGTGAAATATCCTTATCTTACCTCAATGGGATATTGCGGTGCACATACAGATTGGAAGTCTTGTCTCCATTTGTGCAGTTCACTAAAATCAAGCAACATTACCGTACAAGTAGCACAACATATGAAAGCACACTGCAGAATCATGTGAAAGAAGGCTAGTACTGACCTCTCATGACGCGGAATTCAAACAACTCACAAGAAGAAGATCTGAACCAAATTTGCCAACACGGATAGGAAGTAAGATCTCCTCTTGTGCAGTTCCACTAAGATCAAGCAATCAAGCAACGTTGTCGGTGTGACATTTTGGTTGAACTGCACAAAACACTCTTAAAACAAAAGTGTTTTGTGCAGTGCAACAAAAGGTCACAATGGCAACGAGGTGAAGTAGATAACCCTGTTTACACAGAGGTGCAAAGGAAACAACTAGTGGTCAATAACGGTGGATGACACAGAAGCCAACAAAAAGAAGCATCTACCTTATCTAAATGGGAAAGAAAGCAAGACAGTAGCATTTCTCAAACGGTGGCATTGATTAATATTAACAGAGAGATTATATTAACAATAAAATTCGTTAAACATGTAATTTGCTTTTAACTGTGGCATTGCATCAATTTTCCAGCGGCATTATTAGAGGGTGCTTGTTTACAGGGACATTTTGGTGGAGGGACTAAAAAAACTCCGTGTCAGTCCCATCTAAACCAAACAGGAGGGACTTTTAGGGACTAAAAGTGGGCATTTGGGACTAAAGAAAGAAGACCCCGAGGGAGAGTCTTTTTGGGACTTTTTCCAACAGTTGCCCCTGCCACGCATCGCACCTTGTCTCTATTAGTTCATTACTAGGGGTAACATGGTCTTTTAGCATGTCATTTAATAACCTCTAGTCCATGTTTAGTCCCTGGAACCAAGCAGGTAGGGACTAGGGAGTTTTTAACCAAACAGGGCCTTAGATTAACAACAGCTAAAGAGTTGCACGGGACAGTGGACGCACCAGCACCATGTGCATCTACCGATGTACTGGGGTGATGCACAGTCTGTTGCAACAAAGAACAAACAACCAAGGAGCATATTTGTGTTGGTCCCAGTTTTGTTATCTTTAGACACCTTTCCCTATGTGAGCGCAGCAAATCTAGTCCTGCTCAAACTCTACAGCCTTGTCCCCCAAAACAAAAGATCAGTTCGTTACAGATGTGCGTACTGCGTTTGTCATTGTTTTCCCTTTTCGACCAACGTAGGTGCTGGATAGCCAGTCTGTACTAGTACTTTCCCCACTTCCTTTCCTCTGTGAACCACGTCCTAGATTTATGCTATACAACTTTCCCCACTACTTTCCCCCATTCCTGTCCTCTTTGAACCACGTCTTAGATTCATGCGATACAACTTTCCCCACTACTTTCCCCCTTCCTTTCCTTTTTGAACCACGTCCTAGATTCATGCTATACAACTTTTCCCACTACTTTCCCCCATTCCTTTCCTCTTTGAACCACGTCCTAGATTCATGGTATACAACTTTCCCCACTACTTTCCTGTTTGATCCAACACCTAGATTCGAGTGCAGAAGCGGAAAAAGCCCACATGCAGCTAGAGCAATGCATGTGGAATAAGTAAATTATACCTTAAGGTTCTTGGGGTGTGGTTCGGTGGGCGACCGGAGGCTGTTCGACCCACACTATGTACGGCGGCGAAGAAGAAGGGGTCGGAGGCCCTCCCGCACCGCCGTTGGGTGAAAGTGAACAGCTGCACCGGTAGTGGATTCCCTCCCTCGCCGACGGCGACAGCGTTAAGCCTCCTTCCCTTCCCGGCGGACGGATCCTGCCGGCTCTTTGACCAGCAGTGAGGGGATAGAGAGAGGCCAGCGACGTCTTGTTTAGATCTGGAGAGGGTGAGAGAGTGTGAAGAGAGCAACTACAAGCAAACCAGCAGTGAGGGGAGAGAGAGAGGCCAACGAAGTCTTGTTTAGATCTGGAGAGGGTGAGAGTGTGAAGAGAGCAACTACAAGCGCTGAGGCTCCAGCGTGTATATATATACTGGAGAGGGTGTGAAGAGTGCAAACCCTAGAAAACAAGCGCCGAGGCTGCAGCTTATACATGATGAGGTGATTATACGGTCACTACGAGATCGTATAGCTCCGTATCCATCCATTTTGACCAGTCAAAGAATCCTCCTTGCACCAATTATGCTCAAGTGTAGTTATCGAACCCGAGACCTCAAGTTTGATGAGCGAACAGGCTAACCAGCTACACAACCCTCCCGTTATGTTCAACGAGAGGAAAATAACCTTTTATACATTCCTGCATTCGTGTGACAAGCATGCCGTGTTTTTTTGTGTGTGGGAGTCATTAGGATTTAAATCATAATCGTGTCATGTGGCTTTGGTGGTAAGATTATCCATAGTGGTGCAGAAATAATGCAGCCTTAGTCACCTTACCTCTCTCCACATAGTACATTGGGTCCCACCAGTCAGAGGGTGAAACAAACAAATTAATAAGAAAAATTAAAAGCGCCAGCGGTGTATCTTACCTCACACATCTCGCTACTGCTCGGGAACACTGTCCAATTGATCCCTCTGTTCGCTCATGTACTATTTTAAGTGAATCTTTATTATAACATGCACACAATTTTGGGCACTTGTATTCGACCTAAGTCAGTGTGCCACCGTATCTCGTACGACTCCCTCCGTCTAGGTGTAATAAGTCATGTTAGAAGGTGCAGCGGGACCAAGGTGCAAGCAGATTGGAGGAGAAGGAGAAACTTGACCGGTCATTACTCCAACCAAAGCCCAGATTTCTGTCTCAAAACGCAACAATTAATCCAAACAACTAAGAGATGATGTTTTAGCTACCATGCAGGGCCACGTATTAACTCGCATGCAAGCCGACTTTGATTTCTTGACTGATCAACGCGTAGTTGTGCTCCATGCATTGGGTTTCTGGGGGAGATAACAAGGCAGAGTAATTAAGGAGTGTTTGGTTACATTGCTTAGGCTGGTCATAGTGGTGAGTAACTTGGACTAGTACAACATGCATATGTTACCAGTCTATGTTACTACTACGCGAAGTTTGCCATCGGAAGCGAGCCGATCTGGCTCTACTGAGCTAGCAAGGTTTTTCTAGCCCACCCAAGCTAGCTGGCACACAAAAGCTAACATATTTTAACAGTTCCAAATGCCTAACCTTGCCCGGCTATGCTATAAGCTGTTCTTGCTAAGGATCCAAACACTCCCTAAAGTAACAACGCTCGCTAGCAACGAGGCCAGGAGAGGATTGAGATGCGAAGTTAATGGACGACGCCTAAACATTTTGGGAATATCTGATTTCCGTAGGATGACTTAACACCTAGACGGAGGGAGTACTACTCCTCAGTCCAGGTTTGATGGAATATTCGTCACCTCTTCTCTTCTTGTACGTACTCCATTTGTATCTCACTTCCTGTGGCTTCGCACTCGCACGATTTTCCTATTCTATGAACCTGTGTGTGCGTGTGCGTGTGCATGTGTGTGTTTAACAGCATGTGTGTGTTAGAGAGAGCGACAGATCGACCTACTCCTACAGAGAGATGGTGTGTAGTGTACGATTTTAGCCGTGAGATTCGGTGCATCCTCTCGTTTCCGGGCGTCCGGTAGGGACAGGCAGACAGCTGCCACGCCCGCTCCTGACCAGCCTGGCCCACCCAAAGCCCCTCCATCGCCCGTGCGCGCTTCCCGCCCGAAACGGTCAGCGCCGCTCCAAAGAATCGGTGCCGCATTCATGCCCGGGCAGAGCGGACGCGACCTCTCACTGGCGCATGCGTTGAAGGGAGAAGCGGATTCAAGAGTGATGGTTGCTTCGTCCGTCCAACTTACTGCTGGGTCTATGTGATTTGACGGCTCATTGGTCATTTTTAGTGAGGTGGTAGGACTGCTGGATGTCCCACGCTTTCGGCGAAAGGAGGCGCTACTAGATTACAATTTTCTCCATTCTTACGGCGGAGGAGTGCAAGAGCAGTGAAAACACGCAGGCTCAATGATTACATGGCCCACCTCACACTATCACCATATTTTCTGGACACCGTGCGACACCTAATTCTTTACATAGTACTCCCTCCATTCCTAAATATAAGTCTTTGTAGAGATTCCACTAGGTGGACTACTTACGGAACAAAATGAATGAATCTACACTTAAAATGCATCTATATACATCCGTATGTGGTTCATAGTGAAATCTCTACAAAGACTTATATTTAGGAACGGAGGAAGTACTTGTATAGTATGTACTGTAATTTATCAGCAAGATAGTACAACGCTATGAAGCTTCCAGCTTCTGTTACATGTATCTTGCGTCCAAGGTTGCCCGTTGCAACATTTCATCAAATACAAAGGAGACTAACATGCATGATATTGCATCTCAATGATTGACAGATCATAGCAACTATGTACTCCCTCCGTTCCAAAATAAGTGTCTCAACTTTATGCTACATACGGAGCAAAATGAGTGAATCTACACTCTAAAATACGTCTATATACATTAGTGTTTGGAGTATGTACTAGTAGTTCATATTGAAATCTACTAAAGGACATATATATTCCAAACAATATGATAATCTCTCTAACCAAGGTAGTAGGGATGAGGAGTAAACGGAGGGACTAGTAAAATTTTCTCCTCGTCCTGCGAGCCACCGCGCGCGTGGGCGAGGGAGCGGGCGTAAGGCGTACAGTACTACTACTACTCATGCAGTCCCTAGCCATTGAAACAGAGACAGCTAAAGAAAAAAAGGATCCAAGCAGTCCCTAGCCCTTGAACCGTAAACCCTAACCAGGCTTTAATTTGCTGGCAACGTCGGCGCTTCCTAAGAAATGAAGTTTGCAACCCTTCGACCATCGGATCATTTTGTGCAATTTCACCAAAATCGAGATGAGCATCCCTGTGGCAAAGAAATTGAAGAAGCGTGATTAGAATAAGATTACTGGGACTAGTTGATGAGACATAAACTCATCACAAATACAGTACGTAGAAGCCAGTAGAGGTATGTGCGGGGCAAAGAAGTAGAGAAATATCCACATGGAGTGATGTGGGCAGCTGGAGCAGTGGTGCAAGCCAGTTGTAAAGGGATTTGTACCTGAGGGATGTCGGGACGTAGCTCAACTAGAGGAGGGCGGCGGGAGGAGGCAACTATCCACGTCGCGGTAGTGACCAATGGACGAAGGCAACCTCACCGACTTTGTGAGAGAGAATGGCGGGGACCCCTGATCGGGACGTGCCGACAGTGGGTTTTCGCCGTTGGCGACGGCGACCGCATCTACACTAAGCATCCACCCCTTCCCCCGGCGGACGTGATCCGCCGGGATGTTAGAGATGTGGCCACGGTGGTTTTGTGCGAGAGAGAGTGTGAAAACTGAAGAGAGCAACCCCAGCAAGCAACCGTGTAGGCTCGTCCTGCATATGTATATAGTGGAGCGGTTTCCTTTTCTCTCCATATGAACCTATTTATATTGCGTACGTGCCACTGAAGAAAAAAACTTTATTTTTAAATGACGCGGCACCTACTACTCGTTCTCCTATAAACCTTGCGCTTGGCATCTCCAAACTATTAACCTTGCGATTGGCTCTTCGCCTCTTCGGGAAGTCGAGCAATAATGGTACTGCAGTATATATCGTTCTGACTATATGAGACCGAATGAATTGCTGCACGTCCACCACGTGGCGAGGGTCGAGGGGCGAGGGAGAGTGCGTACTATTACGTCTGTTTCAATATGGACTACATACGGAGCAAAATGAGTGAATCTACACTCTAAAATACGTCTATATACATCAGTGTTTGGAGTATGTACTAGTAGTTCATATTGAAATCTACTAAAGGACATATATTCCAAACAATATGATAATCTCTCTAATCAAGGTAGGGACGAGGAGTAAACGGAGGGAGTACTAGTAAAATGTTCTCCTCGTCCTGTGAGCCACCGCGCGCGTGGGCGAGGGAGCGGGCGTAAGGCGTAGTAAGCAAGCTTCACCTCATCCTGCGAGCCACCGCGCCCATGGGCTAGGGAGACGGCGTAGTAAGCAAGCTTCTCCTCGCTCTGCAAGTTGACGGGACACATCAAAAGTACTCCAGTGGATCGAGCCTTGCCTCTAAGGTAGGCCCCACATGGTTTGCCTCTTTTTTAACATAACGCGTCAAGTCGCAATTTGTTTGTTCACCCATGGTAGACGATCCTCCCTCCATCTAGTGGACAACCAGTACACGTGTCAAGTTACCATGTGGGCTGCCTTTTCGTACAAAAATGAGCTCCATCGTGTACCCGCGCGGGTGTGGTTGGGAAAGAGACGGGAGTACGTGCACTGTGCGTGCACCTCTTCTCTTCGTGCACGTCCCCCACCTACGTGGGTGTGTGTGAGAGATACAAACCTAGACAAATGGCTTGTGCGTTCGTGAGAGTTTTCTGTTTTGGGGGGAGGTTGATTTCGTGAATGTATTTGTGGGAATATGTGTCGATGACATCTCAAACAAAATTTTGCATGCAATGTGTGTGAAATGGAGGCCTATCCATACCATATATAGAGGGTCGGGCGATCCATGAGAAGAGAGGGAGGGGTCATAGATATCGATAGAGTCGAAGAGAGGATCAAGTGGGTGGGTGCGAGATCGATGAAGAGAGCCATCGAAATTGTGTGTGTGTGCAAGTCAAAGATATAGGGCGACTGACCTAGCTACCGGAACGCCAGAGGGCACGGGTCAAGTTTGTGTGTGGCAGGGAGACATGACTAGAGCGCTCGATGTATCGGTGTGTGTGTGTGTGCGAGGGGGTGGGGGAGGGGTAGGCAGAGGCCTAACTATAGAGGTAGAACGACTCGTATATGTGTTGAGAAGGAGAGATCCAGCTATGTCTTGAGGGAGATCGATCGACATCCATACATAACTGAAGGACGGGAAATAGGATGGGACAGAGAGAGAGAGAGAGGAGAGAGAGAGAGGGAGGGAGGGAGAGGGGTAGAGTGCTGGATGGGTGATGGAGTTGCTTCTCGAAGATGGTGGGAGAGGCCTACTAGACAAACTGAGGGTGGAACTGCAATATTATCAATAAGAGTGGGGATGTGTTTCTGTGTGTGCCTGTGCGTGATAGATCTGCCGGGACACATCCATGGATGATTAAGGGGAACCATGTGTTTGGTAAGAAAACCTAACTAGATCGGTAGATCAATTGTTTGTTTGTCGGAGGAAAGGAGAGACATAACTAATGAGGTAGATCGATCGATGCGTGGGGAAAACGAGTTATAAGGACCTAGCTAGCTATATTTATAGCGGGAGATCGGTCGGTGTACGTCCATTTGTTAGAGGCAAATAAGGCCCGGCGAGACGGATAGACAGAGAGAATGGAGCTAAGAGGTGGTGCGAGAGGCCTAGCTACTAGCTAGATAGGGGGAGGAGTGTGCGGTTGTGAGATTGATGAAAAGAGGGGCGAGAGTTTACACGTGTGTGGGACCGTATGAGAGACACGAGGCAAGGACACATAAAGGAGGAGATTGAAGGTGCGTGTGTATGTTGTAGGCAGACATCGCTGGAGAGGTTTATCGATCGGTGTGTGTCGGAAAGGAGTTGTGGAGACTGTGGGAGAACGACCTAAAGAAAAAAATGAATGTGCGCGATGGATAGAATGCTGAGGGAGGGGGAGGGCGAGGAGGGCGTGTGCATGCACGAGAGAAAGTTAGTGGTAGCTACAAAGGTTAGAGGATTGTGTGGGTGTAAGAGACTAACAAAGATCATAAATTGATATGAAAGTGGGTTCATATATTTGAATAGGAGATCATAGTGTTTTAAACATATGCATGCATGAATATAGCGGTGACACGTGTGTTGTGGTTTTGCACATGTTATACCATAATGTGATAATGGATGGCGTTTGCAACTCACAGCTAAATGTCGAACAATCTAAACCATACTATACATCGAACAATCTCACATTTTATTTGAATTTGTGATAATGTGTGGCGTTTGCAGCTTACAACTAAATATCGAACAATCTAAACAATACTATATATCGAACATTCTCACATTTTATTTGAATTTGTGGTAATGTGTGGTGTTTGCAACTCACATCTAAATACTTGTAGGCGTAGGGGGCGGGGCACCATACATAATGTGATAAACACATTATACATATGAGACATGGTTTAGTTTTGTGAAGATCTAGCTAGAGCTTGAAATGTACTATGATTTGAAATCAACATAAAGTGGATTCAAACAATCGAGTTCGAGTTCATATAGTACACATAGTTCATATGTAACTCGAGACTAATCATGTGGTGTGCTGTGAAGATAATACACAAACGATGGTTTAACTTGACAATAATGACGATTGTAGATCTTATTAAAACAGATAAACGAATTCAAACGCTTTGACTTCACAACAATCATTATTGTAGATCTTATTCAAATAGAGAAATGAATTCAAATTTAGTTCATATTAAAGCGGTAGTATATACGTTTGGAATGCACTAAAACGTTCATTTGAGTACTAGGTTGCATGCATTATACACGTAGCGAAATATTTTAATTGAACATAGCATGAATTCAAAGTTTTGAATGACATTTGTAGTGCGAATTGATTTGGTACAGTACACGTTAGGCTTGTCCGGAAATTTCAACCCGCGCCTTGTTAGCCCGAAATATTTAAGATATATCTTTGTCTCGTTGTGCTCCGACAACTCCCTCCATCTCAACCCGCGCCTTGCTATTCCAAAATTACAACGCGTGCGAAAACTCCCACCTCCTGTGAAATCCCGACACGAGAGATGCCCGTGATACCCCTGAACCGAAAGAACCGCCTCAAATCGGTGGGGGTACTTTCATAACTTACCCCACATTTCGGACAAGCGCGTCCCTAAGCCATGGTTCCCCACTCCCATCCCATCCGCTCACCCATTCGTACACCGAGGCCGGGAAAACCCGCGAAGCCCCACACCCTCCTCCGTCCGCCACCCAGCCGGAGCCTCTTCCCCGACGGCATCGTCCACAGCAACACCTCGACATCCCTCATCCACCGTACCGGATGAGGATCCGTCGTCGATCTGGTCGTCCCGCCGGTTCAGCCACCCCGTCCTCCACCTCCAAGGAGCTGCCCCGACGTTCCCCTCGTCTTTCGCGCCACCTCCATTCCCACACCGCCGTCTTCACCTGCACCGCCAGAAGAGCATCAGCATCACCGTTTCGTCGGATGAAGCTGCGGCCTAATCGGCGCCACCAAAGAGGTTGTACACTAATCGCCGCATTTTCTTCTTGATTCGATCTCACGGTGCTGCCGGCGCTTGGTCCCGAGCCGACACAGCGCAGCTCTGTCCACCGCGGCGTCGCCAGCCACTTCCTCCACGGCGTCGCTCCCTCGGCGGCGACGTCCACATCAGTAGGAGTTGTTGCTGCTTTAGCTCTCTCGCGCTGCTGCTCTGCTCTTGCTCTCGGTCCCCTGCCTGGTCTGCTCTTGCTCTTGCTCGCGCTGCTGCTCTCGCTCTTGCTCTTGCTTGCGATGCTGCTCCAATTTAGCTACACTTCAGTCGACTGAATCGACTTTTGGTTCAGTCGATTTTCAGGGGGTGGGGGGGCTCGCCGGAGTTAAGGAAGAACCAGCCGCAGCGGGGAGGGGGCTCGCCGGAGAAGTACCCCACTATCTATCTTAGGGTTCAGGGTGGGGGCGGTGGTCGCCGGCGGTGGTGGGCAGTGGCGTGGGGATCGCCGGAGAAAAAGCTCGGCACGGGGGGCCTAGAGGGATGGGCGGGGCGGCGGCGGACCGACGGTGGGGAGTGTTTTCGGGGCGGCGCACCGCCTTCCGCGGGCGGCGGGGGCGGCTGTTTGGCCGGTGGTGGCTGGCGGCTCAGGGGGGTGGAGGTTGAAGATGAACTGCAGGCCCTTGATTTCGTATCCAACGGCTGCAAAATCGACTGACCAGAGATGAAAAAGTTAGTCGACTGACGTGTAGCCTCACCTCTAGTGCGTTCAGTTTCGACAGTAAAATTCAGTTTCGACAGCAAAATTCAGTTTCGACAGTTAAGTTCAGTTTCGACAGTTAAATTCAGTTTTGACAGTTAAGTTCAGAGATGAGCGGCTAATGTATACATCTAGCACTTTGTGGTTATGTATTTTACGTAATCTATCGGAGATGCTATTAGAATTCCACTCAGGTTAACGTTGTCTCTCTTGTCCTGCTTCAGCCTCGGTGTCGTACAACTCACCGGAGCTGCTCCAACGACGAAACCCTCCATCACAGCGGAGCAGTACCTTGGGCTCCATCTCCAGACGCCTAAGATCTTCTTCCCCTCCTCCGACAGCCAAGTCAGCCGGAGCATCCTCACCGGCCAACCCAATCACGCTGAGTTCGACATGGCTTCGCCAAAGTGGTTGTACACTTCTTGTGGTTTGACTTAATCTCACCATGTTTCTTTGCATCCTGTGATCTTCCAATTCTTGTGAATCAAACACCCAGATTGGCAGAAATCCTGTGTTTTTAAATTCTCTGTTTTGCACGTGCATTCCTATCCTATTCCTGTCTATTTCCTATCCCTGCATTGTTAGAATCCTCAAATTCAAACAAGCCCTTACACAATTACTTCTGTTACAGATATGTGTCAAAGAAAACCTTGTGTGGTTTTTCCTGCTCCTGCGGTGCTGTGTTCCACCCCAGCTCAACTTCTCCAACGACGGAAGGGTTCACCACAGCAGGGATCCGCTCTCCAGACTGTCTTTCGCCGCCTCAGATCTTCTTCCCCGCCGCCGGCAGCCACGACAACTGCATTACCATCATCAACTGAGCAGGTGACCTTGAGGACTACACGGGTCCGCAAGAGAGTTCGCACTCTTCCGTGTCTGCTTACGTTATGCATCGCTTAATATGATGACATGCTACTTTATCGTCGTGTTCACCTATTAAACTCTGACTCAGGTCCAAATTTATGCTGAAACTTGAGTTTTTAAATGGTTGTGGGGTACATATTGGGTCAGCAATCAGTACTATCTGTCTACTATCTGGTTAATGTCGGGTGTCTACTATGAGTTTCATGTTGGGTGCAAACAAACATTAAAGGAGCCATTATCTGTATTTTTTAACTAAAGCTATTATCTGCCTGCTATCATTGGTTTTGGGTCTATCCACAGTTTGCTACCATCACTCTGGATTTGTGCATGCACTCCTTACATGATCTCACTATGTTTTATTCCTATGCATGTCAGTTATTGTACACAATGGAACTGAACATGTAGAGCAAAAGAGACGAGCCTTGCGTGGCAATAAAATTTCATGCAGACGTCGCTCCATGGTGGGCGCAAAGGCAGCCCCCCCTCCACCCATTTCGGATCGTAATCAAGAGGAAGATAACTGTTCTGAGGGAGATTCAGAAGCAGAAGACCACTCCTATTTACCCCATGAGGTCTTCGCTCTAACTTGGCATGCTGATGTTGGTTATATCATGCATATGGTGCCTTGCATTGCTTACTTTATACATCAAATATGTCAACTCTTAGTTTAGACATGCTTTGTCTGAATGCCATCTGTTTAGTTTATTCATCGTTTATGTGAATTATGCAATGCCATCTTGTTTAGCCAGGCATCATATATGTGAATTTTGCAATGCCATCCTACTTAGCCAGTCATCTTATATGTGAATTATATCATGCCATCCTTTTTTTTGTTACGTATTACATTTGTCAACAATGTTAGTACATTCAACTACTCTTCATGTGCATCAGCCATTTGACGCGGTGATAGAAAATTCTAGAGTGAAAACAAGGTCTTCAGAGCAGACTATGCTATCTGACGAAGCGCATATCTCACTGGTTACGGATAGCTCCTCAGAGGAGGATTCAGAGACAGATGACCAGTCCTATCCCCCCCCCCCGAGGTGCATGCTCTAATTTGGCAGGGTTATGTTGCTCATATCGTGCGTATGGTATCTTGCATTGCTATGTCATTTGCTTAGTTTAGACATGATTTGTGTGAATGCCACATGTTTAGTGTCTAATTACCATATATGTGAATTATGCAATGCCATCTTTTTGCAAGACATTATATATGTGAATTATGCAATGCTATCTTGTTGCAAGGCATTATATAGTGAATTATGCAATGCCATGCTGTTTAGCCAAGCGTCATATATGTGAATTATATCATGCTGTCCTTTTTTTGTATTTCTCATTGATTTTGTCGACAATGTTTGTATATTCAACTGCTCTTCCTGTGCATCAGCCATTTGAATTGGTGATGGAGAAATCTAGAGTGAAAACAAGGTCTTCAAAGCAGACAATGCTACCTGGTGAAGCAGATATGTTGCTGGTTACAGATAGCTCTTCAGAGGAGGATTCAGAGGCAGATGACCAGTCCTATTATCCCCCTGAGGTGTATGCTCAAACTTGGCAGGGTTATATTACTCATATCATGCATATGTTGTATTGCAATGCTTAGTTTTTACATCATATACACGATATTGAATGCCATCTCCTTAGTTGACACATCATATATGTGATTGCCCTCTGCTCACTTCCTTAGTATATAAATCATATATTTGAATTATATCATGCCATGATGTTTACATAGACAGCATGTATCTGAATTATGGCATGCCAACCCATTTTCTAAAGACATAATATAGTTATATCATCTCATCCTGTTCACATAGTAATCATATTTTGAATTATGTCATTCTATCCGTGAATTATATCATGCCATCATGTTTCCATCGACGGCATGTTTGTGATTTATGGCATGCCAACCACTTTAATAGACACATCGTATAGTTATATCATGTCATCCTGCTTACATAGTCATCATATTTTTAAGTATGTCATTCTATCCTGTTTAGTTAGCCATCATACATGTGAAATTGTGTCATGCTATCATGTTTAATTAGCCATCATATATTTGAAATTATGTCCTACTATTCTGTTTGGTTAGACAACATAAATGTGAATTATTTCATGCCCTGTTTTCTTCCCTACTATCCATTGCACCTGTCTATCTTACAATGTCTGTACATTCAATTACTTTTCTTGTTTATCAGCCATTTCAATTGGAGGGGGTGATGGCAGTATCTGTGGGAGTAAAAACACGGTCTTCAGAAAAGATCGTGCTACCTGTCGATGGAGATAGAACCACGGTTGTACTTGCCCAAGAACCAGCCCCACCACACATAACCCAGACTCACACAGATTGTACCCCTACCCAGTTGGACAGAGAACCAGCTACACCCCTTCTAACCCCAACCCCAGCAGATAGTAACCCAGTTCCCGTTGACACAGCACCGTCTCCACCACAGAGCACCCAAACATGAGCAGTTAGTAAGGCAACTGCAGTGCCCAAAGCACGAGGACCACCACTCCGAACCCCAAGTCAAAGCTTAAAGCAGAAGAAGAATTGTTCTCAGGTCAGGTTTCGTAGCTATGGTTCATACTACTTTGCTCTTGCATCACTGTATTTACTCATACCAACTAATTTCAAATTTGAAGGATGCAACTGAAACTCCAATGGCGCAACAGGTATGTTTTAAACCTGTTTCTTTAACGTGTTTGCTGTTGTAACTTGCTCTATGTTGATTTCAGTTTCAATTGAATAAACGGTTATGTTCTCATGCCATGCACATTACAAGTGTTGTTATTGCTGTGTAGTTTCCCACACTTATATTCTGTCTATGCTGCTTTGTCTTAAATAGATATGATTCGAACTGTATCTATCTTGATTTGGCAACATAAACTAGAATGATATAGACCATACAGTGACCATACTACATAGATATATGTTTGTTTCATGCTGTTATCCTGTCCACCTTACTACTGAACTGGTTTACCAAAATGAGTTTCATATACTACATTGTAAACCTGTGATGTGTTTGTTTGTTTCTCCTTTAGAACGCGGATAAAATATTGGAGAAGAGTACCCCGTTATGCAATGGTAAATGAAGTAATGCAGATCAGGTTCAAGATAGTGAGACATCCCTGTTGTTCTCCAAGAAAGCTGATAAAAACTATATTGAAGACACTAAGACAACCCCAAAGTCCTGTCTTGATGTAGTGTTCGAGTTACTGGCTACTACTGCTAGCACCAGCTCTTCGTACTCGCTGCCTGAATCAGTTCGGCTTCTTGAGTCTCAACTTCAAGTTGAAAGACATCAATTAGATGTTATGCGACAAGAAGCCGAAGGACCGAGGAAGTCCCTGCAGAATTCATATGCATACTTTCTGGTGCAACAGCAAGTGCTGGAGGATTTAAGCGCCAAACAAGAGAAAGTTAATAAGCTTGCTAAGCATCTTGCCAGCATTATGGGTACCCAGGACATTGTTTCTTGAGCTCTTCTGAAGTGGTATCAGTTCTGGACTTGTTTTGCTGCGGCGTTTATATGCTGCTTTGTTCCCTATATTTGCACTTGTGGCGAACTTTGATGCCCAGTGGATGTAATATGTGTAATAGCCGTGATAGCCTAGCGTAAGTTGCTTGCTTATTTATTTCCATTGTATTGTTTATTTGTTTTCTTGTAGTCGGTGCAGCTCTTTTTCCGCGGTTTGCTAGTGGCCGGAATAACCTATTTTTTAAAACTAGGCCGCATTAACAATGGGCTACATATTTACTGTAGTTAACATGGGCCTCCTATGGGCCGTAGAAACAATGGGCCTTCTACGGGGCGTAGACACAATGGGCCTTCTACGGGCCGTATCATCAATGGGCCTTCTACGGGCCGTATGATCGGTTGGCCAAACATGGGCCAATAACAGAGCACATTATGGCCGTAAATGGGCTAGAGTTGAAATCGTCCGTTCATGGGCCGACCATAATGGGCCGTCGTTAATAGGCCGTATTTGATGACGCTATGAAAACGGCCCAACGTATTAACGGGCCACAAACGGGCCGACTGTAACCACGGGCTGTATTTGGCCCACAAGCAGAAAATGACAGTAACGGGCCGAAAGTAAACGAATGCTGGAAATGAGCCCAAGAATAAATGGGCCCTAAGAAGGCCGAAAAATAACATGGGCTGGAAACGGCCCAACCGAATAATGGGCCGTTAATGGGTATAAAGTGATACACTGTTCATTACGGGCTAGTTTTACCACCGGCCGTTAATGGGCCGAGGGTTACTAAGGGCCTCATATGGGCCAAAAGACGTCATGGGCCATACATGGGCCGGAAGTTAAAATGGGCTGGAATTATATTGGACAGCCCAGATGACGCTACTGGGCCTAATTCGGATAGGCCGTAAACGGGCCCCAGGTTAGCGGGCTGTAAACGGGCTATATGCGAACAGGTCGTTAACAGGCTTGTCGTGGGCCGGCCCGCCACCTTTTGACCAAGTCAAACGGGCCAGCCTTTTCACAGGAATGGGCCTTTGTTGGGCCGTGCCACGTGTCGACGTATCATAGGCGCTTCGGGTCCAATGAGTGGATGACGTCTGTCCCAACGGTGAGCTGACACGTGTTTCCTCCAGCCAATGATGATTTTACACGTGGAAAATCCCCATTGGTCGGGGCTGTTAACGGGTTATCGGATCCAAAACCGGACCCGATAGCTTAACGGTGTTCCGTTACGGTGGATGCCACGTGTCGGTCACCCTTGACGAAAGCACTTCTATGACGCGCGATTTATCGTCATGGAAGTGGACACTTCCGTGATGATAATTTTGGTAATGTCATGGAACACTTCTACGACAGCACAGGTATGACTATCTTGATTCTGTCATAAATTTGTCATGGATGTACATGCATGACAGAAAACGTGACCTACTGTGACAAACACGTATCATCACGGAAGTGTATTTTTTTGTAGTGATAGCAAGGCGAATAATAAGAGTAAGTTGGTATGGTGATCAATCCATCCCGCACCCAAATCATTACCTTGTACATGGTTTAGCGAATCTCGCATTCTAACACTCGGTCATCCTCACAAGCATTGCAGAATTTCACTTGTCGATGAACTAGGTTCGGATAAATCCATGGATTCTGCAAGCCAAGCAAACATCTATCGTTCCTTCACAACTCTCAGGTTTTGCGTTACTCCTATAAGATCGTCTGTCGATAAAGTCATAACTTCTTCCAGGGTTTTTCCTTCAGCAAGAGTGTGATTGCTTCTTGGCAGGTCCTGGAGCCTGTGGGTTATGGCCCATCTCATCACTTGTAAACCTTGAACTCATTATCGGGGGCAACTGATCATTATTCCAACCTCCAGCTTCCTAGCATTCTTAAATCCATCCAATTGTACTATCTCCCTTCCTTCTATTTGTTCCAAACTAAGACATGATTACTCAGACTCGTCATGGGGTTACAATTGCTCCATATTGCCAACATTCTACCTCCTTTATATCCAATGGTACTTCATCCCTTCATACTCTTGGGATACCCCACATATCGAGATAAAACTCGTACTTATATTGTCCGTAGTCCTCTTCGTGGAATATCATTATCTTTTCCAGGGGTCAAATGTCCTCAAAGGGTACTACCACCCTTAAAATGCACAAATTCTTCCATAGACCATATTTCTCATATCCTCGAAAATGGTCAAAAATCTTCCTTCATAGAGTCACTACTCATAAAATCCAAATCAGTACCAACGATGCTAACTTCATTGATTCTCAAAGTATTACAATCTCCTACATTTCCATTACATGCCTCAACTCAACACCTCAATATAAAAGAATTGTTCCCACTACTACTATATTTCTTTTTCGACACAACTATTTAGTACAAGTCTGCTTCTCATTGGGACAATCTCTAGCAATGTGCCCTACTTCATTACAATGAAAACATATTACTTCTGACAAGTCTCAAGGTTTCCTTGTGATTACATGGCCTCCTTGGGTCCTCGGCTTCCTTTTTGGGCAATAAGTGAAGTAGTGTCATGAATCTTTGCACCTGAAACATGTGATATGACTCAGGTCCTTCTTTGTAAAAATTGTGTTGTTCCTGGAATCCAATCTATTTCTCTTCCTGGACTTTTCCGTTCCAATCAGGGCTTCTATTTCCTGTGGGTCATACTCTACTTCCTCTGTCGGGAATGCTACTAGATCCCCATTCAGACAATTCTGGGAGATGTGTCCTTCTCCACATGAATAGCAAGACTTGGTGCAGGGTTTAATTGGGTCTTCTTCAGGTGTGTCCTCCACCTCTTCCTTCATCACAGGTTCTTCTAAAACTTCCATGAGGGCTCCTTTCATTACTTCTTTCTTTTGCTGGATGGTTCTTTGTACCATGGGGTAAACGTGACACTGAGCGACCCATCCTCATACGGTCAAGTCTCTGTGCTTAAGTGTCATCCCTGGATCGGTATGCTGACACACACGGTACTCGAGGATTTATAACAGAGGTAAATCACATGTATAAAGTAACGTAAATACTATTACCTCAATCCAAATAGCGGAAGTAACAACAAGGTTGTGGATTCCCATCAACACCAACGGCAAAGTTGAGTGTAGAAATCGTAACCCTAACGTATCACTTACTCGTCGTAAGATTCCTGCAACATGAGACATTGCAGCCATGTAGGTCAGTACATTGAATGTACTGGCAAATTCACACCATAGGATAATGAAGAACAATAGCTATCACTACATGCATATTTGCCTGGTGGAGGCTCTAAGTTTAATTTTTGCATAAAGCTAATTTTTCCCTACAACAAAGGAATATATTTTATTTAACTACAAGGTTTGTTGATAAATGTTGAGGATGGTAACCCCATCTCAACCCCGAATTAAAAGTTAACAACCTGACAAAATTAATTAAGTAGAGTGATGAGATCAAATCAATAATTCAAGTACCGGATACTCAAGATGTCCATAACCGGGGACACGGCTAATCATGATTAGTTTGTGCACTCTGCAGAGGTTTGCGCACTTTTCCCCACAAGACTCGATCTCCTCCGTTGGTTTTCTTGCACTACATGGTGTTTGAGAAACGGATGATCGAGACATAGTCTTTCAGAAGCATTAACTCTTTTGATGGGTAGACCGTACCACCTACATCTGCTAGTCTACCACTGAAAGAAGTCACACAACATACTCAACTATGCCAGAGCCCATAATGGCTTGTGGCTGCACACGGAAGTTTCTAGTTTGAATAATCTTATGATCCCTTTGAGCCTGGGTGGCAAACCATAGGATGATCACACGGTAACCCCAGGATCTCCTAGGACAACACTGGATTCCCCAGGTGTCCGGGCAGGCCACTGGTATCCCCGGGGTGCCAAAACCAATCCACCCAGATGTGTATTAAAGTAGCCACCTTAAGTTAACCATTAATAATAACTCTCACATCTGTCATGAATCACTCAAACCAAACCACATCTACGAGCATAGCATAGCAGTATAAGCATAGCGTAGTAACTCCCCAGGGTTTGATATAAGACAATAGGTTCTACCTCATGAACTACTTCCCAATACCCACATGTTATCAATCCTACTCATGCAATTGTTTGAGGGTTGAAACTAACGCATAAAAACTGGGTAATAAAGGGATATGATCAAAGTGTGAACTTGCCTTGTACTGTTGATGAAGATTATTCGCACTCGTAACTCCTGATAGTTCTACTCGTCACACTCCGGTCAATCTATCGTAAGCAAGCAATAGTAACCACGCATAAGCAATCATGCAAAAGGAATCAAAGAAAAGATCTCAGAAAACTTGAAAAACAAGCAATTAACTCTTGCAACAGAAAACAAATTCTAATAGTACCAGAATTGAGTGAATTTGGCCTTATCAGAAAGTTTAGGTCAAGAGCTTCGATTAGCAAAAAGAATAAATTAAATCGGAGTTATAAAACTTAAGTTACGACCAAAAAATGTGCAAATTCAAATATGTTTGAAAATCAAATTCTAAATTTTCAAAAACATGTTAAAGTTGATTAACTGGATAGAGGAGATTAAGACGAAGAAGTTGGCGCTGGTTTCGTTGGATTTGGATAATCGAGCAAAAAGTAGTGATTGTTTGAAACAGAGGGACTAATCTGTAAAATAAAACTATGAATGGGTCCCTGGCAGGAAACTAAAATAAAAAGAAAAATCCTATCGAACGAACGTTCGCTACAGAACCCTGCAGAACAAAAATGTTTGCTACCAGAAGCTAATGAGCGAACGCTCGCTAAATAAATAACCGATCGGGTTTTTAGAGAAAAACCGAAAAAGAACCGACGAAACCCTAAAAAACCGATCTAGGTTTTTTGTACCTAAAACCGACGAAAACCGGCGAGAGGCGGCGGCGGCTCCGGCGAGCTCCGGCGGATGGCGTGGCGGCGTGGCGAGGTCGGGCAGACGGCGGCGGTGGCGCGGACTGCGGCGGCTAACTCCAGTGGCGGCAGCGGCTGTTGCGGCAACAGCGGCTTGGGGTGTCGAGGCGGCGACGGATGGGGTTCAGGGGGGCTGGGGTCGATTTGTAAGGGAGGGGGCGAGAGGCACACGGAAGGAGTCCCGGCCTCGCACGGCGGAGGCGGCGCTGCTCGTGTCCTGGCCGGACTCGGGGAAGGCGGGGGCGGCGGTAGGCTGGCTGGGCTGGCATCTTGGGCAGGCCCAGTTTGGCTGCGAAAGAGATTTTTTAAATAATTTTGCAGACTAGAAAATAAAATAATAAAATGATATAAAAGAAAAAATATACTATAGGCATATAATATATCCAAATTTTGAGAAAAAGATTCTATACAACATGAACATTTTTCTAGCGTCAAATAAATTCCACAAAAATTCAAATAATTCAAACAGTGCTACTGCTACAATAAAACCTCATAAAAATCATTTTAAAAATACCAAAATAATTTCAAATTTATTTCTCTCCAATTTTCTATTGTAGGGAATCATTTTACCCTATTTTCCATATATTTTATTTTTGGAGAAAAATAATTTGATTAAAACCAAATAACTCCAAATTTAAAAATAATTTCAAAGGGGTTTTAAAATTGATTCTTTGAAACTTCCAACTCATATTTCATATGATTGAAGAAGTCATTTTATCTTCTCTCATGAAAATCATTGAGTTGCTTAAAGTTTCCGAATTTAAAATATTTTCAAATGAACTTCAAATCTTTTCAAAACCCTTTATCATTTATTTAAATGGAAGAAGTCATATCATCTTCACTCCAGGGTTTTGTGTTTGAAAAGGATTTGAATTCTTGGAGATCAGAAAGCAAAAGGTGAAAGTTTGGGAAAGTCATTTCATTCCCTCTCATTTAACTTTCAAAAAGTTTCAAATTCCACTCAATTTCACACAAGCAAACATACAATCAATCAAAACTATCTATTTAATATAACATTCCAAAATTTAGAATTTTGGGATGTTACAGTGATCTCATCCGGGACTCCGAACAAACTTCGGTCACCAAAACACATAACTCGTAATACAAATCATCATTGAACGTTTAGCGTGCGGACCCTACGGGTTCGAGAACTATGGAGACATGACCGAGACACATCTCTGGTCAATAACCAATAGCGGAACCTGGATGCTCATATTGGTTCCTACATATTCTACGAAGATCTTTATCGGTCAAACCGCAATAACAACATATGTTATTCCCTTTGTCATCTGTATGTTACTTGCCCGAGATTCGATAGTCGGTATCATCATACCTAGTTCAATCTCGTTACCGGCAAGTCTCTTTACTCGTTCCATAATGCATCATCTCGCAACTAACTCATTAGTCACATTGCTTGCAAGGCTTATAGTGATGTGCATTACCGAGAGGGCCCAGAGATACCTCTCCGATACACGGAGTGACAAATCCTAATCTTGATCTATGCCAACCCAACAAACACCTTCAGAGACACATGTAGAGCATCTTTATAATCACCCAGTTACGTTGTGATGTTTGATAGAACACAAGGTGTTCCTCCGGTATTCAGGAGTTGCATAATCTCATAGTCAGAGGAATATGTATAAGTCATGAAGAAAGCAATAGCAATAAAACTTAACGATCACTATACTAAACTAACAGATGGGTCTTGTCCATCACATCATTCTCCTAAGGATGTGATCCCGTTCATCAAATGACAACACATTTCTATGGTTAGGAAACTTAACCATCTTTGATTAACGAGCTAGTCTAGTAGAGGCTTACTAGGGACACGGTGTTTTGTCTATGTATCCACACATGTATCAAGTTTCCCGTTAATACAATTCTAGCATGAATAATAAACATTATCATGATATAAGGAAATATAAAATAACAACTTTATTATTGCCTCTCACTACAGGAATCATGCACTTTGCCATCTGCCATGGCTGACGACAAAGGCATGCCTGGCGGACGGCAAAGGCCTTTGCCATCCGCCAGCAGACGGCCACAGGTCCGGCTGACTAGGCTACGACGAAGGCTCTTTGCCGTGTGCTGGCGGACGCCAAAGATGAAATGGTCTTTGTCGTCCGCCAGCAGACGGCAAAGGACCTGGACGGCACACGTGGCAGCTAAGGGCCATTAAGGGGTTAACGGTGTGCTTTGCCGTGTGCTGGCAGACAACAAAGAAGCATCTTTGCCGTTTGCCAGCAGACGGCAAGGAAACCATATAGGCCAGCCAAGTACCCCCAGGTTGCACAAGTAGCTACCACGTGGCAGCTTTGCCGTCAGCTGGCTGATGGCAAAGATGCTTCTTTGCCGTCTGCCAGCAGACGGCAAAGTGCCTGTATAGCCCCTGTTTTTTCTTAAATTCATTCAATTTGACAGAATTTCACATATATATATATACATTTCAAAATAATTTCAACAATCTTACCAACAATAAGTTTCCAACAACATAAGAAACATACAAGTTTCCAACAACATATCCAACATACAATGATTTCCAATAAGAAGTTTCCAACAACATATCCAAAAGAAGTTTCCAACAACATATCCATATATACATATACATACATATCCAAAAGAAGTTTCCAACAAGTTTCCATAAACAAAAAGGAAGCACAAGGAGAAGAGTACACTCCATCAATGCAAGCTTCCTCATCTAAAGCAAATCTGCAAATTGGGAAAGATGAAAGTTAGAAGAAGAAGAAGAAGAAGAAGAAGAAGACTAGCTAGAAGAAAAAGAAGAAAAGGAAAAAGAAAGAGAAGAAGAAGAAGAATTTATCTTCTCTTTCTTTTTCTCCTCTCCTCTTCTTTATCTTCTTCTTCTTCTAACTAAGCTAGGTAAAAATGCTAAGTGTGTAGGTCATTTTAGAGCTAAGCTAGGTAAATAGGTCATTTTGGAGCTAACCTAGGTAAAATGGACCATATTGGAGCTAACCTAGGTAAACTTGGTCATTTGGGAGCTAATCTAGGTAAAATGGATCATATTGGAGCTAACCTAGGTAAAATTGGTCATTTTGGAGCTATAACCTAGCTAATTATGCCATTTTTGAGTTAACTAAGCATATTATGCCATTTTTTATATAAGTAAGCTAAGTATAGGTCTTTCTTGAGCTAACCCAGGTAACTAAGCATATTAGAGCTAATTTAGCATTTTAGAGCTAACTTAGAGCTAAATTAGGTCATTTTGGAGCTAACTTAGGTAAAATTGATCATTTTGGAGCTAATTAGGCCTATTATGTCATTTTCGAGGAAAATAAGCTAACTATACGACATATATGAGCTTACCAAGATTGTTATGCCATTTCAAACCTAAGTAAGCTAATTATGCCATTTTTTACATAAGTAAGCTAAGTGTATGTCATTATTGAGCAAACCTAGGTAACTAAGCATATTAGAGATAACTTAGCATATTAGAGCTAACTTAGGTCATTTCGGAGGAAACAATGCTAAGTATAGATCATTTTGGAGATCTGACATACCTGACATACTTCACTCCTCCTTCTTCTCCTTCTCCTTCATCATCCTGATGCGCTTAGAGCAGCGAGGCAGTGGGATGTACTCTTCTGCCACAATTGGCATGGTCATGTCGCCCGGCTGTGGGATCGTCGGCGCCACCACCATCGCGAGGTCATTGTCAGGCACCACCACCATCGCGAGGCCATCTTCAGGCAGCACCTTTGCTAGGTCATCCTCAAACACCACCATCTCTTGCCTATCGTCAGCCACCACCATCGCTTGGCCATCGTCAGCCGCCACCATCGCGAGGTCATCTTCAGACAGAATAGGTTGCACCTCCGCATCCCCACTCTGCTCCTCTTCTTCCCCACTCCATTCCGGATCATCCTCGCTGCTGCTTTCGTTGTAGCCAGACTTGCTGCTGCTTTTGCTGTAGCCAGAATCGCTGCTGCTGCTCCCATTGCCTGACCAAATGCAACAAAGTTTTTTTAACAATCAGTGTGAGACAAAGCCAAATGGAGAGGAAGAAGAGGCAGAGCGTACTGGCATTGTCGTCGTCCTGGTAGCGCATGCGGCACATAGTCGTGTTGAACACCTTCACGGTGAGCATGGAGTCGCCATCGTACCTGAAGACAAGGAAGTACCCGTGGCGCAGGTCGTAGGCATGGACAAACTGCTCCCAGCCACGACACATGCACATGTGGTCGTTCCTGATCACCACCTCCACGTCCCAAAGCCTACGAAGCCCGCCATCGGCCTGCCGTAGCTTCACATTCTTTGGCCGATGCCCGTCCAGCATCTTCATAAGTGTCAGGCAGCCTCTGCAGCGTGGGTCAAGGAGTGATGTAGCAAACGGCAGAGTTATGATAAAGTGATGGGTGAAGGGGATATCTCTCCTTTTATACACCTGCCTCCTGGAGGAATTCTCAAGTATGATCGTGAAGAACTCGAAACCTTCCAAGTCGTACTCCGGTGTGGCAGGGCGCAGCCTGCGGTGGCGGCCTCCCCCATCTCTGATAAGCAGCAGAAGAGACCAATTACTACCCTTACAACATTATCATACAACATTACAGCAGCAGAAGTTTTGAGCAGAAGATAATCAACTACACCAAGTTATCATTTCACATTCAAAAAGCAATGCACTTGTGGACATATGATGGCAACAGCTAGAACCCTTCAAAACTAGGGATTTCTTTAAGCATGAAACAAAACTGAAAATGTAAACCAAATTGATGGTGATACCAATAAGAAAACATTACCACTACCAACGATATTGATGGTGATATTCAAAGATAACACAAGGTTCAAGTGTAAACAATATTTTTTTCATTTATTTTTGGAAGAAAAATTATTTGAAATTTGGTGAAATATAGACAACTACAATTTTGCATGACATGCCATGGACCTTATGTCTTCTACTATCACACTTCAACCAATATCATAATTCATTTAATAATTTTTTTGCCAAGTGACAATTACGTTGCAGAATTAAAATGGACAACAGTTCACATAGGGTTAAAAAATATCATTGAATGATCAGTTCCTCACTCCATATCACATAAAAATTGCCTTTTTACCATTAAATGTTATTATAATATTTGTATAAAACATGAAAATCAGGAGATTTAACAAACACTCCTGACAAAAATCAATACATAGGATTTTCTCCCTATTTGATAAATTAAATTGATATATATGTTGGCTAGGTATCTCGGAGGTGCCCATAATATCTCTTATATATAGAGGGAGTATGAAAACAACAGTATGACTGAATGAGAGTAGGAGTACTTTAAGATCCTCTTGAAGCACTACTGCTTGAAGAGGATCCTTTAATTAAAACTATAGTGAATCTACTGAAACTATAGATGATCCCTTAATTAAAACTATGGATGCAAGCAAAACTACTGAAACTACAAATGATCCTTTAATTAACTGGAAAATTTCATTTGGTTTTTATTAAAGGAAAAGTTTCATTTAGGTCCAGCAAGCAAATGATTGAACAACAAGTTGCAGTTACTTGGAGTAACATTTGGTTTTAATTTACTTGGAGTAGTGTCTAGAGCAAGAAGAGATAAGAGGGTACTCCAGTACTACAGCAAGCAATCCACTAGCATTACTCCAACAACACTACATCATCTTGTCACATTAGCATTACTCCAACAGCAGCAATCCACTAGCATTACTCCAACAGTACTCAGACAAACACCACATCACAAGAGTACACTGGAAATTTCAGAAAGAGCTTCAAATACCAGGAGCTTTTATTCATAGTGTACACCAAAATCCTACTCCTAAACAGCATAGAGAAGCTACACAATGTGCACTAAAAAGCTTCACAGTGTACCAACAACTCCAGAACGGAACTGGAAAAGAAGAAAAGGCACTACACAATGTGCAAGGAGTATAAAATAGCTTCACGGTGTAACAACAACAGCTTCATCTACTCCTAAACAGCACATAGCAGAATCCTAAGCAAGTGCATCGAAGCGAAGCGGACGGGGGAGCTCACCTCGCGACAGAGCATGTGGTCGAAGGAGCAGCGGGAGAGGTCGGGGTGGCATGGGGCGGAGGAGGGGGTCGCCGGGGCGGCGCGGGCGGAGAGGGGGTCGCCGGGGCGGCGGGGGCGGGGCGGCGGGGGCGGTGCAGCGACGTGGGTGGCGCGGGGTGATAACCCACAAGTATAGGGGATCGCAACAGTTTTCGAGGGTAGAGTATTCAACCCAAATTTATAGATTCGACACAAGGGGAGCCAAAGAATATTTGAAGGTATTAGCAACTGAGTTGTCAATTCAACCACACCTGGAGATTAATTATCTGCAGCAAATAATCAGTAGCAAAGTAATATGATAGTTTTGATAGTAGTGACAGCAGCAATGGTAACAGTAACAATGATAGAAGTAATTTTGTAGCAAGTGTAACAGTGATGATAGTAGTAGTAACTTAGCAAGAACAATATAGGATAAATTCGTAGGCATGGGATCGGTGACTTGTTTGATGATATTCATCATGAGACAGTTATAACCTAGGGCGATACAACACTAGCTCCAGTTCATCAATATAATGTAGGCATGTATTCCGTAAATAGTCATACGTGCTTATGGAAAGAACTTGCATAACATCTTTTGTCCTACCCTCCCGTGGCAGCGGGGTCCATATTGGAAACTAAGGGATATTAAGGCCTCCTTTTAATAGAGAACCGGAACAAAGCATTAACACATAGTGAATACATGAACTCCTCAAACTACCGTCATCACCGGGAGTGGTCCCGACTATTATCACTCCGAGGTTGCCGAATCATAACACGTAGTAGGTGACTATAACTTGCAAGATCAGATCTAAATCATGGATATAATTGTGATAACATAAACGGTTCAGATCTGAGTTCATGGCACCCGGGCCCAAAGTGACAAGCATTAAGCATGGCAAAGTCATAACAACATCAATCTTAGAACATAGTGGATACTAGGGATCAAGCCCTAACAAAACTAACTCGATTACATGATGAATCTCATCCAACTCCTCACCGACCAGCGAGCCTACGAAGGAATTACTCACTCCCGGTGGGGAGCATCATGGAATTGGCGATGGAGAAGGGTTGGTGATGACGAAGAACGAAGATCCCCCTCTTCGGAGCCCCAAACGGGCTCCAGATCTGGCCTCCCGATGAAGAACAGGAGGTGACGGCGGCTCCATCTTGGGGATCGCGATAATTCTTTCTCCCTGATTTTTTTCGGGAAAATAGGATTTTATAGCATCGGTTTCAGGGTCTGCGGGACCACCAAGTGGGGATAACCCACCTGGGCACGCCAGGAGAGGGGACGCGCCCTGGTGGGTTGTGCCCACCCAAGGCCCCCTCTCTGGTAGGTCTTGGCTCCATAAATTCTTATATATTATATAAAAATTGCTCGCAAAGTTTTGTTCCATTCTGAGAACTTTTATTTCTGCACAAAAATAGCACCATGGTAGTTCTGCTGAAAACAGCGTCAGTCCGGGGTTAGTTTCATTCAAATCATGCAAATTAGAGCCCAAAACAAGAGGAAAAGCGTTAGGAAAAGTAGATACGTTGGAGACGTATCAACTCCCCCAAGCTTAAACCTTTGCTTGTCCTCAAGCAATTCAGTTGATAAACTGAAAGTGAAAAAGAAAAACTTTTCAAACTCTTTTGCTCTTGTTTGCATAAATAAGCTTAAACAGCACCCAGGTTTTCAGCCAATCATTATAACTAGCCAGGCCGACAATAAGTCTTAAAGATTATATTAACTCATATAAATGACATAATCAGCTAGCGAGCAATAATAAGATATCTCAAATGGCAACATGTTGTCAAAACAACCATGATATAATATGACAATAGTGGTATCTCGCTAGCCCTTTCTGAGACCGCAAAACAAAAATGCAGAGCACCTCCAAAGTTCAAGCAGTGACTAAACATTGAATTCATGGTAGAAAAGATCCAGTCATGATGCACCCAACATTAGCTACACACAATGCATAAGTCATGACAGCTGTGCTCTCAGGTTCTAGCACTTGTTTTAGAAGGTGATGACGCAACATAAAAGTAAATAGATAGTCCCTTCGCAGAGGGAAGCAGTGATTTGCAGAGGTGCCAGAGCTCAAGTTTTAAAACAGAGGTAAATGATATTTTGAGACATGCACCCTTCTCATTTACTTCACGACCATCATTTATCAATATCTTCCATGCTAAACACGCTAGTGGCGGTTCCCAAGCGATAAAAGTAAAGGTTTTGACTCCATTGGGAGTTTTTGTTTGATTATTTGAGAGATTAACTCTTTTTCTGTTTGCAGTTTGGGACTGGGCATCCCTATTACCGCCCTTTTCTCGTGAGATGGCGAGTAAATAAACACTCCACCTGAGAATAACCCGCTTAGCATGGAAGATACCGACCACCTCCTATCGTTCCATGAACGATCCAGGCACACAAAAAGGATATTTATTTAGAAGTTTTTAGAGGTGGCACATGCAGATTTACTTAGGACGGCAGGGTAATACCGTATATAGGTAGGTATGGTGGACTCATCTGGAATAACTTTGGGTTCAAGGTTTTTGAGTACAAGCAGAATTCCCACTTAGTACAGGCGAAGGCTAGAAATTAGATTGAGAAACGGCCAACTAGAGAGCAACAACGGTCATAAACATGCATTATGCATAAGTAACATTGGACACTAGCATGAGTAGGATATGAACACCATGAACATAAATATCATAGAGGCTATGTTGGTTTTGATTCAACTACATGCATGAACATGTGCCAAGTCAAGCCACTCGAAGATTCAGAGGAGGATACCATATCATCATACTACATCACAATCATTTTAACGCGATGTTGCTATCCAAGATAAATCATTATCCACTCGTAGCTGCTTATGCATGGCATGAGGAACTATAATCTCTAATTGTCATTGCAAACATGTTTAATCATAATGGGCTGAATCATGAATACTAGGTTAAACATATTTACACAAACAGAACAAGTTGAGTTCATACCCGTTTCTCTCTGCCACGGCCAGTTCATCGAATATTGTCATTATTGCCTTTCACTTGCACGACCGAACGATATGAAAATAATAATAGTGCAAGAGTGCCGTAGACTACGATGGAATCTGCAAACATTTTATTCAACAGGAGAAGACAAGGTAAAATGGGCTCTTTATTAGATTAACATTTATTCATATGAGAGCCACTCAACATTTTCATCGTGGTCTTCTCATCGATAAGACTCGATTAAAAAAGAAAATAAATTCAGAGAAGCACACTGAAATATTTTTGGAGTTTTTGGTTTTCTTGAACAAGCAAATAAAAAGGGAAAAGCAAAAACGAGAAAAACTATTTACATGGGAAAGCTCCCAACAAGCAAAAGAAGA
The DNA here is from genome assembly GCF_018294505.1 of Triticum aestivum. Classification (NCBI taxonomy): domain Eukaryota; kingdom Viridiplantae; phylum Streptophyta; class Magnoliopsida; order Poales; family Poaceae; genus Triticum; species Triticum aestivum. The sequence goes on along the minus strand of NC_057808.1, from coordinate 249,644,781 downwards.
ACAAGGAAATCTTTTTGGGTTTTCTTTTTAGTATTACAACTAAGCATGCATAGAAAGTAAACTACTACAACTAATTTTTTTGGTTTTTCTAAAGTTTTTCAAACACACAAGAAGAAAGCAAGAAAATAAATCTAAGCATGGATGATACAATGAAAAAGTGTGAACATCAACAAAAGAAAATAAGTGGACATGAATGTAATGTCAGTGAGAAACACGTACTCCCCCAAGCTTAGGCGTTTAGCCTAGCTTGGTAGTCAATCAGTAGCCTGGATGGTAGTAGGGGTGCTGAGGAGCAGGCATCCACTCATCCCACTGCTGAGGCTCCTCCTTTGCCTCTGCAGCAACCTAAGCGTTCCGGTAGGCGATGATGTCCGCAGGCATAATCCTATATCCGCCCCTAGCAACAGAATCAAACAAAGCAGGTGCAGGCAAAGGAATAATATCACGAGTTTTAACACTAAAAACCAGGTTATAAGGAATAGGAATGCCAGGAGAGTTGTTATCAGTGAAATGGTGCTGATCCATGGCTGTGCGGTCTAGGTAAACCTTGGTCAGAGGATAATCATGAGGGCGTATCTCAACATTGAAGTGAGCCGCCAACCGAGTAGCAAAACTCCCACCATGTATTTTACCCTGGGATATATTAATATGGAGGCGACGAGCCACAATAGCTCCCAAGCTATGAGTGTTGTCGCCCTCTAATGCGCAACGTAAAACAGCAAGGTCCGGTGAACTAAGTGCACCCACCTTCTCCCTAGCAAGCAAGCATTTTGTAATGAAAAGTGCAAACTAATGAACAGCAGGAAAATGCAAGCAAGCAGCAGTGGTAGCTGACACCCCTCTCTCATCCCCCACTGTCAAAGTGCGATAAAAGGCCTCAAACCAAGCCAGCCTAGGCTCAGCTAAGCTCCCATCAGAAGGGATCGGGCAAATGTCACAAAATTCAGTAAGTGTTATCTGATGGTTTTCAGCATATAAATCAAAGCTCACTTCAGGAGGATTATTCCTAGGCAGGAAAGTAAAACTTTGAACGAAGATGTTTGTGAGGATTTGATGCTGTTCACACTCATTTGCGATGAAGTCGGTGAGGCTGGCATTAGCAGCATATTATGTGAACTCCTGAAGAATTCCAGCCTCTTCCAGGAATGGGGTGTGCGGCCATTCACACGGCCGTACTTCCGCCAACCTCCGAGGATGGAGATCACTATCAGATGACTCCCTAATAACACCCTTGGAGTTCTTCTTAGATCCAAACTTCCTAAAGATATTCATGATTTTCCTAAGAGCAAAAATTCTGAAATTTTTAGTCCACAAATTTTTCTCAACAAAACTTCACAAAATTGATAGCAACTACTCATAGGGATACATAGAGGCCATAGCAAGCATTCAAACTACTTAGAACTCTAAGAATTTAATTGCAAGCTCATCTACAGCAGCACCAAGAGTAGCTAATTATTCAAAATATAAACCATTAAAACAAAAACTAATTGGACAAATGGTGGAGTCACATACCAAGGAACAATCCGCCGAAACAGTTTTGGAAATGGAGCTTCGAGCAAAGAGATCAAAATCCGCGGGTTTGAGAGCAAGAACACGAGAGAGAGAGAGAGCAATGGAGATTCTTTTCTGGAGGTAAGTGATGATGTGGGATGAAGAGATAAGTGAGGGGCCCACATGGGGACCACAACCCACCAGGGCGCGCCTGGGGGTCCTGGCGCGCCCAGGTGGGTTGTGCCCACCTGGTGCACCTCCCTCTGATATTATTTGCACCAGAAATTCAGAAATATTCAGAAAAAATGATATTCAATTTTCAGAGCATTCTGAGAACTTTTATTTTTGGGTCATTTTTTTATTGCACGGGAAATTCAGAAAATAGACAAAACATGGCATTTTATTTTATTTAACTAATAAAAACAGAAAACAAAAAGTAGGGACAGAAGGTAGGGCTTACTAAATTCATCAACTTCATACCTCTCAAAAATGATTCATTAATAAGGTTGATCAGGTCTTATTAACAACAACTTCCGATTAGCATGAAACTGAAAAACTTTCGTAGATCACTAAGTTACCTCAATGGGGATATGAATGTCCCCAACAATAATTATTTTGTATTTCTTTTTGACAGTAGGTAGAGGTATTTGAAAACTTCCAATAGTGATTGTAGGAGATTTTTCAATAACATTAATACCATTCACTTGGAATTGTTTCTTCGGAAAGTGCATCGTATGATCATTACCATTAATATGAAAAGTGACCTTGCTTTTATTGCAATTGATAACAGCCCCTGCGGTATTCAAGAAGGGTCTACCAAGGATAATCGACATGTTGTCGTCCTCGGGCATCTCAAGTATAACAAAGTTAGTCAAAATAGTAACATTAGCAACAACAACGGGCATATCCTCACAGATACTGATAGGTATGGCAGTTGATTTGTCAGCCATTTGCAAAGATATTTCAGTAGGTGTGAGTTTATTCAAATCAAGTCTTTTATATAAAGAGAAAGGCATAACACTAACACCAGCTCCTAAATCACACAAAGCAGTTTTCACATAATTCTTTTGATAGAGCAAGGTATAGTTGGTATTCCCGGATCTCCAAGTTTTTTAGGTACTCCATCTTTAAAAGTATAATTAGCAAGCATAGTGGAGATTTCAGCTTCTGGTATTTTTCTCTTATTAGTGATGATGTCTTTCATATACTTTGCATAAGGAGGCATTTTCAAGATATCAGTAAAGCGAGTATGCAAAAAGATTGGCCTCAGCATTTCAGCAAAGCGTTCAAATTCTTCATCATCTTTCTTTTTAGTTGACTTGGGTGGAAAAGGCATAGGTTTTTGAACCCATGGTTCTCTTTCTTTACCGTGTTTTCTAGCAATGAAGTCTCTTTTATCATACCTTTTATTCTTAGGTTGTGAGTTATCAAGATCAACAGGTGGTTCTATCTCAACATCATTGTCTGCTTCTTTATTATTATTTGGTTGGGTGTCTTCATGAACCTCATCATTATCTTTTTCATTATCACTAGATGAGTGTTCATTACCAGAATGAGTTTCAGCATCTGAGATAGAAGTTTCATTTTCATTATTAGGGTTTTTTCTATTTCAGGTTCACTAGAAGCATGCAAAGTCCTATTATTTTTCTTCTTCTTTTTCTTTCTAGAAGGACTAGGTGCATCACTGTTAATTCTTTGTGAATCTTGTTCTATTCTTTTTGGGTGTCCCTCAGGATAAAGTGCTCCTGAGTCATTTTACCTCCTCTAGTTGCAACTCTAACAGCAAAGTCATGTATATTATTATTCATTTCATCAAGCAATCCTCTTTGAGATTTAGCAACTTGTTCTAGTTGAGTTTGAACCATAGAAGCATGCTTTCCAACACCTCTAACATCATTTGAGATTCTAAATAACAAGTCACTCAAACGAGCAATCATATTAGAATTATATTTCAATTGTTTCATAACATTTGCATTGAAGTGATCTTGTTTTCTAATGTAGTTTTCAAACTCATAAAAGGCATTGGCTAGGATGCATGTTGTGAGGATTGTCATTATCATTGAACTGCATTAAAGAATTTACCTCTACCACCTTAGATGGTGGTGGTGTATTAAGCCCATGTATTTCTTCAATAGGAGGTAAATTTTTAACATCCTCAGCTTTAATACCTTTTTCCTTCATAGATTTATTTGCCTCTTGCATATCTCCGGGACTGAGATATAATATACCCCTCTTCTTCGGAGTGAGTTTAGGCGGTGGTTCAGGAAGAGTCCAATCATCATAATTTTTCAATATATTATTCAATAATTCTTCAACTTGTCCAACAGTTTGTTCCCTGAAAACACAACCAGCACAACTATCTAGGAAGTCCCTAGAAGCATCGGTTAGTCCATTATAGAAAAGTATTTCATTTTTCTTAAGAGGATGATCAGGCAAAGCCTCCCCCAAGCTTGTGGGAGACTCTCTTCTTTAGTTTGCACAAAGTTAAATATTTCCTGTAAAGCAGCTTTTGTTTCTTATGAGCAAGAAAATATTTTTCAGAGAAGTAATAAATCATATCCTGGGCACTACACACACAACCAGGAGTAAGAGTGTTGTACCAAGCTTTAGCATCACCCTTTAATGAGAACGGAAATAATTTGAGAATAAAGTAATAGCGAGTTTTCTCATCATGAGTAAAAAGGGTGGCTATATCATTCAACTTAGAAAGATGTGCCACAACAGTTTCAGTTTCATAACCATGGAAAGGATCAGATTCAACCAAAGTAATTAACTCTGGGTTGACAGAGAATTCATAATCCTTATCATCAATAAATATAGGTGAAGTAGCAAACTTAGGATCACATTTCATTCTAGCATTCAGAGATTTTTCTTTATACTTGCATAATAATTTCTCTAGATCATCTCTATCCCTACAAGCAAGAATATCTCTAGTTGTCACCTCATTCATAACATAACCTTCCGGTACCTTAGGCAATTTATATCTAGGAAGGCTAGTTCTAGCAGGTGTTTCAGGAGTTTCAGTTTCAAGCTCATCATCAGATTCAACATCATGTTGCATTACTCACTACTGCAGGATGCTGCTAACGCGACACTACGATCAGAGACCCTTCGACGAAACTGTGTGCGATGCAATAATCGCAAACGGTGGTGTAAAAGAATTGTCAAAAAGGTGCAAAACGTTTGTGATGGCGCAGCCATCAAACACAGTTCAGATTTTAGTTGCGTGTGCGATGCAGGGCATACGGTTCAATCCAATGAACTATGTGCGATGAGGCGGAACAAAAGAAACGGGCAGCCTGATGAAGGCGTGTGCAGCATACGGTTCACTCGGATGAACTGTTTGTGATTAGGCAACACAAAATAAATGGTCAGCCAGATCAAGGTGTGTGTGATTGAGGGCATACGCTTCAGAAGGATTAACTGTTTGCGATTAGGCAACAGAACAGAAACGGGTCAGCCAGATCAAAGTGTCTGCAATTGATGGCATACACTTCACATGGATGAACTGTTTGCGATTAGCCACAACAAACTGAAACAGTTAGATAGACCAACGTGTGTGCGCTATACGGGCACACACATTCTAATTAAAATAAGCGTGCGCGATGGTAATAACGAGCGCGCACGATTGTTGGAACAAGACGTGTGCTGACATTGCCTATTGTGGTGCACCCTATGGTGCAAACGCCACGTACGCGGCCGAGAACGCGTACGTGCCCACGTCACGCCTTCTGGGAATAGTGTCGCACTTATAACCGTTAGTAAATTTTGAGCATGCGTCCCGTCACATTCCAAATTGCAAACCTATTCACACCGATCAGAACCTAAACGGTTTCCCACTTAGGAGCGTATTACTACTCGGTTATAAATACTACTACTCCAAGATGACTACACATTCCTCCTCAACTCCTCATCCACAAAAACAAACAAGTCATTCATCATCGTTCCCTTGCGTCTGCCATGGCCAGCGTGAGTTCTGGGTCGAGAGATTGCCACCAGGGAGAGGCGAGTCTGGAAGCGGAAGCACGAGAGATGTCCCGCCTCGCCGCGAAAGCAGCCAACATGTCCCGCCGTGCGGCCGTAGCAGCAGAGAGGTCCCGCCGCGCCGCCGAAGAAGCACGGAGGTCCCGCCGCGTTGTCGATGCAGCAGACTGGTCCGGCCGCGCTGCGGAAGCAGAAGAGATGTACTGCCGCGTCGCGAATGCAGCAGAGATGTCCTCCTGCACCGCGGCGGCCTGGGAAAATGTCTCGCGGGCAGGCGTGGACTCTTACAGGCGCATGCGTGCCCTCGTCCTTAGGCAGATGGATCAGATCTCCAGCTGGGCGAGGTTGCATGATGACCTGACAGTCTCGTTTGAATAGTCTACCAGTGTCATCTGGCAACTAAATGAGAGCAATGCGAAGCTCCGGGCCGAGCGCGACCTGTTGAGGGCGAAGATCGTCGGAAGTGCGGAGCAGCAGGAGCAGACCACTGCCTTGTTGAAGAGGATCGGCGTCATCGTCAAGAAACTTATGGACGAGAATGTCATGTTGCGCATCGAGCGCAGAAGGCTGGTGGAGGAATCCGTGGATGCTCTCAAGCAGCATCTTTAGGACAAGAAAGAGCTCATCGCCACTCGCCGTGGAGACTAGTTCCCGTGGCCTGCAGCAACACATCAAGAAAGTAGAGATCAGCGAGCCAGATCGTTGTCTTCCTTCTTCTTTTGTCCTTGTGTATTTTGGGCGTTGCCGCATGTGGCTTTTTTAAATTATGTTCCTAAATATGTAAGACAATTATTATCCACTGTCATCGTCCTTATATTCATCATGCTTGCTATAAGTCGCAGTCAATGCTATGTAGGTCCGTCTGATCTTGGCATGGTGTCATGACATGGCACCAACATGCCGCGGTAATTTTTTTGGCCGAATTGGGACAAGCTTTGGTGTAAGCTTCTTGCAAACTAGAGCTTCCCTCAAGAACGCTCGTGGTTCCGAGAGGGAATGTGTCACCTCCGTGTATGAAACGAGATACGTACACTGCCTTCTCCCGCCTTAATTTTTTTACACAGGCAGATTAGACCAAATAGAAGTATCGTGCTAAATTTTGGCATTATTCCGGGTTCGTTTGGCCTTTTTTATACATTAATTGAGTTTCTGTGCATTTAATGTGCATAATTTAAATTTGAACTACAAGCACATGCTCGAGTGCACCAAAGTTGGTTGAAAAATCACATGTGTGTCCTTGGGTGAATTTATAGGTCCCATGCAAGAAATGGGAATGAAATTCAAACATCTGGGCGTCGTGGCTCGGCCGGAAAGATTGAGAAACTTGGTTTTTTAATTCCTGTAAATCCAAAACATGCCTGAAAATCATGAAACGTGGCATGGTGTCATGACATAGCACCAACATGTTGTGGTAATTTTTCTGTCCGATTTGCGAAGGCGCACACATTAACAATCAACAAAGTCATTTTGGAACAAGTGCTGTCATGTTACAAATTGGAAACACAAGTATTATTGAAACCGTGGGCATTCTACTTACCAATTACATGCCGCCACGCGTCCCTTTTTTTATTGGCTAGGAGGTGCCGTGCGGGGTAGCTATTTGAGTACGGAAGGCGTGCGATCAGACCCCTGCACGTGCTCATCGGGAGGAGAGCCCTTTGACCGCTACTCGCCGCGCACCTCCCTCCCAACGTCTCCATTAATGGCGCCCGAGCACCTGTTCTATGGCGTGGCTATATGTCTCACTAGAACAGGTGCCTGTAAGAGTCCACGCCTACATAGAACAGGTGCTCGGGCGCCATTAATGGAGACGTTGGGAGGGAGGTGCGCGGCGAGTAGCGGTCAAAGGGCTCTCCTCCCGATGAGCACGTGCAGGGGTCTGATCGCACGCCTCCCGTACTCAAATAGCTACCCCGCACGGCACCTCCTAGCCAATAAAAAAAGGGACGCGTGGCGGCATGTAATTGGTAAGTAGAATGCCAACGGTTTCAATAATACTTGTGTTTCCAATTTGTAACATGACAGCACTTGTTCCAAAATGACTTTGTTGATTGTTAATGTGTGCGCCTTCGCAAATCGGACAGAAAAATTACCACAACATGTTGGTGCCATGTCATGACACCATGCCATGTTTCATGATTTTCAGGCATGTTTTGGATTTACAGGAATTAAAAAACCAAGTTTCTCAATCTTTCCGGCCGAGCCACGACGCCCAGATGTTTGAATTTCATTCCCATTTCTTGCATGGGACCTATAAATTCACCCAAGGACACACATGTGATTTTTCAACCAACTTTGGTGCACTCGAGCATGTGCTTGTAGTTCAAATTTAAATTATGCATATTAAATGCACAGAAACTCAATTAATGTATAAAAAAGGCCAAACGAACCCGGAATAATGCCAAAATTTAGCACGATACTTCTATTTGGTCTAATCTGCCTATGTAAAAAAATTAAGGCGGGAGAAGGCAGTGTACGTATCTCGTTTCGTACACGGAGGTGACACATTCCCTCTCGGAACCACGAGCGTTCTTGAGGGAAGCTCTAGTTTGCAAGAAGCTTACACCAAAGCTTGTCCCAATTCGGCCAAAAAAATTACCGCGGCATGTTGGTGCCATGTCATGACACCATGCCAAGTTTCATGATTTTCAGGCATGTTTTGGATTTACAGGAATTACAAACCAAGTTTCTCAATCTTTCCGGCCGAGCCACGATGCCCAAATGTTTGAATTTTATTCCCATTTCTTGCATGGGACCTATAAATTCACCAAGGACACACATGCGATTTTTCAACCAACTTTGGTGCACTGGAGCATGTGCTTGTAGTTCAAATTTGAATTATACACATTAAATGCGCAGAAACTCAATTAATGTATAAAAAAGGCCAAACAAACCCGGAATAATTCCAAAATTTAGCACGATACTTCTATTTGGTCTAATCTGCATGTGTAAAAAAATTAAGGCGGGAGAAGGCAGTGTACGTATCTCGTTTCGCACACGGAGGTGACACGTTCCCTCTCGGAACCACGAGCCTTCTTGAGGGAAGCTCCGGTTTGCAAGAAGATTACACCAAAGCTTGTCCCAATTCGGCCAAAAAAATTACCCCAGCATGTTGGTGCCATGTCATGACACCATGCCAAGTTTCATGATTTTCAGTCGTGTTTTGGATTTACAGAAATTCAAAAACCAAGTTTCTCAATCTTTCCGGCCGAGCCACGACGCCCAGATGTTTGAATTTGATTCTCATTTCTTGCATGGGACCTATAAATTCAACCAAGGACACAAATGTGATTTTTCAACCAACTTTGGTGCACTGGAGCATGTGCTTGTAGTTCAAATTTGAATTATGCACATTAAATGCGCAGAAACTCAAATAATGTATAAAAAGGCCAAACAAACCCGGAATAATGCCAAAATTTAGCACGATACTTCTATTCGGTCTAATTTGTTTGTGTAAAAAAATTAAGGTGGGAGAAGGCAGTGTACGTATCTCGTTTCGCACATGGAGGTGACACGTTCCCTCTCGGAACCATGAGCCTTCTTGAGGGAAGCTCCGGTTTGCAAGAAGCTTACACCAAAGTTCGTCCCAATTCGGCCAAAAAAATTCCGCAACATGTTGGTGTCATGTCATGACACCATGCCAAGTTTCATGATTTTCAGGCGTGTTTTGGATTTACAGGAATTAAAAAACCAAGTTTCTCAATGTTTCCGGCCGAGCCACGATGCCCAGATGTTTGAATTTCATTCCCATTTCTTGCATGGGACCTATAAATTCACCCAAAGACACACATGTGATTTTTCAACAAACTTTGGTGCATTGGAGCATGTGCTTGTAGTTCAAATTTGAACTATGCACATTAAATGCCCAGAAACTCAATTAATGCATAAAATGCCAAACGAACCCGGAATAATTCCAAATTTGAACACGACACTCATGTACTAGTTGCATGTTCACTGTACATAAATGTTCTAGCAATTCAAACACCATCCTTTACCTCCGTAACACCATTTTGTCTTTCAAAACATAATGAAAAAATCAGATATACCACAAACAGTTTACTAGAAAGAAACGTGTGGGATGCGATATAAAATATCTTGGTGCACCGTTTTGTCTGGCTTACGCAGGAAGCTTCATCGTCTACAGTCCACCGCCCCCGCTTGAACCACACTTGCGCGCCAGTTTCTCGCGGCACCAAGCGAAATTTTTTTGCCACCGCGAAAATATCTATCTCCCCGCCCCCTCCCTCCTACCAAAATCCACATTTCCACTATTCCTCCTTGCTTTCCAAGTTCAAACCTTCACTGTTGCTTACTGGCAGCTCAGCCTCCTCTCCGGCGACCCTTCTTCTTACAGTGCCGCCTCCTCGCCGGCTACCCTTCTTCTTGCAGCGCCGCCTCCTCACCGGCAACCCTTCTTCTTGCAGCGCCGCCTCCTCGTCGGCGACCCTTCTTCTTGCTGCGCGGCCTCGTCAATATGGTCAGGTAATCCACACCCCACCCACACCATCCTCCTCCTTTCCCGTCCCACATGCCCCGACCGATGGTGCAACACCTTTCACCGAAATCACTGCCCCCCTCCTCCAATTAAGCGCCGCCCACAGCCATTTTGCACGCAGTATAACATGGAGCTCAGTAGCACGAGGCCGCATGCGAATGAGGTCGCTATGGCTGCCATGTGTGTCGACCGCCAGATCTTGGAGGAGCACCTCGTTTTCAAGGCTACCGTCGACACCGCCACGCGGTTGTCTACTTTAAAATACAGTTCGTGTTGTTTTCTCGAGGCCACCGCCAGTGCCTTCTAGTGATTTGTCCTTTGTAATGTTAATATGCAATCTGATGTTCAGTTAACAGTTTGGTCCTCTAAAATATAATGTCCACTTAACACTTTGGTCCAACAATTGCTACATTTCGTAGTACTGTTCTCAAGCATTCTTTGTTTTGTTAACTGTCTTATCTTCTAGTACATGTTTCTATTCTGCAATGTTGTGTCCAGTTAACTACTTTGGTTCATTTGGTCTGCTGTCCATTTAACTGTTTGGTTCAGTTCTGCAATTTGATTTTCATTTGCCGTGGGTATAATTTATATTGTTATGCATGTGACACCAATCGAATTTGGCTATACTCAATACATATTCTACTAATAGTATGGCAACTCTCAGTTAACCTGATCAAGATCTTCCTTATGTGTGTTGTAGGGAAACAATGGGAGACACTGCGGTTTACCATTGAGGTTTGTTCAAGCAGGGTCCTTTGGCTAATAGCACATTATTGTGCAGTTGCAGGAATCATTCTAATGTTTAGGTTTCTTACAATTTGGTCTTGCACATGTAGGTCCTGCTGTCAGAGGCTTAAACCCACTGTTCGACCCATTTTGCATATGGGGAAATGAGATGTCCATGAATATCAGTCAAGTCAAGAAACTCAGAAAGATTGTTAGGATGAAGAAACTTGTGACAAATAACAACAAGATCTTTGTTTGCACAATGAAGAAGACATCAGTCAACTATAGGATGGTACTAACTCTTTTACCTTGTTTTCACCCCTTGCGCCATTTCAAAATTTACAACATCGATTTATGCATAGCTTTGTTTTCAATACTTTTCAAAGCAGTTCACCGATGATTACCTCTCAAACCACTTGCATGGTCAAGAGGCGAGGAAGGTATTCATTCAACACCCACGGTACAATATTGAAGTCTTGCTGAAGAGGACGAAGGTTGGGCGGGCAATTATCCATAGCCACTGGCCTAAAGTTGCAAGGACATTCAACATCACTGAAGGCTCAATATTTGCCTTCCGCTTCTGCAGTTTCCCAGATGAGATTCATCTGTCTATTTACCGTGTATGATGCTACTTTCCAAAGGTTTTTGATGATGCATGTGAAACTTGGTGCTGTTGTGTAATGGCATAACTGAGTGCAGAAGCTATCTGATGTAATTCGGTTATGGAATCCTGGTTGCTTTTATACGGATATGAAATATTTGGCGTGTTTTATAAGAAATATCAGTTTGATTAGTACATGGATTATCAATAATACGCTAATTACCCTGCTTATTGGGGTTTTCTATTGTAGACGGTTACTCAGACAGCACCGTGGGTGATGAACTCAAACAACCCGCACGGTTTCTAGAAAGTAGGCGTGTTTGATCAACTAATAATCACACACGGCTTCCGGCAGCGAACTGTTTGCGTTAGGCCACCTTGCACAAACATTTCCACAAAAAGAACTGTGTGTGATATACATACCTACGGAAATGCTTTTCTAGGATTCACCGTGTGGGATGTACATACCTACGGAAATGATTTTCTGGGATTCACCGTGTGGGATGCACATACCTACAGAAATGATTTTCTGGGATTCACCGTGTGGGATGTACATACCTGCGGAAATGATATTCTGGGATTCACCGTGTGGGATGTACATACCTACATTAATGATTTGGTTTCGATGCCTCACCCGATCGCACATGGCCCCAGCCTGTGTCCCAGGAGGGCCTATCCCCGATGATTTCTGGGTCATGTGGGAAGGACCCCCCTATCACACACCCTCACTTGGCGACAGTTCCAAATGTCGTCGCAGAAAGGGGTTAAAAATCGTTTGTATAGCACGTCGCTGTACCAGTGACTCTAGCAATTTGTTCATCAAGAAATTCTCCAAGTGGCACATCATCATTATCAAGCAAGGTACTAGCATCGTCATAAGCATCATTCAGAGTAGAAGTAGCATCATCAATAACTTGCGACATATTAGAATTGATAGCATGTGGTGGTGTTGCAAGTTTACTTATAAGAGAAGGTGAATCTAAAGCAGAACTGGATGGCAGTTCCTTACCTCCCCTCGTCTTTGAGGGAAATATCTTAGTCTTAGCATCCTTTAGATTCTTCATAGTGATAAATTGATAATAATCCCAAGTGACTCAACAAATATAGCTATGCTCCCCGGCAACGGCGCCAGAAAAAGGTCTTGATAACCCACAAGTATAAGGGATCGCAACAGTTTTCGAGGGTAGAGTATTCAACCCAAATTTATAGATTCGAAACAAGGGGACCCAAAGAATATTTGAAGGTATTAGCAGCTGAGTTGTCAATTCAACCACACCTGGAGATTAATTATCTGCAGCAAATAATCAGTAGCAAAGTAATATGATAGTTTTGATAGTAGTGACAGCAGCAATGGTAACAGTAACAGTGATAGCAGTAATTTTATAGCAAGTGTGACAGTGATGACAACAGTAGTAACTTAGCAAGAACAATATAGGATAACTTCGTAGGCATTGGATCGGTGACTTGTTGGATGATATTCATCATGAGACAGTTATAACCTAGGGCGATACGGCACTAGCTCTAGTTCATCAATATAATGTAGGCATGTATTCCATAAATAGTCATACGTGCTTATGGAAAGAACTTGCATGACATCTTTTGTCCTACCCTCCCGTGGCAGCGGGTCCATATTGGATACTAAGGGATATTAAGGCCTCCTTTTAATAGAGAACTGGAACAAAGCATTAACACATAGTGAATACATGAACTCCTCAAACTACGGTCATCACCGGGAGTGGTCCCGACTATTATCACTCCGGGGTTGCCGGATCATAACACGTAGTAGGTGACTATAACTTGCAAGATCGGATCTAAATCATGGATATAATTGTGAGAACATAAACGGTTCAGATCTGAGTTCATGGCACCCGGGCCCAAAGTGACAAGCATTAAGCATGGCAAAGTCATAGCAACATCAATCTTAGAACATAGTGGATACTAGGGATCAAGCCCTAACAAAACTAACTCGATTACATGATGAATCTCATCCAACTCCTCACCGACCAGCGAGCCTACGAAGGAATTACTCACTCCCGGTGGGGAGCAACATGGAATTGGCGATGGAGAAGGGTTGGTGATGACGAAGAACGAAGATCCCCCTCCCCCGAGCCCCAAACAGACTCCAGATCTGACCTCCCGATGAAGAACAGGAGGTGACGGCGACTTCGTCTTGTGGATCGTGATAATTATTTCTCCCTGATTTTTTCTGGAAAAATAGGATTTTATAGCGTCGGTTTCAGGGTCTGCGGGGCCACCAGGTGGGGACAACCCACCTGGGCGCGCCAGGAGAGGGGGGCGTGCCCTGGTGGATTGTGCCCACCCAGGGGCCCCTCTCCGGTAGGTCTTGGCTCCAGAAATTCTTATATATTATATAAAAATTCCTCCCAAAGTTTCCTTCCATTCCGAGAACTTTTATTTCTACACAAAAACAACACCATGGTAGTTCTGCTGAAAACAACGTCAGTCCGGGTTAGTTTCATTCAAATCATGCACATTAGAGCCCAAAACAAGAGGAAAAGCGATAGGAAAAGTAGATACGTTGGAGACGTATCACGGGGCGGCGGCGACGGGGGTGGCACAGGGCGGAGGAGGGGGTCGCTGGGGCGGCGGGGGCGGCGCGGCGACGGGGTGGCGCAGGGCAGAGAGGGGGTCGCCAGGGCGGCGGGGGCGGCGCGGCGACGTGGGTGGCGCGGGGCGGCGACGGCACGGGTGCGGGGCGGCCGGCGACGGGGGTGGCACGGGGCGGCGGCGGCGCAGGCACGGGGCGGAGAGAGAGCGAGGGGACATAGAGAGAGGGGTGGGGCGCGGGCGTGTTGGCTTTTCAGTTAGGGCACGGTTCTTTGCCGTCTGCTAGCAGACGGCAAAGAGCCTAGCTAACGGGCGTTAGTTCGGCCACTTTCTTTGCCTTCGGCTAGCACACGGCAAAGAAGCTTTGCCGTCCGCTAGCGGACAGCAACGAAAGTGGCCGTTAGGTGGCTCTCTCTAGTGGGCCACCCTCCCTCTTTGCCGTCTGCTAGCTGACGGCAACGCTTCTATGCCATCCGCTAGCAGACGGCAAAGAGACGGCTGACGGCAAACAATATCTTTGCCGTCTGCTTCTTCTTTGCCGTCAGTTTTGTTTAACCTTATGGCAAAGACCTTCTTTGCCATCAGCTAGCTGACGGCAAAGATCTTGATTCCAGTAGTGTCTAGGGCATATTTCCTTCAATGGAGTCTTGGTGCTGATCATGTTTTGCTCGTGTAAGAGGCATAGTCAACGGGTCTGCAACATTCAGATTCGTATGTATTTTGCAAATCTCTATGTCCCCCTCCTTGACTTGATCGTGGATGAAATTGAAGCATCTCTTGATGTGTTTGGTTCTCTTGTAAAATCTGGATTCCTTCAGTATTGTCACAAAAGATTTTCATTGGACCCGGTGCACTAGGTATTACACCTAGATCGGATATGAACTCCTTCATCCAGACTCCTTCATTTGCTGCTTCCGAAGCAGCTATGTACTCTGCTTCACACATAGATCCCGCCACGACGCTCTGCTTGGAACTGCACCAACTGACAGCTCCACCATTTAATATAAATACATATCCGGTTTGCGACTTATGGTCATTCGGATCAGTGTCAAAGCTAGCATCGACGTAACCATTTACGACAAGCTCTTTGTCACCACCATAAACCAGAAACATATCCTTAGTCCTTTTCAGGTACTTCAGGATGTTCTTGACCGCTGTCCAGTGATCCACTCCTGGATTACTTTGGTACCTCCCTGCTAAACTAATAGCAAGGCACACATCAGGTCTGGTACACAACATTGCATACATGATAGAACCTATGGCTGAGGCATAGAGAATGACGTTCATTTTCTCTCTATCTCTGCAGTGGTCGGGCATTGAGTCTGACTCAACTTCACACCTTGTAACACAGGTAAGAACCCTTTCTTTGACAGATCCATTTTGAACTTCTTCAAAACTTTATCAAGGTATGTGCTTTGTGAAAGTCCAATTAAGCGTCTTGATCTATCTCTATAGATCTTGATGCCCAATATATAAGCAGCTTCACCGAGGTCTTTCATTGAAAAATTCTTATTCAAGTATCCTTTTATGCTATCCAGAAATTCTATATCATTTCCAATCAGCAATATGTCATCCACATATAATATTAGAAATGCTACAGAGCTCCCACTCACTTTCTTGTAAATACAGGCTTCTCCAAAAGTCTGTATAAAACCATATGCTTTGATCACACTATCAAAGCGTATATTCCAACTCCGAGAGGCTTGCACCAGTCCATAAATGGATCGCTGGAGCTTGCACGCTTTGTTAGCACCTTTAGGATCGACAAAACCTTCTGGTTGCATCATATACAACTCTTCTTTAAGAAATCCATTAAGGAATACAATTTTGACATCCATTTGCCAAATTTCATAATCATAAAATGCGGCAATTGCTAACATGATTCAGACAGACTTAAGCATCGCTACGGGTGAGAAGGTCTCATCATAGTCAACTCCTTGAACTTGTCGAAAACCTTTTGCAACAAGTCGAGCTTTATAGAGAATAACATTACCGTCAGCGTCAGTCTTCTTCTTGAAGATCCATTTTTTTCTATGGCTTGCCGATCATCGGGCAAGTCAACCAAAGTCCATACTTTGTTCTCATACATGGATACCATCTCAGATTTCATGGCTTCAAGCCATTTCGCGGAATCTGGGCTCATCATTGCTTCCTCATAGTTCATAGGTTCATCATGGTCTAGTAACATGACTTCCAGAACAGGATTACGGTACCACTCTGGTGCGGAATGTACTCTGGTTGACCTACGAGGTTCGGTAGTAACTTGATCTGAAGTTCCATGGTCATCATCATTAACTTCTTCACTAATTGGTGTAGGCATCACTGGAACTAATTTCTGTGATGAACTACTTTCCAATTCAAGAGAAGGTACAATTACCTCATCAAGTTCCACTTTCCTCCCACTCACTTTTTCCGAGAGAAACTCCTTCTCTAGAAAGGATCCATTCTTAGCAACAAAGATCTTGCCTTCGGATCTATGATAGAAGGTGAACCCAGTAGTTTCTTTTGGGTATCCTATGAAGACGCACTTCTCCGATTTGGGTTCGAGCTTATCAGGTTGAAGCTTTTTCACATAAGCATCGCAACCCCAAACTTTAAGAAACGACAGCTTGGGTTTCTTGCTAAACCATAGTTCATATGGTGTCGTCTCAACGGATTTATATGGTGCCATATTTAACGTGAATGCAGTCGTCTCTAAAGCATAATCCCAAAACGATAGTGGTAAATTGGTAAGAGACATCATAGATCGCACCATATCTAATAAAGTACGATTACGATGTTCGGACACACCATTGCGTTGTGGTGTTCCAGGTGGCGTGAGTTGTGAAACTATTCCACATTGTTTCAAATGAAGACCAAACTCGTAACTCAAATATTCGCCTCCACGATCAGATCATAGAAACTTTATTTTCTTGTTACGATGATTTTCCACTTCACTCTGAAATTCTTTGAACTTTTCAAATGTTTCAGACTTGTGTTTCATTAAGTAGATATACCCATATCTACTCAAATCATCTGCGAAGGTCAGAAAATAACGATACCCGCCGCAAGCCTCAACACTCATCGGACCGCATACATCAGTACGTATTATTTCCAATAAGTCAGTGGCTCGCTCTATTGTTTCGGAGAACGGAGTCTTAGTCATCTTTCCCATGAGGCATGGTTCGCAAGCATCAAGTGATTCCAAAAGTCCATCTGCATGGAGTTTCTTCATGCGCTTTACACCAATATGACCTAAACGGCAGTGCCACAAATATGTTGCACTATCATTATTAACTTTGCATCTTTTGGCATCAATATTATGAATATGTGTATCACTACGATCGGGATTCAACAAAAATAGACCACTCATCAAGGGTGCATGACCATAAAAGATATTACTCATATAAATAGAACAACCATTATTCTCTGGTTTAATTGAATAACCATGTCACATCAAACAAGATCCAGATATAATGTTCATGCTCAACGCTGGCACCAAATAACAATTATTCAGGTCTAAAACTAACAGTAGTAGAAAAAGGGTCATCTGTCCCGGTTGGTAAGGGCCTTTTGTCCCGGTTGTTGAACCGGGACTAAAGGGTCGTTACTAATGCCCTAGCCCTTTAGTCCTGGTTCTTACACGAACCGAGACAGATGGGCCTCCACGTGGCCGCTGCGGCCAGCCCAGGCAGGAGGGCCTTTGGTCCCGGTTGGTGACACCAATCGGGACCAAAAGGCATCCACGCGTCAGCATTTCAGTGGCTGGGGTTTTTGTTTTTTTAAAGGGGGAGGGTTTAGGGGGTAATTTAGGGTGTGTAAGCTAGCTAACAGAGAGAACTGTCCTCTCTTATTTCCGTGCTTGATTTACCAACGCTACTGCTATGCCTAAACATGGCTTAGATTAAAGTGAAGGCAACATGTGGTGCATGTCGAAAGTAATATTAATCCTAACTTGATCAAGTTTGGATTAGTACTACTTTCGACATGCACCACATGCTTGTTGCCTTCACTTCATTCCAATCCATGTTCATTTCACCCACTGATATATAATAACTCTTCATGCCCGCATCATGCATCATCATAATAACAAGTCCTACTAATCATCATCATACAACTTCTACTCGTTATTAATAACAAGTCATACGATCATCATCCTCATAGTCATCGAACCAACCCTACTTAATTGTTCTTAGCACATGATCATCAGTATTAGGTAGGACCTAAATACCCTCTTTAAGGTAAAATAGCATAAAACAATATAGACCCCGACTCTCCATTATGGAGAATGGAGATCATCCTGTCTCCAATTTTTGCGCTTCGCTTCCTTTTGCTTCCAAGAACCTCCTTGCGACTGTCCATACATTTTTTCCATTCTTTGATTTTCATGTCTCCACTTCTTTTAGAAATCCGGTATGGACAGTTGAGATTCGTAGGATGACCTGGTTGTATGTTCAAAACATCAAGCCTACCATTCTGATACATCAAATGAGGCACACAATCCTCTGGGATTATCTGTTGAAAAACATAGTAATAACTTCATAGTTAGCAATGATGTACTAGTTTTAGAAGTATGCAAAAGATGCACGGATGTCGTAATAGTAAGAAATCTTACCAGGGTATCTCCATAGTAGTTACCGTAGTTCAACACGTGCACTAGTGGCACGTATTGACCATAATGTGGAGGAGTTTTACAATAGATATTGTAATTCTCAAGATCAGTACAAAATCCGACCAGATGAGTTTTCTCCTTATAAGTTAACTCAGAGCCATCGGTGTAGTAGGTTCTGTCTACCATGTTCCGCACATTGTTTGAACAATCAAAATAAGCTGTCAATGAAAATAAGCTGTCAACTATTTTGAAATGAACAATATAAATTAGCTAATAACTATGTTTGAGAAACTCACATAGCGGTAGAATTGGAGGCGTATCAACAAGGACCCAAATGTCCATATTGTCTTGCTCGATGTCAGGATCACCAAGATCCATGGTGACAAGCATACCCTCATCAAAACCATACATCTTGCAAAATGCTTCCCAATTTTTGCAACCAAAATGGGTTACGCTCTCAGAATTATACAGATTTACTTCAAAATCTATATCATGATGGGTCCTTAGGTGAATTTTCTTTGTTTCCATACTTTCATGGTCTTCAAAACCCATCCTCTCCAAGACGTAGCGTCTTGCATGGCATGGGATAAGCTAGTCGAATTGTAAAAGATGAAAAGTACACGTTGAAATAGTTGAAGTCGTGCTTAATTACGAAAAAATAACACTTGTCGTCGTTGCGTACCGTTTCAACATCGAAGGTCTCCTCCAGCTTAATACTGAAGCGCCGATCTTCGTCCAGGTGAGGCCTGTCGCACTGACCTCGGTCGTCATGGCACCAGTCGCACTCCCCCGGGAGACTTTCGTCGTCCGAGTACGACATTTCCTATGTTCATAATTCAAATATTAAACGTCTACAATTAAATATATGTACTAAAAAACCTAAGTTAGATCATTATTATTCATCACGGGTTGACTATCGGTTTGTCGAGTCTTTTCTTGAAAACTCTCAGCTCACGTGGTGTATACATTCGACCGTTGGTGATGGTCGCTCCTCCATTTGTCCCCGAGTGCATTACACCAAAATTTCTAGCACACGGGAACAAAGGAGAAGCGACCCCCACGACAACAGTCGGGATTCTTCGTCCTCTCATATATATATGGTGGAACTCTCCCTCACTGATTCCTCTCTGACATTTGCGACCTTCGGTGATGGTAGCTCCTCCTTTCGTTCTCGAGTGCATTACACCAAATTGTCTAGCACACGGGAACAAAGGAGAAGCTACCCCCACGATAACAGTCGGGATTCTTCGTCCTCTCATATATGGTGGAGACTCGACAGACTTAAAGCCAACCCGAAATATCGTTTAATTATCTTTCTAAAAGAGGATTTGGCTGGTCTCACCTCGATGTCGGAGGGGGCGGTGACGGGGACGACGGCGGGGATGATGGAGGGGCCGGGGGCTCCTAGATTTCTGCGAAAACAAAAACCCTATAAGCTATCAACTAATCATTTGCATACGCCTTGCATAGTGCTCTCCAATTTTAGCATTCAAAGTAGGAGTAGTTTTCCACTTTGAGCATTCAATAAGCAAAATCAAATCACAAAATAAAGTAGTATTCAAATTAGGATGCATTCAATTATAAGCAAAACTACATCATCTCCATGCGTCCGTACATTGTCGAATATTATCACTAATACACCTCGAATACTATCATACATATAGCATCGCTAGTACAGCTAGAACCGTAGCGCCCGACGGGTATCGGCGCGGGCGGTGGACACCCAAAGGGACGGAACCATCACAGGATCATAGCTCCAGTGAGATCCCTGAAGAACCTGCCAGGTATTGTCGAACCTGCCCTCCAACGCAACCATGTAGCGACGGACGTGCTGGTCCTCCTCGCTGACACGGTGACGTACCACCTCCGCGGTGTCCGGAAGCCTCGGCACCGTCACTGGCCCACGCGACCGCCACCAAACAAGGATCGGGTCAACGACGGGCTGGCTCCTCACCAACCTACGCCCACCGGAAGGTAGCACCTCCCAAAACCAGCCCGGCGGAGCCCAGTCCCGGACATGGCCCCTCTGATCAAGCCGGCCTCCTCCGCCGAGTCGACGACGAGGATGCGGGATAGGCATCGTCGACGTCGATGCGGGAATAATTGCTTTAACTAAAAAAACAAACTAGTTCTATTAATTTCCTTGCTAAAAATAAACTACTTCTATAGTAAAATAAACTAGTTTTGTTAAATCAACTAGTTCAACTACTAATTAAGCACTTACTATAAATAAAATAAAGTAGTACTTACTAAAAATAAACTACTTCTATATATAGTAAAATAAAGTAGTTTTATTAATTAATCAACTAGTTCAACTAAAAATAAACTAACTTTAAATGCACTAACAGTAGAACTAATAACCTAAAATGCACTAAATCAACTAACCTTAAATGTAACTTTTGCAACACAATTTTTTCCTCTCCTCTTCTAACCATAAACATTGAACAAAAATAAAACTATACAGCCTAAAAATGCTATGAACAAAAAACTATGAACAAAAAAAACTATTAACACATACACATACATCCATCCATATACATGCATATCCATCCATCCATACATACATACATACATACAAAAACAGGGGCGGCGGCGTGGCGCAGGGGGGCGGCGGCAGCACACAGGGGCGGCGACAGCCGCGGTAGCGCACGGATCGGGATGGGAAGGGGCTCACTGGGGGCTCGAGGCAGGACGGCGACGAGGCCGGTGACGAGGACAACGATGAGGCCGGCGGGCTCGTGGGGGAGGGGTTACGCGCGCGGCGAGGGCTCAGGGAGGAGCGGCTCGGGGACGGCGACGGCAAGGACGACGTCGACTGCGGGTCAGGGGCGGGGCGACGGTGTCGGGGCAGGGCTCGGGGCGGTGACGACGACGACGAGGAACGGCTTGGCGGCGTCGGGGGGAATGGGAGCAGTTGGCGAAATTTTCACAAGTGCTACCTTATATAGCAAAACCAATGGTACCGGTTCGTGGCACCAACCGGTACCAATGCCCACCTATGGTCCCGGTTAGTGCCACGAACTAGGACCAAAGGTCTCTTTTCGGCAGCCCAAAGGGCGGGAAACTGAGGCCTATGGTCCCGGTTGGTGGCACGAACCGGGACCATAGGTGGGCATTGGTACCGGTTGGTGCCACGAACCGGTACGAATGCCCACCTATGGTCCCGGTTGGTGGCATGAACCGGGACCATAGGCCTTGTGCTGGCACGGTGCGGTGGGAAGTTTAGTCCCACCTCGCTAGTTGAGAGGGGGCTCGGAGTGGTTTATAAGCTTTGCTGCCGCCACCCTCTCGAGCTCCTCTCTATTGCAGGCTTACGGGCCTAATCTCTACTTTGCCATGCCTGTTGGGCCTATTGGGCCTTCTGCGGGCCTGAATCCTGGCCCATTGTAGGGTTTCTAGTCGTATTCAGGCCGTGGAGGTCCAGTAGGTGGCATTTTTTCCTTTTTTTCTTTTTCTTTTTTAATTTCTACTTAAAACTGAATACTTATAGTTTTTTAGTGATTTCTTTTTTGCTTTTAGGTCACAAAAATTATAAACTTTCTCTTAGTGCCATTAGTTTTAAATTTATTTTTAAATGTATGTGAATCACTAGTTTTATGAATAAATTTACTATAAAAATAGATTTTTGAGTGATTCCATTTCCTGCTATTTAATATTAATATGTTTTATCATTATACTCAATTTGGTAATTTTAGGTTATTTTAAATATCTATTTTAATCAAAACCAGATTTTGTTAATTTTTTTGCTATTAAATTCTTTTTGCTATTAATGTTTTGAACAAAAAATACTTTGTTAATATAAGTTGCATAAAATTATATAATTTTACTTTCAAAAATACTAGAGGTTTATATAAGCTTTCTAGTTGATTCCTTTTGCTATTATAGTTTTATAAAAGCTTTTTAGTTGATTCTTTTTGCTATTGAAGAATATTATAGTTTTATTTTAGTTCATCATAACAGAATATTTTAATTGATTTTAGTTTTTTAGTTGATCATAACAAATATTATAGTTTTATGCATTTTATTATTTTTCATGCATTTACTGCTTTTTTGAGCTATAAGACCCGGAAATTGAAAAGCATTTCAAATGAACTCCGAAAAGGTTGAAAATTGGCATGGTATCATCATTTCACCCACATAGCATGTGCAAGAAAGTTGAGAGGGTTTCGGCAAAAACTAGATGCACTTCGTGTACAAAATGGACAATCTCTTTCGAAGTATCAGGATTTCATACGGAAACTCGTCTGTTACAAAGGGATTTCATTTTTTAAAACTTATTTGAACTCCTGACTTTTTGTGTGTTCAAAATGCACCATTCAAAGCCACATCATCAATTTTCAATCCTTTCTGACTTCATTTGTTATTTTTCATGCATTTACTAATTATTTTGAGCTATAAGACCCTAAAATTGAAAAGCATTTCAAAATGAACTCTAAAAAGGTTGAAAGTTGGCATGGTATCATCATTTCATCCACATAGCATGTGCAAGAAAGTTGAGAGGGTCCCGGCAAAAGGTGGATGCACTTCGTGTACAAAACGGACAATCTCTTTCAAAGTATCAGGATTTCATACGGAAACTCGTCTGTTACAAAGGGATTTCATTTTTTTAAACTTATTTGAACTCCTGACTTTTTGTGTGTTCAAAATGCACCATTCAAAGCCACATCATCATTTTTCAATCCTTTCTGACTTCATTTGTTATTTTTCATGCATTTACTAATTATTTTGAGCTATAAGACCCTAAAATTGAAAAGCATTTCAAATGAACTCTGAAAAGGTTGAAAGTTGGCATGGTATCATCATTTCATCCACATAGCATGTGCAAGAAAGTAGAGAGGGTTACGGCAAAAAGGTGGATGCACTTCGTGTACAAAACGGACAATCTGTTTCGAAGTATCAGGATTTCATACGGAAACTCGTCTGTTACAAAGGGATTTCATTTTTTAAAACTTATTTGAACTCCTGACTTTTTGTGTGTTCAAAATGCACCATTCAAAGCCACATCATCAATTTTCAATCCTTTCTGACTTCATTTGTTATTTTTCATGCATTTACTAATTATTTTGAGCTATAAGACCCTAAAATTGAAAAGCATTTCAAATGAACTCTAAAAAGGTTGAAAGTTGGCATGGTATCATCATTTCATCCACATAGCATGTGCAAGAAAGTTGAGAGGGTCCCGGCAAAAGGTGGATGCACTTCGTGTACAAAACGGACAATCTCTTTCGAAGTATCAGGATTTCATACGGAAACTCGTCTGTTACAAAGGGATTTCATTTTTTAAAACTTATTTGAACTCCTGACTTTTTGTGTGTTCAAAATGCACCATTCAAAGCCACATCATCAATTTTCAATCCTTTCTGACTTCATTTGTTATTTTTCATGCATTTACTAATTATTTTGAGCTATAAGACCCTAAAATTGAAAAGCATTTCAAAATGAACTCTGAAAAGGTTGAAAGTTGGCATGGTATCATCATTTCATCCACATAGCATGTGCAAGAAAGTTGAGAGGGTCCCGGCAAAAGGTGGATGCACTTCGTGTACAAAACGGACAATCTCTTTCAAAGTATCAGGATTTCATACGGAAACTCGTCTGTTACAAAGGGATTTCATTTTTTTAACTTATTTGAACTCCTGACTTTTTGTGTGTTCAAAATGGACCATTCAAAGCCACATAATCATTTTTCAATCCTTTCTGACTTCATTTGTTATTTTTCATGCATTACTAATTATTTTGAGCTATAAGACCCTAAAATTGAAAAGCATTTCAAATGAACTCTGAAAAGGTTGAAAGTTGGCATGGTATCATCATTTCACCCACATAGCATGTGCTAAAAAGTTGAGAGGGTCCCGGCAAAAGGTGGATGCACTTCGTGAAACAAAATGGACAATCTCTTTCGAAGTATCTGGGTTTCGGACGAAAACTCATCTGTTACAAAGGGATTTCATTTTCTTGAACTTATTTGAACTCCAGACTTTTTGTGTGTTCAAAATGAACCATTCAAAGCAGAGACTGATTTTGAATGGTGCATATTCAACACACAAAAAGTCTGTAAAGATCGCCAACCCCAACATAAAAAATGAGCATAGATGCGCCTATAGAGAGAATTCAACCTAAATTCATAATAAATTTTTATGAATTTTAGAGAAATTCACTCTGAATTTAGGTCAAATTCCGTGTATAAGGGCGTCTATTTTCATTTTGAGAGGAGCTCAACAAGGCAGAGAGGGACGGGCTTATAAACCGGTGTGAGCGCCCTTCGGTTGGCGAGGTGGGACTAAACTCTGACCGCAACGAGGACTAACCCTTTAGTCCCGGTTTGTGGCACAAACCGGGACTAATGGTCATGGGCCAGGGGCGAGGCGCATTTGTCCCGGTTCGTGCGTGGAACTAGGACCAAAAGGTCCAGAAGAACCGGGACCAGTGGCCCACGTGGCCCGGCAGGCCCCCTGGGCTCATGAACCGGGACTAATGCACCCCATGGGTCCCGGTTCATGCAGAACCGGGACTAATGGGCTGGCCAGGCCCGAACGAAAGCCCTATTTTCTACTAGTGTAACCCCGAAGGTAGATGTAGAGGTAGCGTGCCGACGGCGATCACATCGACCTTGGAACCATTTCCGACGCGCATCGTCACCTCGTCCTTATCCAATCTTCGTTTAATCCGTAGCCCCTGTTTCGAGTTGCAAATATGAGCAACAGAACCAGTATCAAATACCCAGGCGCTACTACGAGCATTTGTAAGGTACACATCAATGACATGTATATCAAATATACCTTTCACTTTGCCATCCTTCTTATCCGCCAAATACTTGGGGCAGTTCCGCTTCCAGTGACCAGTCCCTTTGCAGTAGAAGCACTCAGTTTCAGGCTTAGGTCCAGATTGTTGGAAATATGCCCTAGAGGCAATAATAAAATGGTTATTATTATATTTCCTTGTTCATGATAATTGTCTATTGTTCATGCCATAATTGTGTTATCCGGAAATCGTAATACATGTGTGAACACATAGACCATAACATGTCCCTAGTGAGCCTCTAGTTGACTAGCTCGTTGATCAATAGATGGTTACGGTTTCCTGACCATGGACATTGGATGTCATTGATAACGGGATCACATCATTAGGAGAATGATGTGATGGACAAGACCCAATCCTAAGCATAGCACTAGATCGTGTAGTTCGTTTGCTGAAGCTTTTCTAATGTCAAGTATCATTTCCTTAGACCATGAGATCGTGCAACTCCCGGATACCGTAGGAATGCTTTGGGTGTACCAAACGTCACAACGTAACTGGGTGGCTATAAAGGTGCACTACAGGTATCTCCGAAAGTGCCTGTTGGGTTGGCTCGGATCGAGACTGGGATTTGTCACTCCGTATGACGGAGAGGTATCTCTGGGCCCACTCGATATTGCATCATCATAATGAGCTCAATGTGACTAAGTAGTTAGTCACGGGATCATGCATTACGGAACGAGTAAAGTGACTTGCCGGTAACGAGATTGAACGAGGTATTGGGATACCGACGGTCGAATCTCGGGCAAGTAACGTACCGATTGACAAAGGGAATTGTATACGGGATTACTTGAATCCTCGACATCGTGGTTCATCCGATGAGATCATCGAGGAGCATGTGGGAGCCAACATGGGTATCCAGATCCCGCTGTTGGTTATTGATCGGAGAGTCGTCTCGGTCATGTCTGCGTGTCTCCCGAACCCGTAGGGTCTACACACTTAAGGTTCGGTAACGCTAGGGTTGTAGAGATATTAGTATGCGGTAACCCGAAAGTTGTTCGGAGTCCCGGATGAGATCCCGGACATCACGAGGAGTTCTGGAATGGTCCGGAGGTGAAGATTTGTATATAGGAAGTCTAGTTTCGGCCACCGGGAAAGTTTTGGGGTCACCGGTATTGTACCGGGACCACCGGAAGGGTCCGGGGGGTCCATCGGGTGGGGCCACCTATCCCGGAGGGCCCCATGGGCTGAAGTGGGAAGGGGACCAGCCCCTGGTGGGCTGGTGCCCCCCCATGGGCCTCCCCCTGCGCCTAGGGTTGGAAACCCTGGGGGTGGGGGGCGCCCCACCTGACTTGGGGGGCAAGTTCCCCCCTTGGCCGCCGCCCCCCCTTGAGATGGGATCTCCAGGGGCCGGCGCCCCCAGGGCCCCCCATATAAAGGGGGGAGGGCTGCGCACCCAAGCCCCTGGCGCCTCCCTCTCCCCCCGTAACACCTCTCCCTCTCGCTGAGCTTGGCGAAGCCCTGCCGAGATCCCCGCTGCTTCCACCACCACGCCGTCGTGCTGCTGGATCTCCATCAACCTCTCCTTCCCCCTTGCTGGATCAAGAAGGAGGAGACGTCTCTCCCAACCATACGTGTGTTGAACGCGGAGGTGCCGTCCGTTCGGCGCTAGGATCATCGGTGATTTGGATCACGACGAGTACGACTCCATCAACCCCGTTCTCTTGAACGCTTCCGCTCGCGATCTACAAGGGTATGTAGATGCACTCATCTCTCTCGTTGCTAGATGACTCCATAGATTGATCTTGGTGATGTGTAGAAAATTTTAAATTTCTGCTACGATCCCCAACACAGATATGGGCTTCTTCCCGGGAGTAGCAACTTGCTTGCTATTCTTCTTGAAGTTCCCCTTCTTACCTTTGCCCTTTTTCTTGAAACTAGTGGTCTTGTTAACCATCAACACTTGATGCTCCTTCTTGATTTCTACCTCCATGGCCTTAAGCATTGCGAAGAGCTCATGAATTGTCTTTTCCATCCCTTGTATATTATAGTTCATCACGAAGCCTTTATAGCTTGGTGGCAGTGATTGAAGAACTCTGTCAATGACACTATCATCCAGAAGATTAACTCCCGGCTGAGTCAAGTGGTTATGGTACCAGACATTCTGAGTATGTGTTCACTGACAGAACTGTTCTCCTCCATTTTGCAGCTATAGAACTTGTTGGAGACTTCATGTCTCTCAACTCGGGCATTTGCTTGAAATATTAACTTTAACTCTCGAAACATCTCATATGCTCCATGACGTTCAAAATGTCTTTGAAGTCCCGATCCTAACTCGTAAAGCATGGCACACTGAACTATCGAGTAGTCATCAGATTTAGCTTGCCAGACGTTCATAACATCCGGAGTTGCTCCTGCAGCAGGCCTTGCACCTAGCGGTGCTTCAAGGACATAATTCTTCTATGCAGCAATGAGCATAATCCTCAAGTTACAGACCCAGTCCGTGTAGTTGCTACCATCATCTTTCAACTTAGCTTTCTCTAGGAACGCATTAAAATTCAAGGGAATGGTAGCACGGGCCATTGATCTACAACATAGATATGCAAAAACTATTTAAGTTCAATTAATCATATTACTAAAGAACTCCCACTTAGATAAACCATGTCCGATCATCACATGAGATGGAGTAGTTTTCAATGGTGAACATCTCTATGTTGATCATATCTACTATGTGATTCACGTTCGACCTTTCGGTCTCAGTGTTCCAAGGCCATGTCTGTACATGCTAGGCTCGTCAAGTTTAACCCGAGTATTCTGCATGTGCAAAATTGTCTTGCACCCGTTGTATGTGAACGTAGAGCTTATTACACCCGATCATCACATGGTGTCTCGGCACGATGAACTGTCGCAACGGTGCATACTCAAGGAGAACACTTATACCTTGAAATTTAGTGAGGGATCATCTTATAATGCTACCGCCGTACTAAGCAAAATAAGATGCATAAAAGATAAACATCACATGCAATCAAAATATGTGACATGATATGGCCATCATCATCTTGTGCCTTTGATCTCCATCTCCAAAGCACCGTCATGATCTCCATCGTCACCGGCTTGACACCTTGATCTCCATCGTAACGTCGTTGTCGTCTCGCCAACTATTGCTTCTACAACTATCGCTACCGCATAGTGATAAAGTAAAGCAATTACATGGTGATTGCATTTCATACAATAAAGCAACAACCATAAGGCTCGTGCCAGTTCTCGATAACTTTTACAAAACATGATCATCTCATACAATAACATGTATCACATAATGTCTTGACCATATCACATCACAACATGCCCTGCAAAAACAAGTTAGACGTCCTCTACTTTGTTGTTGCAAGTTTTACGTGGCTGCTACGGGCTTCTAGCAAGAACCGTTCTTACCTACGCATGAAAATCACAATGATTTTTCATCAAGTGTGCTGTTTTAATCTTCAACAAGGACCGGCCATAGTCAAATTAGATTCAACTAAAGTTGGAGAAACAAACACCCGCAACCACCTTTATGCAAAACAAGTTGCATGTCTGTCGGTGGAACCGGTCTCATGAACGTGGTCATGTAAGGTTGGTCCGGGCCGCTTCATCCAACAATACCGCCGAATCAAAATAAGACGTTGGTGGTAAGCAGTATGACTATTATCGCCCATAACTCTTTGTGTTCTACTCGTGCATATCATCTACGCATAGACCTAGCCCGGATGCCACTGTTGGGGAACGTAGCATGCAATTTCAAAAAAATTCCTACGATCACGCAAGATCTATCTAGGAAATGCATAGCAACGAGAGGGGGAGAGTGTGTCCACGTACCCTCGTAGACCAAAAGCGGAAGCGTTAGTTTAACACGGTTGATGTAGTTGAACGTCTTCACAATCCAACCGATCAAGTACCGAACATACGGTGCCTCCGAGTTCAGCACATGTTCAGCTCGATGACGTCCCTCAAACTCTTGATCCAGCAGAGGGTCGAGGGAGAGTTTCGTCAGCACGACGGCGTGGTGACGGTGATGGTGATGTGATCCGCGCAGGGCTTCGCCTAAGCACTACGACGCTATGACCGGAGTAGTAAACTGTGGAGGGGGGCACCGCACACGGCTAAGAACAATTGATGTGCTATGGGGTGCCCCCTGCCCCCGTATATAAAGGAGGAGGGGAGGAGGCCGACCACAAGGGGCGCGCCATAGGGGGGAAACCGACTAGGACTCCCAAACCTAGTCGGCCCCCCTTTCCTTTCTTTCTGAGGGGGAAAGGGGAAGAAGAGGGAGAGGGAGAGGGAAAGGGGGCCGCGCCCCCTCCTCCTTGTCCTATTCGGACTCCCTTGGAGGGGGGCGCGCGCCACCCCTTGCGGTCTCCCTTCTCTCTCCCCTATGGCCCATGTAGGCCCAATACTTCCCCGGGGGGTTCCGGTAACCCCTCGGTACTCCGAAAAATAGCCGAACCACTCTGAAACCATTCCGGTGTCCGAATACCATCTTCCAATATATCAATCTTTACCTCTCGACCATTTCGAGACTCCCCGTCATGTCCGTGATCTCATCCGGGACTCCGAACAATCTTCGGTCACCAAAACACATAACTCATAATACAAATCATCATCGAACGTTAACCGTGCGGACCCTACGGGTTCGAGAACTATGTAGACTTGACCGAGACACATCTCTGGTCAATAACCAACACTGGAACCTGGATGCTCATATTGGTTCCTACATATTCCACGAAGATCTTTATCGGTCAAACCGCAATGACAACATACGTTATTCCCTTTGTCATCGGTATGTTACTTGTCCGAGATTCGATCGTCGGTATCCTCATACCTAGTTCAATCTCTTTACCGGCAAGTCTCTTTACTCGTTCCGTAATGCATCATCCTGCAACTAACTCATTAGTCACATTGTTTGCAAGACTTATCGTGATGTGCATTACCGAGAGGGCCCAGAGATACCTCTCCGATACTCGGAGTGACAAATCCTAATCTCGATCTATGCCAACCCAACAAACACCTTCGGAGACACCTGTAGAGCATCTTTATAATCACCCAGTTATGTTGTGACGTTTGATAGCACACAAGGTGTTCCTCCGGTATTCGGGAGTTGCATAATCTCATAGTCAAAGGAATATGTATAAGTCATGAAGAAAGCAATAGCAATAAAACTTAACGATCATTATGCTAAGCTAACGGATGGGTCTTGTCCATCACATCATTCTCCTAATGATGTGATCTCGTTCATCAAATGACAACACATGTCAATGGTCAGGAAACTTAACCATCTTTGATTAACGAGCTAGTCAAGTAGAGGCATACTAGGGACACTTTGTTTTGTCTATGTATTCACACATGTATCAAGTTTCCGGTTAATATAATTCCAGCATGAATAGTAAACATTTATCATGATATAAGGAAATATAAATAACAACTTTATTATTGCCTCTAGGTCATATTTCCTTCAGAGGGTACGTGTGACGTGTTCGTGTGTCAACACCACCTAATATACCAGTGATGTGCGCCTGACTAATTAATCAGAACTAACATCTCCTTGTGTAAATAGTTGGTGCTTTGGAAATGTGCATGGTCACAAACTCTACTCTGATGGTAAAATGTTGGTAGAAAAATGTAAAACGGTAATACTACCAAATTATGATGACAGATCCAGTGACACTACTTTCACCTATTACCAATAAAATATGGACGAAGACTCTTTGTCTACCTACCGTAGCCCGAGCAGCATATACGCATGTTTCTTTCCAGCTCAGACCCAGGCCTAGCTCACATGAAGTTAGCTAGGGGATCTAAGCGCGAGTACTTTATATAATACTCAAGTGGGAAGTGATAACCAATATGTTGGTCCAGTCAGTCATCTCGTGCTGTCCATGTAGCCAGCCAGCTTTAGCTTCAAGAAGTAATGTTCACAAAGGAGTACCCTAGGAAATTTGGAATTAGATACTAGAAGTACACGCCTAATGGTTCTTGCATGTCGGTCCAACGTACATGGCTGGTACAGCAATAATGAACAGAACACTTTTTTTCTGGCTCAAGGAAAAACTAGCGTGCTGCATAGAACTCATTTATAAGAAAAACAACATGCTTTTGCATCTATTTTTCAGTTGCGTTTGCAACATTTGCTAGATAAAGTGTTTGTTATTGTCATAAATAGAAACACTTCTGCTTCAGTACACACCCCTAAGCACAAAGATGGCTCAGATCAGCCGATACCTTTTCATAAGAAAGGGCATGATTGTCATATTTACGTATACGTGGTACATGAACGGTCACCCTCCCGCACTGGGCCGGCCCATTCATGCTTTTGAAAACACCTACTTAAAATTGTTATTTTGGTATTCCAAAAAATATTTCAAATTTCTGGACAGGTTTAATAATAATAATAATAAAGTTCAAAAAGAAGAAAAATGAATTAACGAAAAATAGAAGAAAAACGCTTAGGCCTTGGCCCAACGAGGCGACGACACTCTTAGCAGTTTTTGATGGCATGGGTATTTTATTTATAATTTATGTAGAATTTATTAAAACAAGAATATTTGTTTTTTTGATTTTTTTGGAAAACTAACATTTTATGATTTTTAACAAGTTATTAAAAGTGCGAGCATTTTTAGGAAAACAAAAAATAAACAAAAAAATGAAATGGAAACAAAATACAAACCAGAAAAAGAAGAAAGACGCATCTTTTCTGGAAAAGTATTTGATAATCTAAAAACATATTCATGATTTTGATAAATAGTTCCTGGGTTGAAAAACTTCACGGGTTATGCAAAAAAATGTAAATGAACTAAAAATGTTCACCAGAGTATTAGCGAAAAAATGAAAAAAGAGTGTGGATTTGAAAAAAAAAATAAATTTTAAAAAACGTGAAGTTGAAAAAGCTTCACAAAATTTGAAAAAGTTTTAGATTTTTTGGAAAATTCATGCATTTGAACAAAATCAAAAAAGGAAAAAAAATGTAAAGAAGAAATAGAAAAATAAAAAACAAAAGAAAAAGAAAAATAAAAGAATATAAAACCAAAAAAGAAGAAACTAGACTAAGAAGATGCACACCAAGAAGATAAAAGAAGTAATTAGACACAACAAGTTAGTTGTCCCAGATGGTTATAAGGGGTGAAAGTAAACTAGAAGGTTGGGAGTTTGAATCCTACCTCTTGCACCTATTTTTTGAAGGTTAAAAAAGAAAAAAATGGGCCAGGCCTAGGACGGAGGGGGTGACGGGGGCTATGTACACGTGGTGTACCAAAGCAAAGCTCAGGTAGAAAAGTTACACGGTGTAATCATTTATTTTTTGTCTCGCGGCTATGTTTCTTCTCGGGCAAAGTTATTTTAAAAGAACTCAATGTGCGCAACATCTTGGCTCCGCATCGATGAGTTAGAGGTAAAGAAGGATAATAAGTGTGAAGCACACGGCAACAAGATGGTATCGAGTCAAGTAACAACCTCTTTTCGGGTGTATGTGGTAGCATATGAAATGAATACAATGGCTTCAAGCACATTCATATAACATTGATCTAGCATAGTTTCGCATAATCATGGAAAACG
The DNA here is from genome assembly GCF_018294505.1 of Triticum aestivum. Taxonomy (NCBI): domain Eukaryota; kingdom Viridiplantae; phylum Streptophyta; class Magnoliopsida; order Poales; family Poaceae; genus Triticum; species Triticum aestivum. The sequence continues at coordinate 249,612,006 of NC_057808.1, read as the reverse complement.
GCGATGATACTATATCACGCATAAGTAATCGGATGTTCTTGCACCTAGTTGTGCGCTCGCCTAAACACCCGTGAGTCATGACATTCCAATGCATCAAATAATATGGAATGATTTACTATATTTGTCTATCGTAATCATTACATAAGGTATTCACATGCAAATAATGATTTGACCAGCCGCGACTTGCAAGGACAACAAAATATTGTAATGATGTAGGGACATAAGTGTCAATCAAATACAGGGACATGGATACAAAAACATGTGTATATACACCGTGATGCCAAAAAGTGAAAAGAAACAAATGTACATACATTGTGAGCATGAAAGATGACATATATTACTAGAAAGACTTGTTGGACGGCTGATCCGTCGTATCAACCAAATTATGTCTTTGGCGGGGGGTCGGTAGACCTATACTAACCAATTGCTTCCATTTTGGTCCAGAGTCCTTAACACTATTCAGTATGACTTGTATCATGAACTCGTGTCCTTATTTCCCAACAAGGCGATGCCTGAAATATGAGCTCTTAAATTTATACTATAAATGGGGTGTTGGTGCTTGCGATCGTCCATCTCACCCCCCCTTCTCTCCCTACATGTCATCTTGTATGAGACCGTTAGCCTTAATTTGTTATAATATTAAAAAAAACACCGATTGCTATAATAAAGGACACTACATTGCACACGTTTGAGATAATTAATTTTGAGGTGATTGTAGCTACTTCTTGTACATAAAAAACAAAGGGAGATGACAACATTTATTTTTGTCGAGGACGATAAGATGATGTCTAAGGAATATCAAAGGTAGAAATTTAACTTACCCGTTGTTTGGATTGTGGGTAATCCACCCAAGACCGAAACAAATAGGGGAAGCGTGATGTCAAGGTCTATAGCGTAGACGTGATATTGAAATTGGGCCATGACGCCATCTGTCTTCGCCAAGTAGTTCATATATGATATGAAGAAGGAGCCGGGAAGATGATCACCATGCTTAAGGAATACATTCTGCATCAGTTGACTCGCCTAGTGAAAAGATAAACAAAGACGCTCACCTTAGAACATAGCCATGAACATCAACAATGTAGTTTTAGAGGTAACATAGATGTGCAAATAGTGAAAGTGTCTCGACCGAGACATATGCTCCTTATACGAACAAAAAAGAAAAATCAAACAAATAGAATATATTTTTTTTGTGTGTGAACGAACATTTCGTAGTGATCTACATTGTAAAAACTTTTGAGATGGCATTCATGGTGGATTGTCAAAAACAAGAAAACAACATTAGTACTCAAGAATTGCTTTCAAAAATAGCTTATTTAGCATCATTTTTCCACCCAGCGCATTAAGAATATTTTCTCCATGAAACTTTGCACAGGTGAGACACCCATCAATGTTTGTTGGTTTTTTTCTTGAATATAAAACAATAATATCCATTTTACTTTACTATTCGTACGGGGGCATGTGCACTGGGAGCCAAAAATCAATAGAGAGGCGGAAAACACCACTCTAGATGTGTTACACGCATGAGACCAAGAAGACACATGAGAAGGTGGGAACTGAATGATGCCAATATATGCGTATTGGACATCGAGGAGGGATGAAATCATGAAACTAGCAGAACACATCAACATTTTTCATGACATGAAAACCAAACCTGTTATACTGATCGCCGGCAAAAAAAATAAAAACACGCTATGATTAGTAGTCTTTAATTATGATGCTTCACAGTAATGCACGGGACACTTAGACCTTTTGTAGTGAGAATATCATAGCAAGTATCATGCAACCCCATGCAATACCAACTAGGCATACCGCTGAATTATCACAGTATTTGATGTGGGAAAAGAGAATATCATAGCGTGATACCATACCATATAAAATGAAGTGTTAATATGAGTCGTGTAAAATAATACTAGGCCATATAAGATACTAACCTATGATACTATGCATCATGGAGGTAACTTGTGATATTTCCTTTGTTTTTTATTTAAAATATTAAATTCGTTTTGAGTTAAATTTATAAATTTTAACCAAATTTATATTAAAAGATATCAACATATATAACATCAAATACATACAACATGAAAGTATATTCAATGATGAACCTAACGCCATTGATTTGATATTTTAAGATTTGGATTTTTTAATAAACTTGATGAAACTTCATAAAGTTTGACTTAGAACAAAGTCAACAAACATAATATGCAGAGTAAAAAGAAACAGAAGGAGCACTACACACTACAAAAGGTTTTATTTAGCGTTGATTGTTCTATAATAATAGGGCGATGCACGAACTACAAGCTCTTAAATGTTGATTAACTGATATCTATTTTTTGACAGGAGATCTAAAAGCATATTAATTCTAAATTCTTTCGCACTTTTGGTAGTAGTAATTAGATACTCAAACAAACATGCCGTACTTGCTAAAGAAAAGCTAAGCTTAGCGTGCACCGCTGTCATTATGGAGACGCTGGAGGGCTAATGTGCAAAAAGACTTCCAACAGACACCCCACTACTAAAAATTCCATCCATCTTCTCTGCCCCGTTGGTTCCTCCTCGCCCTGTCCTCAGATCAGATCCGATCTCTCGCTCGCTCGCTCGCACCGGCCGGGCGAGACGACGCACGACTCCCCTCCCCTCCGACTGTGTCCTCTCGCCACCGCCGTCTGCCGCCATGGCGGCGGCCAACGCCCCCATCGCCATGCGCGAGGCCCTCACGGTAACACGCGCGCGCATCATGCTGTCCGCTTCCGCCCCCCCTTTCGGGGGTCAGATCAGATCTCCCGGCAGGGGCCGGAGCTTGCGGCCGACCGACTCGACTGACTGACTGACTGACTGACTGACTCGTCGTCATGGCGTTGTTGCTTGCAGCTGACGAGCCTGGGGATCGCGCCGCAGTTCATTACCTTCACCCACGTCACCATGGAGTCGGACAGGTACATCTGCGTCCGGGAGACCTCGCCGCAGAATAGCGTCGTCATCATCGACATGGCCATGCCCAGCCAGCCCCTCCGCAGGCCCATTACCGCCGACTCCGCGCTCATGAACCCCAACACCAGGATCCTCGCGCTCAAAGGTAGATCTCGCCGACCCCTTGCCTCTGGGATCTCGTTTTCATACTTGCTGCTGCTTCCATCCTAGTCCGCCGTGGGATCTGTCAGAGTTGGGCGGTGATCTCATCCTGTAGCTCCGTACTTAGTACAATGTGCAAATGGTGCAGTGGCTATTAATTTGCATAGAAACCTGCGATCAAGTTTCAGCTGGGGATCTGTTAGCTTAGAGTGGCGATTGGCAATTATTTCCACACTTACAATGACAAATAGCACAGTATCTCAGTGATGAATACGCTTGTCATTATTTGCATATATAGATAATTCCGTTATGATATCATGCCCATGTCAGAAAGACAGCCTGGTGATCTAATATCTTAAGATTGTCGTTGAATTGCGATGAATACATATGTTCTAGACTTCGAAAAATGAATGATCCCATGAAAGGTCACATACATCCTTTCTAGCTTGTGCTGATGTCTACTGACATCCTACACTTTAAATGCATGTGATAGCTGCTTATTGGTTGTGCATTGAGTTCAGAGTTTCCATGGATTGCATGGCGTCTATTTTGCCTATACTGTAACCATGACCATGACTTAGATTCCTTATAGTTGAGCTTAGCTTGGACTTTGGGTAGGTCACCGTAAGAGTTAATATATGGACCTGTGCGAGCCATTGTACGCTGTTGTTCTCATTTGAATCAATGACTTCTCCACGAATTGGATCTGCCTGTATTGTCTACGGCCTACTTTTGTCAAGGAAAATGCTACCTTTGTTTTGAGGGAAAACTGTAGGGTAGGATCCGGCAGTATGCATGTTGTTTAACAACTAAAACGAAATATGCACAAGATATGCACGTGGAGGAATATGCAAATTCTTCCTGAATCAGAATTGTCTACTTGCAGAATCAGAGTTGTCTATCTTAAATTTGATAATTTTTTTACGATGCTGTCTACATGCAAATACAATAGTGATATCAGTTCTGCAAATAAACAGATAGCTGAGAAGTGATGTTCTTGCAGAATCAGAATTGTCTATCTTAAATCGTATAAAGTTGAAATGACTGGTCCATGCATCGATAGCATAGAGTTTGTCTGGCTGCTACATAGCTGCTTGTGTTTTTTTTGTGTGTAGAAAATGCATATTCATACTTAAGCAGTACCGTATATTTACTTTGATCTATGTATTTAAGGAGTTTACGAATAGACATGATAACATTCCACCTAATTATTTTTGCAGCTCAAATACCTGGAACCACGCAGGATCACCTGCAAATCTTTAATATTGAAGCTAAAACTAAAATCAAGTCGCACCAGATGCCTGAGCAGGTAAATGTTTTAAATTATTTTCAAGTGTTCTTGTTCCTTTTGTTTAAATGCTACTCCCTCCGTCTCGTAATATAGGAGCGTTTTTGACACTACACTTGTGTAAAAAATGTTCTTATATTATGGGACGGAGGTAGTAATATGTAATCTTACTCGATACATTATCTTGCATATCTCCTCTTCTACAATTGCAGGTTGTGTTTTGGAAATGGATCACCCCAAAGTTGCTGGGTTTAGTAACACAGGCATCAGTGTATCACTGGTCAATTGAAGGTTACTCCTCTTGACAAATCATAGTTATTGTCGGTTTAAGTGCTTCCAGCTTTGCATGATTTGGTGCTACGAATACAAAACCAAGATAATCATCGCTTGCTTTTGTTGGGATGCAGGAGATTCTGAGCCCATTAAGATGTTCGATAGGACAGCTAATTTGGCTAATAATCAGATTATCAACTATCGGTGTGATCCAGCGGAGAAGTGGCTCGTGCTTATTGGAATTGCACCTGGTGCTCCAGAGGTATGCTTAACAGGCATTCTTGATATGTGTCATCGTAACGTAGTGCACTTCTGTGTTCAGAATTGAACGCAATATAAAGATCACAATTGCTTTTGCCTCTCTTGCTGACATTTCTATCTCGATGATTTTTGACCCCTCTTGGTGTGTAAGAATATAACTTATAATTGTCCAAAATTCGAAGCAAATTTACAACAGTGAGCCAGCAAGCAGTTGTTGTAGGCACTTATTAAACGATATACTTTGTCATATGTGCTTCTCATATTGATGAGCTTTCCTTTTCACCTATCAGAGGCCACAGCTGGTAAAGGGAAATATGCAACTTTTTTCTGTGGATCAGCAGCGTAGTCAAGCACTTGAAGCCCATGCTGCTTCTTTTGCAACATTCAAGGTACTGTTGAGTTATTTAGTGCTGCTTATATAATTGTTTATCGTCTAGTGTTTAACAACTGTGCTTGGTTTTCCTAACCAGGTTCCTGGCAACGAGAACCCATCCACCCTCATCTGTTTTGCTTCTAAGGCATCTAATGCTGGAACACTTACTTCTAAGTTGCATATTATTGAACTGGGCGCCCAGCCAGGTTTGTGTTTAGAACCCTGAAGTTCTACTTTTCAGTATTTTTGTTTTTGCATTCAAATTCAAATTCTTAGTAGAGCAAACTTGTCTACCGCATGGCCATTAGAATTTTGCTTTTATTTTGTTTAGATTCGTTCCTCTGTTCTTACTTTCGTTGTCGGTTCATTTCATGCAGGGAAACCTGGCTTTTCCAAGAAACAAGCCGATCTCTTCTTCCCACCAGATTTCCAGGATGATTTTCCTGTAGCCATGCAGGTATTATTTTAAGTCCCACAGGATGTATACCCTATATTAGCTACCACATAGATATAATTCGTTTTATCTTCTTTTGGTTACAGATCTCTCAAAAGTATGGCCTTGTCTATGTAATTACGAAGCTTGGGCTGCTGTTTGTATATGACTTGGAAACTGCTGCGGCAGTTTATAGAAATAGAATCAGTCCAGACCCCATATTCTTGACTGCAGAGTCTTCAACAACCGGTGGATTTTATGCCATTAACAGAAGAGGGCAGGTTTTGCATGCCACAGTTAACGATGCAACTGTTGTTCCTTTTGTCAGTGGTCAAGTATGTTGTTTTACTTTCTTTGATCCCTTGGCCATGTGTATGTTAGTTAATCCTTTTAAAGTTTTAATACATTCTGGTGCATGCAGTTAAACAACCTTGAACTTGCCGTGAATCTTGCCAAAAGAGCCAATCTCCCTGGGGCGGAGAACTTGGTAAGCTCCGCAGCTAATTTTCTTCTGTGTATGATGATTTATATTTTGTGGCACCTGCTCTTTTTACCTATGCTTGTATTTTTGCATAATTAGTTAGTACAAGTTTTGTTCGTGAGTAGTTCCTTGCTAAATTGTTGAGCTATTTGTTGCTAATTTCTTCGTATTCCATTGGAAATTGTGTAGGTGACATGTTTCAGTCTACTACATTTAGCACTTGCATTCTTGCTGAATGAGCACTTAAGTCTTTTCAAGCTGTTTACGTAATCACTTAGCACACTTCTCATTCATAGTTGGAAATTTCATGTTTGCTCGTTTAATTATTTTGGCAGTCGTCACTAACTGTTCCCTAGATGGCACTAATCTTTTTCCGCCTATACCTTGTTACAGTAACTGTTTTGTCTTAGTGGCAATGGAGTGCTGATTGTTTTCTCTGTGAGTACTTATTGGTTGGTACTGGAGTGCTTACACTTGCAGTTAACTAGTCATGTAGTTGAGTTCTATGCTCACTGTAGAGTTTGAGATGTTTATCTTATCCTTCATGCCACATTTTGATGTGTAGATACTAAGTTTTGAAGTTTCTGAATTGCAGGTTGTGCAAAGATTCCAGGAACTGTTCGCACAGACAAAATACAAGGAAGCAGCAGAGTTGGCTGCAGAGTCCCCGCAGGGTCTTCTACGAACTCCCGAGACTGTTGCCAAATTCCAGGTCCCTTTCTTTTCATGCTGCCTATGAAGCTCTTAATGCTTATTTCCTTTCTGCTGCTCAGTTGCCACCATTGTATTCCTTCTTAACGAGCCAGCCATTCTTCATACTGAACTGTGTGACTTATAAAGTGTGCTTACCGTATAAATTTTCATCAAAAGGATTATTAAAATCAGGGCTTTGCTAATTTTTTTACAACGCCAAACTCTTGGTAGTTATCTTTTCCTGGAAGTATTATTGGGTTAGGACTAGAAATGTACACCTACAAAGACATATTATCTTCTTTCACATATACAGTTAATCTGCTTATAGTGTTAACATCTCTATTCCTTATTTGAAGGTATTATTTGTTAAGCGAAACACAACGGCCAAAAAGTTTCTTCTTATTTTAGATGTTACCCTTGTATAATCTGCTTTAATTGTAGGTTCTTCTGCTTGGCTCATTCTGTTTTTGTGCTTCACATGCAGAGTGTTCCTGTTCAAGCTGGACAAACACCTCCACTGTTGCAGTACTTTGGCACATTGCTTACTCGAGGGAAGCTCAATGCTTATGAATCCCTTGAGTTATCTCGACTTGTTGTCAATCAGAACAAGAAGAACCTTTTGGAAAATTGGTTGGCGGAAGACAAGTTGGAGTGCAGTGAAGAGCTTGGAGATCTTGTAAAGGTAAAATTGTGTTCTGCCATGTTTCGTGATTGCATAGAGCCATTAGATATAGCCGTGCTTCCATTAATTTTGTTCACTATTGTGTCCGGAATGTTCACTCAGTGGTATGTTATTGCAGACGGTAGACAATGATCTTGCGCTAAAAATATACATAAAGGCTAGGGCAACCCCGAAAGTCGTCGCCGCTTTTGCTGAGAGGAGGGAGTTTGACAAGATCCTTATATACTCAAAGCAGGTATAGTGCTTTGGTACTGTTAAATCTTGTTTTCAGTTGTTATACCTGTGTTCAGTTTGGACATTAACTGTTGACCTAACACTCTTGCTATTCCAGGTTGGATACACTCCGGACTACCTCTTCCTCCTCCAGACCATCTTACGTACGGATCCACAGGTAATAGTTTGTTTAAGAACTGTGCCAGGGTGAAATATTTTATACTTGATTGTGTGGTTCTTTGATCTGCATAAATCGCCTAACTGTATATCCTGTGTGTTCCTGGTCAGGGAGCTGTCAACTTTGCTCTCATGATGTCACAAATGGAGGGGGGTTGCCCGCTGGATTATAATACCATAACTGATCTCTTCCTTCAGGTAGCCTTTCTGTTCACATAAATGCTTATTATGCTTTGTTGATTTGTAATATTCTTTTCGCACTTTTTACTATGAATTTTGGCTGTAATTCTTTGCCTTATGCATCTTTTGTTGACAGAGAAATATGATACGAGAAGCAACAGCTTTTCTGTTGGATGTTCTCAAACCAAATTTGGAAGAGCATGCTTTTCTTCAAACCAAGGTTAGCATTTACGTTTTTTGAATATAGATGGCTACCATACATGTTTCATTCATTACTCAGTAGCTTCTGTCTGAATCCATTCTAGGTTTTGGAGATCAACTTGGTAACTTACCCAAATGTTGCCGATGCCATCCTTGCTAATGGTATGTTCAGTCACTACGATCGCCCTCGTATTGCTCAGCTGTGTGAAAAGGCTGGCTTGTACTTGCGGGCTCTCCAGGTGAGTATTTTTGCACGGATTCAGTTTGGGTTGATTCTCTTTGGCTCGCTATCTAATTATTCTTATACTGCAATGCAGCACTACGCAGAGTTACCTGATATCAAGCGTGTTATCGTGAATACCCATGCTATTGAGCCGCAGGTTTGTTCTCTTCAGTTATAATTGGCCAGCAGTCTATTTTTTTTCTGGTCCACTGACTACTTTCTTGCACAGGCACTCGTTGAGTTCTTTGGAACCCTTTCTAAAGAATGGGCACTGGAATGCATGAAGGACCTTTTACTGGTCAACCTGAGAGGAAATCTTCAAATTGTTGTGCAGGTAACCTGCACAGTTACCTTCCCTTTCTCGTTGCTGCTCCCCCCACCCCCTCCCCCCTCTCTTTGTTCTAATTATCAAATTCATCTGTAGGCCGCCAAGGAATACTGTGAGCAGCTTGGAGTTGACGCTTGTATTAAACTGTTCGAACAATTTAAATCATACGAGGGGCTCTACTTCTTCCTAGGGTCCTATTTGAGCTCAAGGTACTTATGCCTGATGTAACTTGGTATGTTCTGTTTGCCCTTTTCTTACTGCGTCACACTTTAATATTTGACTTAATCACATGGAACAGTGAGGATCCAGATATCCATTTCAAATATATAGAATCAGCTGCAAGGACTGGACAGATTAAAGAAGTTGAGCGAGTCACAAGAGAGTCTAACTTTTACGATGCTGAGAAGACAAAGAACTTTCTGATGGAAGCAAAACTACCTGATGCCCGTCCACTCATAAATGTCTGCGATCGCTTTGGTTTTGTTCCAGATCTTACTCACTATCTGTACACAAACAATATGCTCCGGTACATCGAAGGCTATGTACAGAAGGTATATAACTCTCATGAATTTAGTTTTATTTGAGTATCATTCTTCTAATATGTCGAGTATATGAATGGCTATTTACCCTTTTCTCTGTATTGTAGGTGAACCCTGGAAATGCTCCGTTGGTAGTGGGGCAGTTACTTGATGACGAGTGCCCGGAAGATTTCATTAAGGGTTTGATTTTGTCTGTTCGATCTCTTCTTCCTGTCGAGCCGCTGGTTGATGAATGCGAGAAGAGGTTTGATTCTTAGCTCTTATCCTGTACACACATGCGCACCTGCCTTTTCTTTTGGTCTTATTTGTTTACTATTTTTAACCAGGAACCGTCTACGTTTACTGACACAATTCCTGGAGCACTTAGTGAGTGAGGGTAGCCAAGATGTGCATGTCCACAATGCTCTTGGGAAAATTATCATTGACAGCAACAACAATCCTGAGCATTTCCTTACTACCAACCCGTTCTATGACTCCCGTGTGGTGGGTAAATACTGTGAAAAGAGGGATCCTACTCTTGCTGTTGTTGCTTACAGACGTGGACAGTGCGATGAAGAACTTATCAATGTTACCAACAAAAACTCGCTGTTCAAGCTGCAAGCTAGGTATATAAATAGTTTTTTGTCCTTCTGATGCCATGTTGATGTTCTGAATCTTTATATCCATTGGGTGTCTGCTTACATGCTCAAATCATGTGATTTGAATTTTCAGGTATGTGGTTGAAAGAATGGACGGTGATCTGTGGGATAAAGTTCTACAGCCTGATAATGAATATAGAAGGCAGTTCATTGACCAAGTGGTTTCTACTGCATTGCCCGAAAGCAAGAGTCCTGAGCAAGTTTCTGCTGCTGTTAAGGCTTTCATGACAGCTGACCTCCCTCATGAACTGATTGAACTTCTTGAGAAGATTGTCCTTCAGAATTCCGCGTTCAGTGGAAACTTCAATCTTCAGAATCTGCTCATCTTGACAGCCATCAAGGCAGACTCATCTAGGGTCATGGACTATGTTAACAGACTAGACAACTTTGATGGTCCTGCCGTTGGAGAAGTAGCAGTTGAAGCGCAACTTTATGAGGAGGCTTTTGCCATATTCAAGAAGTTCAACTTAAATGTGCAGGCTGTCGATGTTCTGTTGGATAACATCCGAAGCATAGAAAGGGCGGAAGAGTTTGCATTCCGTGTTGAAGAAGATGCTGTCTGGAGCCAGGTTGCCAAGGCCCAGTTGCGTGAAGGTCTAGTCAGCGAAGCAATCGAGTCCTTCATTCGTGCAGATGATGTGACACATTTCCTTGATGTCATCCGTGCTGCTGAGGAAGCCAATGTATACCATGATTTGGTCAAGTACTTGCTGATGGTAAGGCAAAAGGCAAGGGAGCCCAAAGTCGACAGCGAACTCATCTTTGCATATGCTAAGATTGATAGACTCAGTGACATTGAAGAGTTTATTCTGATGCCGAATGTTGCCAATCTCCAAAATGTTGGCGACCGTCTGTATGACGAAGAGCTCTACGAAGCTGCAAAGATCATCTATGCCTTCATCTCAAACTGGGCTAAGCTGGCTGTCACCTTGGTCAAGCTGAAGCAGTTCCAAGGAGCTGTAGATGCTGCTCGCAAGGCTAACAGCGCTAAAACATGGAAGGAGGTCTGCTTTGCTTGTGTTGACGCTGAGGAGTTCCGTCTAGCACAAATCTGTGGTCTCAACATTATCATTCAGGTATATAAGCAGGGACATCCTTTTGAGCTTAATATATGTTCCTTTCCGAGGACCTTTTTCATCTCATCCTTTCTGACATGCCTTCTTTTTTGTTTAGGTTGATGACTTGGAGGAAGTGAGTGAATACTACCAGAACAGAGGTTGTTTCAGTGAACTTATTTCCCTCATGGAGAGTGGTCTTGGACTTGAGCGGGCACACATGGGCATCTTTACTGAATTGGGAGTTCTCTATGCTAGATACCGCCCTGAGAAGCTCATGGAACACATCAAACTCTTCTCCACCCGTCTCAACATTCCTAAGCTTATCCGTGCTTGTGATGAACAACAGCACTGGAAAGAGCTTACATACCTATACATTCAATATGATGAATTTGACAATGCTGCTACCACTATCATGAACCATTCTCCAGATGCATGGGATCACATGCAATTTAAGGATGTTTGCGTTAAAGTTGCAAATGTTGAGATTTATTACAAGGCAGTGCATTTCTATTTGCAAGAGCACCCTGATCTCATCAATGATCTTCTCAATGTGCTTGCACTTCGTTTGGATCATACCAGAGTTGTAGATATAATGCGCAAGGTTTGTACCTAATTGAAGATTTTGGTGTCTTAGATTATATACCATGCTAAAACTTTGAACTGTTCTGTTATTTTTATGCAGGCTGGTCAGTTGCATCTTGTGAAACCGTACATGGTTGCAGTTCAGAGCAACAATGTCTCTGCTGTCAATGAAGCTTTGAATGAGCTTTATGTCGAAGAGGAGGACTACGAGAGGCTCCGTGAATCTGTTGACATGCATGATAACTTTGATCAGATAGGTCTTGCCCAGAAAGTAAGAGAACTAGACAAATATGAATACTTGTTGATGTTATTACTGTTTTTATAACCAGTGCCTGCTCTTGTTGACCAGCTTGAGAAGCATGAGTTGCTTGAGATGAGAAGGATTGCTGCCTACATTTACAAGAAGGCTGGCAGATGGAAGCAATCTATTGCCCTATCGAAGAAAGACAACATGTACAAGGATTGCATGGAGACATGCTCACAGTCTGGTGACCGTGAGCTGTCAGAGGACTTGCTTGTCTATTTCATCGAACAGGTCTGAATTCTATGCGAATTGAGTTATGCCTTTTCTTGTGCTGGTTTAGCAGTGTGAATTTTCTATTGTAATTTTTGAACTTTAGTCCTCTGGCATGGAATCTGCCTCCAGTGTCTGTTGGCAGCACGTGATATTGCTTTTCTTACCACTAAAGATGTCTGGTTTTCTTGCAGGGAAAGAAAGAATGTTTTGCTTCTTGCCTCTTCATTTGCTACGACTTGATTCGTGCGGATGTTGCTCTTGAGCTTGCATGGACGAATAACATGCTGGATTTCGCATTTCCCTATCTATTACAGGTATACATCTTTCCATGTGAATGTTTGGAATTGGAAATGTCCACCTATTTATTATTTGGCTATAATGGTGTTGTTGCTGTCCATGCAGTTCATCCGTGAGTACACAAACAAGGTAGATGATTTGGTGAAGGACAGGATAGAATCGCAGAAGGAAGAAAAAGCTAAAGAGAACGAAGAGAAAGAACTAGTTGCGCAGCAGGTAATCTTGAAGTTCCCCCCTTCGGTTTGGTTGAACGACCTATTATTATTCATCCTTAAGCAGCCATCATGACAAGCTGCGTTCTGTTTGGCAGAACATGTACGCTCAATTGCTTCCTCTGGCCTTGCCTGCTCCGCCCGGCATGATGGGCGGTCCACCTCCGATGGGCGGAATGGGCATGCCGCCGATGGGCGGGATGGGTATGCCTCCGATGGGTCCTGGTCCAATGCCAGCATACGGGATGCCTCCAATGGGAAGCTACTGAGTCAACCAACCTCTGTTGTATGAATTTGAAGAGTACAGATGATGTGAAGTATTTCAGTTGACGCAGAGGGAGGGAGACAATCATGAATATCTATCCCGGAGAGGTATCCTCCAAGGTGTATATCTGCGTCATTGGTTGTTCCAGTTGATATTCTTTTGGTACCAGGACAATTTTGGCAAGCGAAATCTCTAGCCGAGTTTGAGTTAATTACAGGATTGCTATATTATATATATTATATTACGGTCGGATAGGATGAGCAGCAGCGTGACTGGTTAGGCCCCTGGTACCATTTGTATAGGTGTTATATTGAAAGTTTGTAGACATTCTGCATGTACAACTCGTCGGTGTTGGTGTTGCTGCCAGCCATAAACACATCAAATACTGTCTGTATGTTGTTAATTACCGGTTTCGATCTCTTGTCCAGTGCTTAGATTTTTTTTGTAATTGAATGAACGTTTTTGTTGTACTTCTGAATTGCTGATGTGTCTATAGTTTTTTCCATGCATCGTACTAGCAGTGCTCAAGTCCGACAGAATGTATAACTGACTCTACTCCGCTCCTTGATGGTTGTTTTGTGAATGGTCATGCTCCACGCGAACCAGAAGTTCCGCGAAACTACTCGTCAATTTCATATTCATGGAGATGGGTGCTGACGGTAGGCGCGTGGGTCCAGTAATGTTCATTCTAGTCCATTCAAGACGTCTGAAAAATATATCAAGAATGTCCATCCTGGAAGGACCCAATCCATTCAAGTATTCAAGAAGGGACCACTCCAGAATGGTCTAGAATGTGCATCCAGTTGCAACTAAAAGCCGGCGGCTATAACAGTTGGAGGCTGCCGGTTTCTGCTTTTACCGCTTGGTTTTCGTCCAGTTCCTGTTTGTTTGCACCAGCTGCGTGCGTTGACAAGCATCTGTCACCTTTAGTCAGCCCATCTACTTGCTCGTGAGCCTTTGTTTGTCACCCAACAACATGTCTCGATGCATGCTTCTCTTGGTTAAGCCCGGTCAGTTACCCATAATTCTCCTGTTCTGTTGCTTCTCTACTCGACATTCGTCAAGGTAGCAAGAAGAGTTGACTCTGTGTCCTGTCGTCGGCAATTACAGGTCAAACTACGGCGAAGGACGACTGCCCATATGGAAACCAGTGGGTTCCTTCTCCCTTCTTGCACATCAAGGCGCCCTTTCCCTTGTTTTCTTTACATAGGGATATCACTTTTTAGAACGAAGGCTCCAGAAGAGCCCGGCTTTGAATTAACAAAGCCATCAACCGGCCAGGATTACAAACTCGAAACCAACACAAGAAAGCGAAAAAAACCGACAAGATACAGAGGCGCTGGACAACAGCACACAAGCCTCACACATACCCAGCTAAAGGATCGAACAAGGAGACACGCAGCTCGGGTATGTGTAGGTCCTCAATCGCATACAAATCACCAGGGAGAAGGAGAATGTCAGCACAGGAGCAGCATTACGGACGGCGAGGAAGGGCACGCCGTCGCCAAATCACCAGCGGCCCCGGATTGCCATGTCCTCCCAGCTCCACTGTCAAAGAAGACCCCTGTCTCCTTGCCTGGCTCGAAGGCGCCGAACCGTTGACAGTGTAGCAGTTCACCCTAGAACCTGGGAGGAAAGACACCGGCAGGCTGCATTTGGAAAGGAACCTAGCTCACCCGACTAGCCACGAAATGATCTCAAGGAGCAGAGCACCACCCAACACCCACGGACTGGACACGGATGAGGAAGAGCTGCCGGAACGGAACGGACGGAGGAGCAGTAGCATAGTGTCCCTGTAGGCGTTGAGCCGCTGACGAACTCGCCGCCGACAAAGAAGACCAGCTACTGCCGCCGCTGCACACCCACCACATCGCCGAGGAGCCCACTGCCCACCTAGCTCCCAAAAACGGCGCCTTCAGGAAGGACGCGACGCCGAGGGCGCCGCCGCCGCCCAACAGAGTTGAGGTTTTCACCCGGGAGACTAGAGGGATGGGGGGCGACGGATCTGACCTGAACGGCGCCTCCAGGGAGGGGAACGGCGCCACGAGCGTCGCCGCCGCCAAGACCGACGAGGCCGGCCTGGAATTTCTCCCGGTCTGCGAATCCTCGCCTCCACCACCCCCACGACGCAAGATCCGGCGGCCCGCAAAGAAGTCGGGCAGATCTGGCCGGGGCGGAGCTCTCAAAACAGGGGGGCAGGGGTGGCCAGATCTGGCGCCACCGCGAGCCACCAGGGCTCCCGTCCACCGGGGCACCTGCCATCCACACGGCCAGGATCGCCGGACCACGCCCGCGCCACCGCCTGCCGCCGGGCCGGTGACGCCCCTCTGACCAGGGCCGCCACCCTAGGGAACACGCCCCCCCGCAGCAGAGGCAGGGGCGCCAGGGCCCTGCCGCCACCTTCCTCGGCGACACCCCGGGCTTGCCCGGCGGCGGCCTCAGGCGGCGGCGAGGAGGAGGGGAGAAGAAAGGGGAGGCGGCGGAGCTAGGGTTTGGAGCCCCCGAGTCGCCCTAGCAGGGGCGACGCGAGGGGAGGGAGGGTTTGCCTAGTTCCTGCATCTCTGACTCTGTTCCTCCATAGGGATATCACTTGGAAAGGTCCCCGCTGAATCTACTTTCCTTCAGCTTTGCTAGGAGTAATTGTCTCAAATCTTTGAAAGCACCACCTAAGGTTTCACACTTATAACTAAGCCAAGGTCGTAAAAAAGGAATCGAGAGCTCAAACTTTTCTCTCTCTAGGCCGGATAAAACGGTAGGCACTCAGATGGTCTTTTCACGAGATTTCTTTTATGAGAAATTCAAGGTAGCAACGTGTATGCATGTGATTTTGCCTATATAGAAAGAGCACACACATGCACTCAGAAATCTTACACATCATGCCGACATCATCATATTAATTGCTAAATGGGCATTTGAGAAATGTTATACGACCTCCATCCTGATTTATTAGCCCGCTTCGTATTTTGTGCTAAATTTTGACTATAGATTTAACTAACAAAATGTCGGTGCATGTCATAATAAATTATATCGTTGGATTCATATTTGAACATAGTTCCAATGATATTATTTTTTATAACATGCATTAATATTTTATTAGTTAAATCTAAGGTTAAAGTTTGGCACAAAATACGAAAGAGACTAATAAACCAGGACGGAGGTAGTATCTCGCAAACCATTAGTTCGATTAGCGACCTTTCTTTCACCGCTGGGTTCTCCTCCATGAGGGCTTTGAAGCAACATCTCACGTTGACATGTTTCAGTAATTTCTTTTGTCGGCACCAGTTGCCAGATTATGTCATCATATATTACCATTTTTAAGTGTGAACGTTTGTCACATAGTTTGTGTATAGTTACGGCAATAGTTGTTATCAATAAGTAATAGCATGGTAAGTAGTCATAGTACTGTGGCAAATACCGACAAAAAAGTAATCAAATCATGTTGACACGGGATTTAGTTTCAAAGATCTCACCGTGATGAAGGTAATGATGAAATGTTTGAGAGATAAACTTTTGAAAATTCAAACATTAAATCATTGTTGATGCAAAGGAGAGAAGGAAGTGGGTCGCCGCATGAAGGCCAACATGTGGCGCCAATATCCTTTATTATTTATGTAAAACATAATGTCAACAGAGGGTTTACCATTTGCTTAAAATAATCACAAACAAGATTCTTATCAATAAACTACAGGTCAAATAGGAAGAGGTATGCGCTTATTTACAACATGACACCGTCAACTTCTCTTCATCATCATCAAAACTGAAAAGAAAAAGAAGAAAACTTGAAATTTAAGCATCACACCCAAGCCCCAACATACAATTGAAACGTCCATCATATGAAACTGCAATCACATGTCAAAAAAAAAAAAAAAAACGAATGAAATGAAACCAACCACCCCTTACAAATTGGCCATCATCATGACCCTGAACTCGTCGAAGGAGAGGACGCCGTCGCCGTTGAGGTCGAACCTGCAGATCATGGCCCTGCACTCCTCCAGCCCCATCTTCTCGGACCCCAGCAGCTTGCCCAGCATCCGCCTCAGGCTCGCCGGCGTGATCCTGGCGCCCTCCTCGCCGGCTCCCGTCGCGTACATCGCGAACGCCTCCCTCAGGCACCGCCGCCTCACCTCCTCCTCCTCGTCGTCGCCTCCGGCCGCTCCGCCGTCGTCTCCAGCGGCGCCGAGCCCGAGCCGGGAGAACTCCTCCTGGTCCAGCAGCCCGTCGCCGTCGGCGTCCACCGTGGCCAGGATCGCCGCGGCCTCCTCCTCGGACACCTCCTCGCCCAGCGCCGCCGTCATGGAGCCGCGCAGCTCGGCGGCCGACACCTTTCCGTCGCCGTCCTTGTCGAAGGCGGCGAACACCGACGACGCCTGCGCCACGGCCTCGGCCACCATCCGTGAACGCTCAATCTTGCTTGCTGCTGGCTTCTCTGTAACCTCTAGTACGTGTTTTGCTGGTGAAGTGCTTGCAATCTCACGTGGATTATTGCCTTGATGGTTGATGGGCATGGTGTGCCGCGTGGGTGTTGGTGCTATATATACTGGTACGGTCTCCGTACGGGTAAAATGGCCGGTTCCATGACCGTGGCGACGCGTCAGCAACGCTATCAGGCTCCATGAGCGTAGCCGCGTAGGGTTATGATCACCAGCTTTCTGCGTCTGCTGCGATGCATCGTGCGTCCTTCATTCCCAGAGCATTAATTAATTAATTAATTAATTAGTAAGCGTCGCAACTAAGCTTTAGTAAGAAATGATTATTCTTGCATTACTTGACTTTGAGGGAATATTTCACGTCAAACATTGGTATCGGATTTCTTCATTTCTGCCATACCATACCATAGATCTGGATTTTTCAAGATAATTTTTTCATGGTATTGAGAAAACTCCCAATTCCATTGGATTGTGTAACCTCACAACAATCTTTTTGGGTCTTTACTTGAGGCAACATCCGCGCATTTTCGTAGTTTTTGTTAAGAGTCTCTCGTTTCATGCTTTCCCATGGTGTTGGTCATTGTTTCCAAGATCGTGTCAAAAATCATTATTTTGACCAAATTTTGAGGATGTGGTTAGTAGTTTTCAAGTCTGTTCTGTTTTGCCACAGTTCTATTTCAAGGTAACACTTCTATACCATTATATAGTGTACGAATAACTTTGAATATTGATCATTGGATGAGGCCAGTATGATGGTACAAATGTGACAAATCCAAGCACTATTATTGAATATCATCTCCATCCATCGAATTCTGCCATATGTATTATCTTGAAGATTGAGAGCTTAAGCACAATGTACAAATCTCAAAACACAAACACTTATTCTTTGTTCTAGATTATTCCATGCTTAAGTTCTCAGCCTTCTTTTTTTCACTAAATGATTATCATTATGTTTTAACTTTACGATTTACAATGTATAATATGCACAAACCTCAAACCAATGTACTCCTCGGTTGTTCTAGACTTTACCACACTTTATTTTGTCATTTTTTTGACATTTACTCTTACTTTATGATTCTTTTTAAAGGTTGACAACAACTTTATAAAGTCCACTTGTCTTAGCAAATGCAATACTTCATGCATAAATTACTCCGGTCTTGCATGTTTACCTGTTATGACTTCGTATGTCAATATTCATTTGTATGCCGGTTATCTGATTTCTCACATGCAACACACGTGTACCTTACTAGTACAAAAGGCAGCAAAATGTGGTTTCCCATTGGGAATAGAGTGTCCCAAATTGACAATACATCATCGTTTATTTATTTTTGTGAATACGCCATTGTTTATTTCCCTTGTAACCGTCAGTGGTACAAATTTCTTGATGAGAATCCCACAAAGAAAGTATTCATGAGAAAAAGAACTTTTGTCTCTAAACTATTGTCTGAATCTTCTTTTGATCCCTAAGCTCTGAAAGTAGAAAGCTTTTACTCTCAAAATCTCGGGGTCTACTCCCTTTCAGTGTCAACCATGCTGAAATTCACAATGACCATTGTCTACTGGCCTACAAACTACTCCAATAAGGACGCGTTCTTTGCTGAACTCCGTGCTATCTTGCCGACACCGGGTTCCCGATGGTTCGCGCTCGGCGACTCTAACCAGGTTTATCGCGCCCGTGACAAAAACAACAACACCAACATTAAAAGAAGCCATCTTAACCAGTCCGGTAGCACCCTCGAAGATTGTGATATCAAAGAATTCCACATGTACAATAGTCGATTCATGTGGAGTAATGAAAGAGAGAATTCTACCATGAGCAAGGTCGACAGTTTCTTCTGCAACGATAACTGTGACGTTTCCTTTGATGGTCATATCCTCCACGCCTTATCCTCCTCGCTCTCCAACCATTATTCGCTCCTGCTTGCTAGCAGCCGCGGTCAGAGGAAGCCGAGATCGTTCAAATTTAAGTGCTTCTGGGCGCGCATGCCAGGCTTCTCCTACGTGGCCCTTCAGGCATGGAATGAACCTTGTGTTGGGGAACGTAGCAATAATTCAAAATTTTCTACCCATCACCAAGATCAATCTATGGAGTTTACTAGCAACGAGAGGGAAGGAGTGCATCTACATACCCTTGTAGATCGCGAGCAGAAGCGTTCTTGAGAACGGGGTTGATGGAGTCGTACTCGTCGTGATCCAAATCACTGATGATCCTAGCGCCGAACGGACGGCACCTCCGCGTTCAACACACGTACGGTTGGGAGAGACGTCTCCTCCTTGATCCAGCAAGGGGGAAGGAGAGGTTGATGGAGATCCAGCAGCACGACGGCGTGGTGGTGGAAGCAGCGGGGATCTCGGCAGGGCTTCGCCAAGCTCAGCGAGAGGAGAGGTGTTACGGGGGGAGAGGGAGGCGCCAGGGGCTTGGGTGCGCAGCCCTCCCTCCCCCTCTTTATATAGGGGCCCTGTGGGGGGGGGGGCACCGGCCCTAGAGATCCAATCTCAAGGGGGGACGGCGGCCAAGGGGGGGGGGGAAACTTGCCCCCCAAGTCAGGTGGGGCGCCTCCCACCCCCAGGGTTTCCAACCCTAGGCGCAGGGGGAGGCCCATGGGGGGCGCACCAGCCCACCAGGGGCTGGTTCCCTTCCCACTTCAGCCCATGGGGCCCTCCGGGATAGGTGGCCCCACCCGGTGGACCCCCGGGACCCTTCCGGTGGTCCCGGTACAATACCGGTGACCCCCGAAACTTTCCCGGTAGCCGAAACTGGACTTCCTATATACAAATCTTTACCTCCGGACCATTCCGGAACTCCTCGTGATGTCCGGGATCTCATCCGAGACTCCGAACAACTTTCGGGTTACCGCATACTAATATCTCTACAACCCTAGCGTCACCGAACCTTAAGTGTGTAGACCCTACGGGTTCGGGAGATACGCAGACATGACCGAGACGACTCTCTGGTCAATAACCAACAGCGGGATCTGGATACCCATGTTGGCTCCCACATGCTCCTCGATGATCTCATCGGATGAACCATGATGTCGAGGATTCAATCAATCCCGTATACAATTCCCTTTGTCTATCGGCATGTTGCTTGCCCGAGATTCGATCGTCGGTATCTCAATACCTCGTTCAATCTTGTTACCGGCAAGTCTCTTTACTCGTTCCGTAACGCATGATCCCGTGGCTAACTCCTTAGTCACATTGAGCTCATTATGATGATGCATTACCGAGTGGGCCCAGAGATACCTCTCCGTCATACGGAGTGACAAATCCCAGTCTCGATTCGTGCCGACCCAACAGACACTTTCGGAGATACCTGTAGTGCACCTTTATAGCCACCCAGTTACGTTGTGACGTTTGGTACACCCAAAGCATTCCTACGGTATCCGGGAGTTGCACAATCTCATGGTCTAAGGAAACGATACTTGACATTAGAAAAGCTCTTAGCAAACGAACTACACGATCTTGTGCTATGCTTAGGATTGGGTCTTGTCCATCACATCATTCTCCTAATGATGTGATCCCGTTATCAATGACATCCAATGTCCATGGTCAGGAAACCATAACCATCTATTGATCAACGAGCTAGTCAACTAGAGGCTTACTAGGACATGTTGTGGTCTATGTATTCACACATGTATTACGGTTTCCAGTTAATACAATTATAGCATGAACAATAGACAATTATCATGAACAAGGAGATACAATAATAACCATTTTATTATTGCCTCTAGGGCATATTTCCAACACCTTGCACTCATTTTGATCCATGTAGGATCCTTTTCCACAACCTGCAACACACTAGTAGGCGCCTCTGGGTGTGGAGCAGGTCCCTTCTCTCCAACACCAAGCTTCAACACCACATGGAACAAGAAGTCGCCCTTCACCTTGACTTGGCCATGGGGAACCGACAGCTTTCACCGGAGGAGCACGATCTTAGAGCGGGGCTCAATCGTCGTGCCATTGCACTTGTCGTGCTTGAGAGGTTGCAAAAGAAGCAATGCACTCGCATCAATAATACTCGCGAGGGTGATGCCAACACGAGATTCTTCCACATTCGGGGTTAATGGTAGGTCCAAGAAAAACTTCATACACCGTCTGGGGACCCATTTTACAACCCCCACTGGTAGCATTGTCCTAGGTTAGTCGTGGTGTAACACCCCGCATGTAACTTGCCATATTTGTAACTCCGACTCTTGCCATTTCCGGCTATGTGATATGTTTTTCCCTCCGTTGTCGGGTTTTGTTTTTCGTTTTGTATTTTGTCATGTCATGCATTTTCATATCATGTCATCATGTGCATTGCATTTGCATACGTGTTCGTCTCATGCATCCGAGCATTTTCCCCGTTGTCCGTTTTCCAATCCGGCGCTCCTATCTCCTCCGGTGCACCCCTCTAGTTTTATTTCGTGTGCGTGTGTCAAACTTTCTCGGAATGGACCGAGGCTTGTCAAGTGGCCTTAATATCCCACCCGGAGACTACCGGTCAAGTTTCGTTCCATTCGGAGGTCGTTTGGTACTCCAACGGTTAACCGGGCATCCGCAAAGTCCATTTGAGTGTCCAGCAAAACCCCCCTCCAAAACCAGCCCAAAGCCCACCAAACTCTCTTCCATGCTCTAGGTCGTTCGATCACGATCGTGTGGGCGAAAACCGCACCTCATTTGGAGTCTCCTAGCTCCCTCTACCTATTTATAAGTGGGCATCCCGAAAAACGGATTCGCAGACGAACCCTAGCGTTTTTCCCACCGCGCCGCAGGACGCGTCCGTCCGCGCCGGACAACGTCCAACTGCCGCCGCCGCCGGCCCGCTGGCCCGTTCCCGGCCCCCGCGGCCCGAGCTGCGCCGCCGCCCGAGCCCGCGGCCGCACCGCGCCTCCGCCGCCTCTCCCGCCGCCGGCCGGCCCGCCGCCGCCGCGGCGCCCGTCCCCGCCGCCGGTCGCCGCCTCCGCCGCGCGCCTGCCCCGCCGCCGGCCGCCGCCTCCGGCCCGTCCCCGCCGCCGGCGATCGCCTCCGGCCCCCTCGCCCCTCGCCTCGCCGGCTCCTGCCTCGCCTCCGGTCGAGCCCGAGCGACGAACCTCGATCCGATCTGGTACTCCAGCCCGTTGACTTCTCGCTCCGGTTTTTTTCTAAGTCTGAAAATTCCATCAGCAAGTGTCTATGTTCGAGATGCGATAACTTTGTGCATGTAGCTCCGATTCGCGCGTATAATATGTCAAATTGTTCGTCTCGTGATTCTCTTCATTTTGTTCAATCGCACCATTTTCATTAGAGGTCCTCTTGATGCCCAAATCTTCGTTGGAAGAGGGCTAGTTGCTGTTAATCTCTGGTTCTTATCAGAACTTGGAGATTTGTCATTTTTGTATCATTTATTCTGTGCATCTTTTGAGCATGAGCTCTACATGTGTTTTGAAGTATGCCATGCCATATTTCCAGTGGTGTAGTCCATGTATTTTTGTGATCTTTGTGGTGACTAGCACAAGCATGCAAAGTAGGCCCCGTAATAATTCTGATTTCAGGGACTTAGTGTTTTCTTCAAGTCCTAGTCTGCTGTAATTTTGTTGCCATGTAAACTTGATGCTACAGAGAGATCCATGCATATTTTGGAGATGTTCTCTAAGGATGTTTTGTATCTATAGTTGTAATTGATCCATTTCTGCAATTGTTTGAAATTTTAGAGTGCCATAGCATGACTCAATCTTGCTCTATGTTTGCTATAAAATATTTCTGGCAGATTCTTAACATGATATGCATTTTTGCCAAGCTTATTGTAGTTGATCCATACATGCTATGCAATTGTTCTTACCATGGATAGCTTCATAAACATGCCATCTTGCTGTAGATATGCTTGGTTTGTCATGCATTGCTCCGTAGGGAGTTCATCGAGCTCACAAAGAGGCCTACATATTAATATTTCTGCCATGCTCTGTTTTCTGCCAAGTCTGAAACCTGATAACGAAACTTGCTATGTTTACATGCTTGCCATCTTTTCTTCTGGTCCTTTTTAGCTTATGGTCAGTAAGGGACTTTTGTCATGTGCTTTTAGTAGTACACTACCATGCCTTGTTTTGCTATGTTAAGTTCCTGTAGCATGTTGATTTTGTGCTCCGTACATTGCTACCTGATGCCGATTTCTGCCATGTCCAGTTTTTCACCAAGTCTGTGAACCTGTAATCTTTTGCACTTTTGCCATGCTTGTTTGAGCTTGATATGTTGTGAACTAGCAGTAGCTCAATGCTCATCTTTTGTCAAGCATCTCCTGTAGATTATTTCCATGTGCTTTGTTGCTATGTTGGGGTGCTGTAGCTTTGCTACTTGTTGTATTTTAAGTGCTATCTTGCTGTTTATCGCAGTTTAGTGTCATTCTTGTTTTGCTTGCCATTTGCAAACCGTGCATCCGATTCCGGTGATCTTTATATCGATTTCGACCGAAATCATCTCATCTTTTCAGTGGCATGCTTGGTTTGCCAAGTTACTGCCATGTTCATCATTTTCCTTCCGGAGCACGCATATGCATCGCATATCATATCTTGCATATCATACATGTTTTGCATCATGTTGCTTGTGCATTTCTCGTTGTTGATTGTGGTTCCGTTTATTTGTGTTCTTGTCTTGGGTAGAGCCGGGAGACGAGTTCGTGAACGAGGAACCTGTCGAGTACGCTTACGAGGATCAAGCTTTCGACAACTCTGAGAATCTTGCAGGCAAGATGACCACCCCTCGAAATCACTTCTATCTTTGCTATGCTAGTTGTTCGCTCTATTGCCATGCTCGCTACCTATCACTTGCTATATCATGTCTTCTATTTTAGCCATGTTAGCCTCTAACCATCCTCTCCTAGCAAACCGTTGTTTGGCTATGTTACCGCTTTTGCTCAGCCCCTCTTATAGCGTTGCTAGTTGCAGGTGAAGTTGAAGTTTGTTCCATGTCGGAACATGGATATGTTGGGATATCACAATATCTCTTATTTAATTAATGCACCTATATATTTTGGTAAAGGGTGGAAGGCTCGGCCTTATGCCTGGTGTTTTGTTCCACTCTTGCCGCCCTAGTTACTGTTATACCGGGATTATGTTCCTTGAGTTTGCGTTCCTTACGCGGTCGGGTGATTTATGGGACCCCCTTGACAGTTCGCCTTGAATAAAACTCCTCCAGCAAGGCCCAACTTTGGTTTTACTATTTGCCGCCTAAGCCTTTTCCCCCGGGTTTTCGCGAGCCCGAGGGTCATCTTATTTTAACCCCCCCCCCCCGGACCAGTGCTCCTTCGAGTGTTGGTCCGAACCGAGCAGCCTGCGGGGCCACCTCGGGGAAACTCGAGGTCTGGTTTTACTCGTAGCTTGACTTATCCGGTGTGCCCTGAGAACGAGATATGTGCAGCTCCTATCGGGATTTGTCGGCACATTCGGGCGGCTTTGTTGGTCTTGTTTTACCATTGTCGAGATGTCTTGTATACCGGGATTCCGAGACTGATCGGGTCTTTCCGGGAGAAGGTTTATCCTTCGTTGACCGTGAGAGCTTATGATGGGCTAAGTTGGAACACCCCTGCAGGGTATTATCTTTCGAAAGCCGTGCCCGCGGTTATGAGGCAGATGGGAATTTGTTAATATCCGGTTGTAGATAACTTGTCACTTGACCCAATTAAAATACACCAAGTGCGTGTGTAGCCGTGATGGTCTCTTCTCGGCGGAGTCCGGGAAGTGAACACGGTCTGTGTTATGTTGACGTAAGTAGGTGTTCAGGACCTCTTCTTGGTCATTGCTAGATGACGTCCGCTCCTTTGCTTCTCTTCTCGCTCTCATTTGCGCAAGTTAGCCACCATATATGCTTTTGCCGCTGCAGCTCCACCTCTTTGCACCTCTTCGTCCTATAAGCTTAAATAGTCTTGATCTCGCGGGTGTGAGATTGCTGAGTCCCCGTGACTCACAGATACTTCCAAAACAGTTGCAGGTGCCGACGATGCCAGTGCAGACGATGGCGTCGATCTCAAGTGGGAGTTCGACGAGGAACGTGGTCGTTACTATGTGTCTTTTCCTAATGATCAGTAGTGGAGCCCAGTTGGGACGATCGGGGATCTAGCATTTGGGGTTGTCTTATTTTCATCTGGTTTTTGACCGTAGTCGGTCTATATGATTGTACTTTGGATGATGTATGAATGATATTTATGTATTGTGTGAAGTGGCGATTGTAAGCCAACTCTTTATCCCATTCTTGTTCATTACATGGGATTGTGTGAAGATGACCCTTCTTGCGACAAAACCACTATGCGGTTATGCCTCTAAGTCGTGCCTCGACACGTGGGAGATATAGCCGCATCGTGGGCATTACACGTGGGTCCAAATTACCAGTGGCAGGCACAAAATTTGGCCTGCCAGTGTTGGTTGAGTTACCAGGGCGGGTAGAAATACATGCCTGCCACTAGTATTTGGGGCCTAGATTATCCATGGGCCAAAAATACTAGTGATGGGCACATATTTTTGCATGCCACTAGTATTTGACTTACCTATAGGTGGCAAATACCAATGACGGTCTCTTTTGACTGGCCCACTACTTGCATTTTTTGGTCATTTTTGTGTGTATGGTTTTAGTGTTTTAGGTTGACAGTTATGGTGCATTTTTTCATTAAAGTTACATCATTAGAAATACCATGTAAAGTTTTGGGACTTTTTAGAGTTAATTTAACATTTTTAGGACATTAAATGAATTTCTAGGTATTTAATGCAAGTGAATTGTTTTTGAATTTTAAAAGAGTGTACATTAAGTCTGAAAAATATAAAACTTCACATGATGTCATGATGTGACCTCTAGTAGTTCTGGTAAAGCTTTGAGAGAGTTACACGAAAGTTGTGATGGAGGTCACTTACACATTGAATTATCTCCCAGGAAGAATCATACCTAGAAATTCATTTAATGCCTTATAAATAGCAAATGGACCAAGAATAATGCCAAATTTTGACATGGATAATGTTATGGTGTATGTTGAATGTAGAAACAATTTCAAGTACCAATGATGAAGCAACTGCAAGTTCACCTTCAAACCTTACGCTTTCCCTTTGTCGGGGGAGGGGTAGCCCTTTTATTGCCACTTTTCCATTATTCCCACATACACACTATTTCCATTCAGCCACTATTGCTACTCTGCAACTTTTTCACTTTTATCACTTCCCCACTATTGCCATGAAGTAGTTGATGCCACTATAGCCACTATTGCTACTCTGCATTCCACGGTCATCCCCGTGGACCTACCTACATCTCTCACGACACCACTTGGACCAATGACAAGAGCTCGAGCAAAGGCTATCGAAGATAAGGTCAACTCACTCCTCTCTGAACTACCACTTTCTACATATGTGACATGGCTACTACCTCAAGCGGAGACCCTATGTGTGATCAGGTACTTGGAGGAAGCCACGGGACAGCTCCACCCAACGGACAAGACGACGAGGACACCAAGTACAAGGACCAAGAGGAACAGCTGCAGGGAAGCTGCAGCCCCCGGACGACCGACACCTATCGGACGTCCGACGCCTGGAGGCACCAGCCCGCCAGCCGAATCCCAGCCTGCGCACGCTCCAGCGGCCGGACAACCGACACCGACCGGACGTCTGACACACTCCAGCCACCGAACGACCGAGCTCCTCCAGACGACCGTGACCACCAGTCCAGAACGAAAACGTCAGAAGTATGGAGGCCACCTGACGACCGACGCACTGGACGTCCGACGTCCACCGAAAATCCGATGCCACCTGATCAGAGCCAAAACGCCAGACGTCTGAGAACTACCGGACGACCGAGCGCCTGCAAGCCACCGGACGTCCGGTAGCTGTCGGACGACTGACACCTGTGTGTTGACAGTGTGTTTGGTTGAAGCCCATGTACCCCTTCGTCCACTTAAACTATATAT
The DNA here is from genome assembly GCF_018294505.1 of Triticum aestivum. Taxonomy (NCBI): domain Eukaryota; kingdom Viridiplantae; phylum Streptophyta; class Magnoliopsida; order Poales; family Poaceae; genus Triticum; species Triticum aestivum. Next base: position 249,584,698 of record NC_057808.1, on the reverse strand, counting down.
ACTCCTCCTCCTCCCTCTTTTTAGGGTTAGCAATGTGATAGTTCATTTTGGAGATAGAGCTTTGCTCATCCACTTGATAGTTTCTCCTTCGGAGACCGCGGTCTCTACGGAGAAGATCCCCCAAGTGGATTCAAGACCCCTCACGGGAAGATCTTCAAGACCTCCTCACGGAGATGAACTAGCTACCGCTTGTATCGTCCTTTGTTGCGTTTGAATCTTGTATCACTCTTTATGTTCATAGATCTAGCACATGTGTGATCGTTCCCGTTGATTTGAGTGTTTCCCCTCGTGTTCGTCGTGTTCTTCGTAGGATCACCTCCATTTCATGAAAGATCGGCCCTAGGGTTTCCACCCTACATAATCTTGGTATCATGAGCCAAGGTTTATCTCGAATTTGGAGCCCTACCCTTGTTGATTTTTTCCCAATTTCGAAAATCCCCACAAAAATTGCCCCAATTTATTTTTTGTGATTTGTTGGTTTTGATGAAGTTTTGTTGGATTTGATCCATGGATTTGCTTTCCCACGAGTGGATCTAGATTTCCCCCTTCATCTCCACCATTTCCATCCAAAAATCCTTCCAATTTTGCCTCTCCACCACGAACCCTAGAGTTCATCCCGTGCGCGAAATCGCCCAGTCACCGGACGTCTGACAGTCACCAGATGTCCGACCACCACCGGACGTCCGACGTTTCCTGACGAAACTGAACATTTTCAGTTCGACCACCGATCCACTTCCACTTCCGCATACGCACTCCCATACCACTACACCTTCCGACACCACCACCGCTTGCGCAACCACCATCGCTTACCCGCTACCAACTCCGACAATTTTGCCACTTTTGGTCTTTGAGAATTTGAGTTGCGGTTTCCGTTCCCTATCGTGTTTCAGCTACTTAGGGACGGTTCGACGTCAACAACACCGCCACTCAACTTCGCCAAGGATTCGACATCGACCACCTTCACCATTTTGACACCCTAACCATAAGCAAGAATGGTAACCTCTATATCATCTTGGTATCATGGTATCCCATCATTGTACATTCAATCTTGCCATTGCATTGATAACCCCATAGCACATTTTGCGTCACTTTCCTATCGAGACTAGCCATTGAGTATTGCCGACAACGTTACTTGTGCACATTAGTGATCATAGTTCCCCATTCCACACATACCATATCATCTTGGTACAAGCATCTTGATATCATATCTTGTGTCACAAGGTTGTCATCGCATATACACAATTGCTATCTTGGTTCCTCAAGTTTTGCATGAGAAAGAACTCAAAGGAGAAAGAGCCAAACAAGCTTTTAAGCAAGAGAGAGATATAAGCAAAGAGCTTTTAAGCAAGAACCATAGCATCATACTACATTAAGATTGTCATACTCGATCATCTTAGATCATATCACCGGAACACCATACATATAGCATACTTAGGATAGAAGTCGTTGCATTTTGCTTTGTAGGTTGTGCACAAGTCTCGTATCCGCCTATTGTGCAATTGTGCTAGCGTCTCTATAGAGTTGTGCAACAAGAGCATTTTCCGTGGATTCCACATTTTGCGCTCATTTTTGGTTGCACAACCCCATTTATCTTTCCGTGTGTGTGTGTTTCCGTGTACCTCCTTTTGCTATTGGTCTACTTGTTGCATTTGCAAATTTGCGAATCTTTTCCAACATTATTGAGTCTCACTAACAATTGCATAAATTTTGTGCCACCATCCTAACCAATCTCCACTAAAGGCTTATTTGTGTAGGTGTGAGAAATTGATGGGAACCGGTACCAATTGTGCTATTTCCTTGTTACATCATTGAGTGATCTTTGATCCATTATCAACATCGGTCAAGGTACATTTGGTATAATTCATCTCTTTCTCCCACTCACACATTTACTTGGCATGATGGGCAGGCCATCTACTTCTACCAACCCACGATTCATCAAGCAAGATGAGGAACCGAACAACTACGTCACCAAGAACCACCTATTCGGCACACAAAGAGCTTTGCATCAAGAGAATGAAGCATTGAGTGAACACATCGACATACTCGCTTCCGACTTGAGAGAATCCGAGCAACGTACAAGAGACTACTTCGACAACAAGTTTGATGCGCAAAAGATGGACACCGACACAAGGATGGACGAAATTCATGCCTTGTTGGTTAACCGTTCTTCTACCTCTTCGTCCTATTCAAGACGGAGTCACTCAAGCCGACATACCTACGACACCATATCCGGCTCAAGTACACCGGCATCGAACACTCTTTGACGAGCCGCGCGCCAAGACCGTTAAGAAAACCGCAATCCTCTACACGACAATAACCCACAAGAGCAACTTGAAGAGCAAGAATATTGGCACCGTCAAAATCAAGCTACCCTTGAACAAGCACAAGAAAGGCAACGCCAAAAACTGATGTCTACTGTAGAACTTTATTCTTGTAGACACGTGTTGGGCCTCCAAGCACAGAGTTTTGTAGTACAGTATCAATTTTCCTTCAAGTGGATGACCTAAGGTTTATCAATCCGTGGGAGGTGTAGGATGAAGATAGTCTCTCTCAAACGACCCTACAACCAAACACAAGAAATGTCTTGTGTCCCCAACACACCCAATACAATGACAAATTGTATAGGTGCACTAGTTCGGCGAAGAGATGGTGATAAAAGTGTAATATGGATGGTAGAAATATATTTTTATAATATGAATAAATAAAAACAGCAAGGTAGCAATTAGTAAACGGGCACAAAAACGGATTGCAATGCTTGAAAACAAGGCCTAGGGTCCGTACTTCCGCTAGTGCAATCTCTCAACAATGCTAACATAGTTGGATCATATGATTATCCCTCAAAGTGCAGCAAAGAATCACTCCCGAGTTCCTATTAGCGGAGAACAAAAGATAGAAATTGTTCGTAGGGTATGAGACCACCTCAAAGCTATTCTTTCCGATCAATCTATCCTAGAGTTCGTACTAGAATAATGCAAGCTATTCTTCCCGATCGATCTAATCAAGAGTTCGTACTAGAATAACACCAAAGAAAATTCATATTCATAATACTCAATCCACACAAAGAACTACAAGGAGACCCCAAAGTTTCTATCGGAAAAGATAATAAAAACATGCATCAACTCCTATGCATAGATTACCCCAATATCACCGCGGGAATCCGCGAGTTGAATGCCATAACACATATCAAGCGAATCAATATGATACCCCATTTGTCACCTCAAGTATTCATATTGCAAGACATACATCATGTGTTCTCATCTCTGAATATTCAATTCGACAATACAAAACTTCAAAGGGTAAAGACTCAATTCATCATAACAAGAGTATAATGGGGATAAACATCATATGATCCGACTATATTAACAAAGCCCATGATATAGATCACAAGAGAGATAGAGAGATTAAACACATAGCTACTGGTACAAACCCTCAACCCTGAGGGTGGACTACTCCCTCCTCATCGTGGTGGCCGCCGGGATGATGAAGATGGCCACCGGAGACGATCCCCCCTCCGGCAGGGTGCTGACACGGAGTCTAGATTGGTTTTCGTGGATACAGAGACCCTGCGACGGCGGAACTTCTCGTCTCGGGTTATTTCTGATGGTTTCTCTATTTATAGGATTTTTGGGCGTCGGTTTCACGGTAAGATGGCCTCGAGGTGGGCACAACCCACCGGCACACGGATGGCCCACCACGCGCGCCCTGGTGGGTTGTGCCCTCCTCGTGGCTCTTCTGACCCTCCCACAAAGCTTCGGGGGTTTCTTTTGTTCCAAAAAAAATCATCATAAAGTTTTGTCCAATTCCGAGAACTTTTATTTCTGCACAAAAAACAACACCACGGTAGTTCTGCTGAAAACAACGCCAGTCCGGGTTAGTTCCATGCAAATCATACCAAAACCATATAAAATTGTTGTAAAAATGGCATGAATACTTCATAAATTATAGATACGTTGGAGGCATATCAGCATCCCCAAGCTTAATTCCTACTCGTCCTCGAGTAGGTAAATGATAAAAGAAATAATTTATGAAGTGTGAATGCTAGCAAAGGGCATAAGTTTGATCAATGATAATTTCAATCACTTTTCCTAGCATCATAACAACAATTCTTTCTCATAAAATTTCTCATGTTGTAGTGGCATCAATTCACATGTTAAGGTTTAAACAATGAACTCTCTTGAAACCCAACAACCTATGTTCTTAGTCACCAAGCAATTGCAATTCAACTTATTCAACAGAGTCTAAGTAAGAGCTCCACATACGAACCATCATGTAGTCTTCTATGATTGCTAACACTCACCGCATACACATGAGAAAAACGTTTCAACCGGACACATAGAAAGATAGGAGCTTATTGTTTCGCCTCCCAACGCATTCACCTCAAAGGTGATGTCAACAATAATAACTCATGCTACCCATATTCAACTGGACATATGTGCCTAGATCTTTCCTCACCACATGATTCTTGCCAAAAGAGAAAAATAAAAAGGAATAGAGAGAAATACTTTGACTCTTTGCATAAAAGTAAATACTGAAGAGTAAAAGATAGGCCCTTCGCAGAGGGAAGCAGAGGTTGCCATGCGCTTATTTGTTTGTATGCTTAATCCCTTAGTGCAAAAGAATGTTACTTTACATTGCCCCTTAAGATGGCAACCTTTATTATGCAGTCTGTCGCTTTTATTTTTTGTCATCCAAGTTCGTGCAACGCTCAATTTTCTCTTACACTAAACGATCTCACACTTTTTAGAAGCAATTTTATTGCCTTTTTTGCACCGATGACAACTTACTTGAGGGATCTTGCTCAATCCCTAGGTAGGTATGGTGGACACTTGAAAAAGATTTGGGTTTAAGGGTTTTTGGATGCACAAGTAGTATCTCTACCTAGTGCGGAATTTTTGGCTAGCAAAGATAGGGGGCAAGCACCACATGTTGAAGGATCTGTGACAATATGACTTCTATGTGAATATGAACAAACATAAACCATTACGTTGTCTTCCTTGTTCAACGTCAACAATTTTGGCATATAATATTTTGATGGGGGCTCACAATCACAAAAGATTTCCATGATAGTGTATTTGCATGTGAAAGTTCTCTTCCTTATACTAATTATTCGTGAATTGCTTGTATGACCGATATTGTGATTGTCAAGCCTCAAAATATTTCACTTTCTAAACCCAATGTGAAGCTACCACTAGGCATGATATGATTTCAACTTCATGATATTCAATTTATTCAACAATTTACTCATAGGATATAAGTGAAGCACAAGAGTAAATGACAAACTACTCCAAAAAGATATAAGTGAAGATCAAACGAGTAGTTAAGTAAATAGGTAGCTATTTGAGGACTCCCTCTTATTTAAAAACTTTCAGATCTAAGTAATTTATTAAAACAGCAAGCAAAACAAAACAAAATGACATTTCAAGGATAGCACACATCATGTGAAGAAGCAAAAACTTAGGCTCAACCGATACTAACCGATAATTGTTGAAGAAAAAGGTGAGATGCCTACCGGGGAATCCCCAAGCTTAGATGCTTGAGACTTCTTGGAATATTAACTTGGGATGCCTTGGGCATCCCCAAGATTGAGCTTTTGTGTCTCCTTAATTCCTCTCATATCACGGTTTTCCTAAATCTCAAAAACTTCATCCACACAAAACTCAACAACTCGTGAGATAAGTTAGTATAAACCAATGCAAAAACCTTATCATTCTCTACTGTAGCAAATCACTAAAACTATTATTCAACATTGCATACTAAATGCCTCTGCATATTTAATACTCCTATCGTCAAATAGAATCATTAAACAAGCAAACATATGCAAACAATGCAAACATAACAGCAATCTGCGAAACCAGTACAGTCTGTAAAGAATGCAAGATTCATCATACTTCACTAACTCCAAAAATTATGAAATTCTAGCACACTGTAGAAAATTTATCAGAGCTTATTATGCAAAAAGTTTCAACATTTTATCACCTCTGACTTTTCTAGGGAATTTTTGCAACAACAGTAAACTTTCTGTTTTCAAACAGCAACATGTAGACTTGTAAAATAAGCATGGTAAAGGCTATCCTTGACATTTTTATTGAAATGAAAGATGAAAAACATTATTCTAAATAACAACAAGCAAATCCTAACAAAATAAATTGACGCTCCAAGTAAAATACATATCATGTGACAAATGAAAACATAGCTCCAAGTGAGGTTACCGATAATGTTGGAGACGAAAGAGGGGATGCCTTCCGGGGCATCCCCAAGCTTAGTTGCTTGGATCTTCCTTGGATATTAACTTGGGGTGCCTTGGGAATCCCCAAGCTTAGGGTCTTGTCACTCCTTATTCTCCTCATATCGACATCTCACCCAAAACTTGAAAACTTCAATCACACAAAACTTAACGGAACTTTGTGAGATAGGTTAGTATGATAAAGAGCAAGCCATTTCACTTTGGTACTGTCAAAAGACAAGATTCATAATTGTTTTCGCACAAATCCTACTGTAGCATATCATTTCCACAATTTATATTGAGCAATATAAGCCATAGAAACTAGGAAACAAGCAAACTATGCATTGAAAGCAGAATCTGTCAAAAACAGAACAGTCTGTAATGATCTGGAAAATACCATACTTCTGCTACTCCAAAAATTATGAAAAAATTAGGACCACGTGAGCAATTTGTATATTGAACTTCTGCAAAAATATCACTCTTCTGTAAAAAATGAGACCTATTTTCGTGAGCGCATAAGTTTCTGTTTTTCAGCAAGATCAACTCAACTATCACCCAACATGATCCCAAAGGCTTTACTTGGCACTTTATTGAAACAAAAGCAACAAAACATGATTACTACAGTATCAGAATCATGTGAACACACAAAAACAGTAGGTAAAAGTGTTGATTTGACTCCCAACAAGCGCTTTTCTTTAATGCCTTTTAAGCTAGGCATGATGATTTCAATGATGCTCGCATAAAAGATAAGAATTGAAACATGAAGAGAGCATCATGAAGCATATGACTAGCACATTTAAGTCTAACCCACTTCCTATGCATAGGTATTTTGTGAGCAAACAAATTATGGGAACAAGAATCAACTAGCATAGGAAGGCAAAACAAGCATAACTTTAAAACTTTCAACACATAGAGGGGAAACTTGATATTATTGCAATTCCTACAAGCATAAGTTCCTCCCTCATAATAATTTTTAGTAGCATCATGAATAAAATGAACAATATAACCATCACATAAAGCATTCTTTTCATGATACATAAGCATAGAATTTTTTTTACTCTCCACATAAGCAAATTTCTTCTCATCAATAGTAGTGGGAGCAAACTCAACAAAATAACTATCATGAGACTGAAAATTAAAATCATGATGACAAGCTTCATGGTTATCATTATTCAATATAGCATACATGTCATCACCATAATCATCATAAATAGGGGGCATGCTTTCATCATAATAAATTTTCTCATCATAACTTTGAGACCTTTGCTTGCACATAGTCCACTTGAGCTGGATGATGGCGATCTTGACTCCCTCAAGCTAGACCACCTTTCTTGATTGCGTTGGCTTGGTGAAGACTAGTAGATTGCTCCCCCATACTCCACTATGGGTGAGCCACTCTTCGGCACATCCTCACAAGTCCATTGTCACCACAATGGACGGCAAGCTTCAAGCACTTGATCTCTTCGTGATGCTCCGCTTGAACTTGCACACCGCAAACTTGATGACGACCACCACTTGATGTCATCCTCCATGGGTTGTATAATATCTTCCTCTTGACGCTAGCCCATGGAAACATACCTAACCCCACATAGAACTCTCACGTAGACCATGGGTTAGTACACAAAGCATAAAGGACAATGCTTACCTTACCATGCGATCATGTGATCCCTCTTGGTACATCTTCTACACTTGATCAACTTGATTAACTCTTTTACTTAGTCTTGATCAACCTTGAATCTTTCCAACTCTCTTCATTTGGATGATGTCTTGAAGGTAAACATGAATGATCACACACACTTCTTCTTCAAGACATGCTTGCAATAAGCTCAACACTCACAAGACCAATCTTTGGATAATTCCTTAATAGCACCTTGGTCATCACAAATTCTCCTTGAAACCAACAAATGGATTCCAAGAAAAGCATATGGACAAACCCTTCAAATATAACTCAAGGCAACCATTAGTCCATAGAGATTGTCATCAATTACCAAAACCAAACATGGGGGCACCGCATGTTCTTTCAGGAGGAATTCCAAGATGTGTCCCCCGATGAGCTACCTGCGGGTCTACCTCCTCTACGAGGCATCAAACACCGCATCGACCTCATCCCCGGAGTACCTCTTCCTAACAAGGCGCCTTACCGTGTCAACCCCGAGGAAACCAAGGAGATCCAACGGCAAGTATAACAACTCATTGAGAACGGCCATGTGCGAGAAAGCTTCAGCCCATGTGCCGTACCGGTAATCCCTGTTCCCAAGAAAGATGGTACTTATCGCATGTGTTCCGATTATCATCCTATCAATGCTATCATCGTTAGATACCATTACCCCATTCCATGCCTTGATGATATGCTAGATGAGCTTAGCGTGTTGGGGAATGTAGTATTTCAAAATTTTTGCCTACGATCACGCAAGATCTATCTAGGAGAAGCATAACAATGAGCGGGGAGAGTGTGTCTACGTACCCTCATAGACCGAAAGCGGAAGCATTTAGTAACGCGGTTGATGTAGTCGAACGTCTTCGCGATCCAACCGATCCAAGTACCGAACGCACGGCACCTCCGCGATCTGCACACGTTCAGCTCGGTGACGTCCCTCGAACTCTTGATCCAGTTGAGGCCGAGGGAGAGTTTCGTTAGCACGACGGCGTGGTGACGGTGATGATGAAGTTACCGGCGCAGGGCTTCGCCTAAGCACTACGACGATATGACCGAGGTGTTGAACTATGGAGGGGGCACTGCACACAGCTAAGAGATTGTCTGTTGTGACTTTGGGGTGCCCCCTGCCCCCGTATATAAAGGAGGAGAGGAGGAGGCCGGCCAACAAGGGGCGCGCCAGGGAGAGGGGAGTCCTACTAGGACTCCAGTCCTAGTAGGATTCGGCCCCACCCTTTTTTTCCTTCTACCGGAGGGGGAAAAGGGGAAGGAGAGGGAGTAGGAGAAGGAAAGGGGGGTGGCGCTCCCTTCCCAAGTCCAATTCGGCCTCCTCCCCTGTGGGGGGCGCACCAGCCCCTTGTGGGCTGGTTAGCCTCCCTCCTAAGGCCCATATCTTTCCCCGGGGGGTTCCGGTAACCTCCCGGTACTCCGGAAAAATGTCCAAATCACTCGGAACCATTCCGATGTTCGAATGCAACCTTCCAATATATGAATCTTTACCTCTCGACCATTTAGAGACTCCTCGTCATGTCCGTGATCTCATCCGGGACTCTGAACAAACTTCGGTACATCAAATCACATATAACTCATAATACAAATCGTCATCGAACGTTAAGCGTGCGGACCCTACGGGTTCGAGAACTATGTAGACATGACTGAGACACATCTTCGGTCCATAACCAATAGCGGAACCTGGATGCTCATATTGGCTCCTACATATTCTACGAAGATCTTTATCGGTCAAACCGCACAACAACATACGTTGTTCCCTTTGTCATCGGTATATTACTTGCCCGAGATTCGATCGTCGGTATCATCATACCTAGTTCAATCTCGTTACCGGCAAGTCTCTTTACTCGTTCTGTAATGCATCATCCCGCAACTAAATCATTAGTCACATTGCTTGCAAGGCTTATAGTGATGATCATTACCGAGAGGGCCCAGAGATACCTCTCCGATACTCGGAGTGACAAATCCTAATCTCGATCTATGCCAACTCAACAAACACCATTGGAGACACCTGTAGAGCATCTTTATAATCACCCAGTTATGTTGTGTCGTTTGATAGCACAATAGGTGTTCCTTGGTATTCGGGAGTTGCATAATCTCATAGTTAGAGGAACATGTATAAGTCATGAAGAAAGCAATAGCAATAAAACTAAACGATCATTATGCTAAGCTAACGGATGGGTCTTGTCCATCACATCATTCTCTAATGATGTGATCCCGTTCATCAAATGACAACACATGTCTATGGCTAGGAAACTGAACCATCTTTGATTAACGAGCTAGTCAAGTAGAGGCATACTAGGGACACTCTGTTTTTTCTATGTATTCACACATGTATCAAGTTTCCGGTTAATACAATTCTAGCATGAATAATAACATTTATCATGATATAAGTAAATATAAATAACAACTTTATTATTGCCTCTAGGGCATATTTCCTTCGGTCTCCCACTTGCACTAGAGTTAATAATCTAGTTCACATCGCCATGTGATTTAACACCAATAGTTCACATCTTTACCCATAGTTCACATCGCCATGTGACCAATACCCAAAGGGTTTACTAGAGTCAATAATCTAGTTCACATCGCCATGTGATTAACACGTAAAGAGTACTAAGGTGTGATCTTGTTTTGCTTGTGAGAGAAGTTTAGTCAACGGGTCTGCCGCATTCAGATCCGTATGTATTTTGCAAATTTATATGTCTACAATGCTCTAGACGGAGCTACTTTAGCTAATTGCTCCCACTTTTAATATGTATCCGGATTGTGACTTAGAGTCATTCACATCGATGTCAAAGCTTGCATCGACGTAACTCTTTACGACGACCTCTTTATCACCTTCATAACCGAGAAATATTTCCTTAGTCCTCGAAGGATAATTTTGACCGCTGTCCAGTGATCTACTCCTAGATCAAAATTGTACTCCCTTGCCAAACTCAGGGCAGTGTATGCAATAGGTCTGGTACACAGCATGGCATACTTTATAGAACCTATGGCTGAGGCATAGGGAATGACTTTCATTCTCTCTCTCTATCTTCTGCCGTGGTCGGGCTTTGAGTCTTACTCAACTTCACACCTTGCAACACAGGCAAGAACTCTTTCTTTGACTGTTCCATTTTGAACTACTTCAAAACCTTGTCAAGGTATGTACTCATTGAAAAAACTTATCAAGCGTCTCGATCTATCTCTATAGATCTTGATGCTCAATATGTAAGCAACTTCACCGAGATCTTTCTTTGGAAAACTCCTTTCAAACACTCCTTTATGCTTTCCAGAAAATTCTACATCATTTCCGATCAGCAATATGTCATTCACATATACTTATCAGAAAGGCTGTAGTGCTCCCACTCACTTTCTTGTAAATACAGGCTTCACCGCAAGTCTGTATAAAACTACATGCTTTGATCAACTCATCAAAGCGTATATTCCAACTCTGAGATGCTTGCACCAGTCCATAGATGGATCGCTGGAGCTTTGCACACTTTGTTAGCACCTTTAGGATCGACAAAACCTTCTGGTTGCATCATATACAACTCTTCTTTAAGAAATCCATTAAGGAATGTAGGTTTGACATCCATTTGCCAAATTTCATAAAATGCGACAATTGCTAATAATGATTCGGACAGACTTTTAAGCATCGATACAAGTGAAAAAATCTCATCGTAGTCAACACCTTGAACTTGTCGAAAACCTTTTTCGACAATTCAAGCTTTGTACATAGTATCACTACTATCAGCGTCCGTCTTCCTCTTGAAGATCCATTTATTCTTAATGGCTTGCCGATCATCGGGCAAGTCCACCAAAGTCCACACTTTGTTCTCATATATGGATCCTATCTCAGATTTCATGGCCTCAAGCCATTTTGAGGAATCTGGGCTCATCATCGCTTCCTCATAGTTCGTAGGTTCGTTATGGTCTAGTAACATGACTTCCAGAACAGGATTACCGTAGCACTTTGGTGCGGCCATATTCTGGTTGACCTACGAGGTTCGGTAGTAACTTGATCTGAAGTTTCATGATTTATCATCATTAGCTTCCTCACTAATTGGTGTAGGAATCACTGGAACTGATTTCTGTGATGAACTACTTTCCCATTCGGGAGAAGGTACAATTACCTCTTCAAGTTCTACTTTCCTCCCACTCTCTTCTTTCGAGAGAAACTCCTTCTCTAGAAAGTATCCATTTTTAGCAACGAATATCTTGCCTTCAGATCTGTGATAGAAGGTGTACCCAACAGTTTCCTTTGGGTATCCTCTTAAGACACATTTCTCCGATTTGGGTTCGAGCTTATCAGGTTGAAACTTTTTCACATAAGCATCGCCGCCCCAAACTTTAAGAAACGACAACTTAGGTTTCTTGCCAAACCACAGTTCATATGGTGTCATCTCAACGGATTTAGATGGTGCCCTATTTAACGTGAATGCAGTTGTCTCTAATGCATAACCCCAAAACGATAGTGGTAAATCGGTAAGAGACATCATAGATCGCACCATATCTAATAAAGTACGGTTACGACGTTCGGACACACCATTTCGCTGTGGTGTTCCAGGTGGCATGAGTTGCGAAACTATTCCACATTGTTTCAAATGAATATCAAACTCATAACTCAAATATTCACCTCCACGATCAGATCGTAGAAACTTTATTTTCTTGTTACAATGATTTTCCACTTCACTCTGAAATTCTTTAAACTTTTCAAATGTTTCAGACTTATGTTTCCTCAAGTAGATATACCCATATCTGCTCAAATCATCTGTGAAGGTCAGAAAATAATGATACCCTCCGCGAGCCTCAACGCTCATCGGACCGCATACATCGGTATGTATTATTTCCAATAAGTCAGTGGCTCACTCCATTGTTCCGGAGAACAAAGTCTTAGTCATCTTGCCGACGAGGCATGGTTCGCAAGCATCAAGTGATTCATAATCAAGTGCTTCCAAAAGCCCATCAGCATGGAGTTTCTTCATGTGCTTTACACCAATATGAACTAAACGGCAGTGTCATGTTGCACTATCATTATCAACTTTGCATTTTTTGGCATCAATATTATGAATATGTGTATCACTATGATCGAGATTCAATAAACCATTCACCTTGGGTGTATGACCATAGAAGGTTTTATTCATGTAAATAGAATAACAATTATTCTTTGACTTAAATGAATAACCGTATTGCAATAAACATGATCCAATCATATTATGCTCAACGCAAACACCAAATAACATTTATTTTAGGTTCAACACTACTCCCGAAGGTAAAGGGAGTGTGCGATGGTGATCTTATCAACCTTGGAATCACTTCCAACACACATCATCACCTTGCCCTCAACTAGTCTCTGTTCATTTTGTAATTTCTGTTTCAAGTTACTAATCATAGCAACTGAACCAGTATCAAATACCCAGGGGATACTATGAATACTAGTAAAGTACACATCAATAACATGTATATCATATATACTTTTGGTTCACTTTGCCATCCTTCTTATCCGCCAAGTATTTGGGGCAGTTCCGCTTCCAGTGACCATTTCCTTTACAGTAGAAGCACTCAGTTTCAGGCTTGGGTATAGCTTTGGGCTTCTTCATGGGAGTGGCAACTTGCTTGTCATTCTTCTTGAAGTTCCCTTTCTTTCCCTTGCCCTTTTTACTTGAAACTAGTAGTCTTGTCAACCATCAACACTTGATGCTTTTCTTGATTTCTACCTTCGCCGATTTCAGCATCGTGAAGAGCTCGGGGAATTGTTTTTGTCATCCCTTGCATATTATAGTTCATCACGAAGTTCCAGTAACTTGGTGACAGTGACTAGAGAACTCTGTCAATCACTATCTTATCTGGAAGATTAACTCCCACTTGATTCAAGCAATTGTAGTACTCAGACATTCTGAAGACATGCTCACTGGTTGAGATATTCTCCTCCATCTTGTAGGCAAAGTACTTGTCAGAGGTCTCATACCTCTCGACTCGGGCATGAGTCTGAAATACCAATTTCAGCTCTTGGAATCTCATATGCTCCGTGGCATTTCAAAACATTTTTGAAGTCCCGGTTCTAAGCCGTAAAGCATGGTGCACTAAACTATCAAGTAGTCATCATACCGAGATTGTCAAACGTTCATAACGTCTGCATCTGCTCCTGCAATAGTTCTGTCACCTAGCGGTGCATCAAGGACATAATTCTTCTGTGCAGCAATGAGGACAATCCTTAGATCACGGACCTGGTCCGCATCACTGCTACTATCATCTTTCAACTTAGTTTTCTCTAGGAAAGTATCATAAATAAAACGGGGAAGCTATACGCGAGCTATTAATCTACAACATAGATATGCAAATACTATCAGGACTTAGTTCATGATAAATTAAAGTTCAATTAATCATATTACTTAAGAACACCCACTTAGATAGACATCCCTCTAGTCATCTAAATGATCATGTGATCCATATCAACTAAACCATGTCCGATCATCACGTGAGATGGAGTAGATTTCAATGGTGAACATCACTATGTTGATCATATCTACTATATGATTCACGTTCGACCTTTCGGTCTCAGTGTTCCGAGGCCATATCTGCATATGCTAGGCTCGTCAAGTTTAACCCGAGTATTCTGCGTGTGCAAAACTGGCTTGCACCCGTTGTATGTGAACGTAGAGCTTATCACACCCGATCATCACGTGGTGTCTCAGCACGAAAGCTGTCGCAACGGTGCATACTCAGGGACAACACTTATACCTTGAAATTTTAGTAAGGGATCATCTCATAATGCTACCGTCGTACTAAGCAAAATAAGATGCATAAAAGAAAACATCACATGCAACCAAAATATGTTACATGATATGGTCATCATCATCTTGTGCCTTTGATCTCCATCTCCAAAGCACCGTCATGATCTCCATCGTCACCGGATGACACCATGATCTCCATCATCTTGATCTTTATCTACGTGTCGTCATATGGTTGTCTCGCCAACTATTGCTTTTGCAACTATTGCTATCGCATAGCGATAAAGTAAAGCAATTATATGGCGCTTGCATCTTATGCAATAAAGAGACAACCATAAGGCTCCTGCCAGTTGCCGATAACTTTAACAAAACATGATCATATCATACAAAAATTTATATCTCATCACGTCTTGACCATATCACATCACAACATGCCCTGCAAAAACAAGTTAGACGTCCTCTACTTTGTTGTTGCAAGTTTTACGTGGCTGCTACGGGCTTCTAGCAAGAACCGTTCTTATCTACGCATCAAAACCACAACGATTTTTCGTCAAGTGTGCTGTTTTAACCTTCAACAAGGACCGAGCGTAGTCAAACTCGATTCAACTAGCCACCTGTGTGCGAAGCACGTCGGTAGAACCAGTCTCATAAACGCGGCCATGTAATGTCGGTTTGGGCTGCTTCATCCAACAATGCCGCCGAATCAAAGTAAGACGTTGCTGGTAAGCAGTATGACTATTATCGCCCACAACTCATTGTATTCTACTCGTGCATATAACATCTACGCATAGACCTGGCTCGGATGCCACTGTTGGGGAATGTAGTGTTTCAAAAAATTTGCCTACGATCACGCAAGATCTATCTAGGAGAAGCATAGCAACAAGCGGGGAGAGTGTGTCTACGTACCCTCGTAGACCGAAAGCGGAAGCGTTTAGTAATGCGGTTGATGTAGTCGAACGTCTTCGTGATCCAACCGATCCAAGTACCGAACGCACGGCACCTCCGCGATCTGCACACATTTAGCTCGGTGATGTCCCTTGCACTCTTGATCCAGTTGAGGCCGAGGGAGAGTTTTGTCAGCACGATGGCGTGGTGACGGTGATGATGAAGTTACCAGCGCAGGGCTTCGCCTAAGCACTACAACGATATGACCGAGGCGTTGAACTGTGGAGGGGGGCACCGCACACGACTAAGAGATTGTCTGTTGTGCCTTTGGGGTGCACCCCTGCCCCCGTATATAAAGGAGGGGAGGAGGAGGCCGGCCAACAAGGGGCGCGCCAGGGAGAGGGGAGTCCTACTAGGACTCCAGTCCTAGTAGGATTCGGCCCCACCTTTTTTTCCTTCTACCAGAGGGGGAAAAGGGGAAGGAGAGGGAGTAGGAGAAGGAAAGGGGGGTGGCGCCCCATTCCCAAATCCAATTCGGCCTCCTCCCTTGTGGGGGGCGCACCAGCCCCTTGTGGGCTGGTTAGCCTCCCTCCTATGGCCCATAAGGCCCATATCTTTCCCCGGGGGGTTCCGGTAACCTCCCGGTACTCCAGAAAAATGCCCGAATCACTCGGAACCATTCCGATGTCCGAATGCAACCTTCCAATATATGAATCTTTACCTCTCGACCATTTGGAGACTCCTCGTCATGTCCGTGATCTCATCCGGGACTCCAAAAAAACTTAGGTACTTAAAAAATCACATATAACTCATAATACAAATCGTCATCGAACGTTAAGCGTGCGGACCCTACGGGTTCGAGAACTATGTAGACATGACCGATACACATCTCCGGTAAATAACCAATAGCGGAAACTGGATGCTCATATTGGCTCACACATATTCTACGAAGATCTTTATCGGTCAAACCGCACAACAACATACATTGTTCCCTTTGTCATCGGTATGTTACTTGCCCGAGATTCGGTCGTCGGTATCATCATACCTAGTTCAATCTCGTTACCGACAAGTCTCTTTACTCATTCCGTAATGCATCATCCCGCAACTAACTCATTAGTCACATTGCTTGCAAGGCTTATAGTGATGATCATTCCCGAGAGGGCCCAGAGATACCTCTCCGATACTCGAAGTGACAAATCCTAATCTCAATCTATGCCAACTCAACAAACACCATCAGAGACACCTGTAGAGCATATTTATAATCACCTAGTTATGTTGTGACGTTTGATAGCGCACAAGGTGTTCCTCCGGTTTTCGGGAGTTGCATAATCTCATAGTTAGAGGAACATGTATAAGTCATGAAGAAAGCAATAGCAATAAAACTAAACGATCATTATGCTAAGCTAACGGATGGGTCTTGTCCATCACATCATTCTCTAATGATGTGACCCCGTTCATCAAATGACAACACATGTCTATGGCTAGGAAACTTAACCATCTTTGATTAATGAGCTAGTCAAGTAGAGGCATACTAGGGACACTTTGTTTTGTCTATGTATTCACACATGTATCAAGTTTCCGGTTAATACAATTCTAGCATGAATAATAAACATTTATCATGATATAAAGAAATATAAATAGCAACTTTATTATTGCCTGTAGGGCATATTTCCTTCATAGCGGAGCCACCATTTTCTCTAAGATTGATCTTAAGAGTGGTTGTTACCAAATTGGCGTCCAAGAGGGTGATGAATGGAAAACCGCTTTCTAAATTTGGCTTGTATGAATGGTTGGTCATGCCTATGGGCTTATCCGAAGCACCCGGCACCTTTATGCGTGTGATGCATTTTGTTCTTCGCCCCTACATTGGCATCTCTGTTGTGGTCTATTTTGACGATATTCTTGTCTTTAGCAAATCTCTCAAAGATCATGTCACCCATCTTAGAACCGTTTTGCAAACTCTTAGAAAAGAACGCCTTTATGCTAATATGGAAAAATGCCTTTTTGGTTTTGATAAGCTCGTTTTCTTGGGTTTCATTGTGTCATCTAAGGGTGTCCATGTAGATGAATCTAAGATCAATGCTATTAAAACTTGGCCACAACCAACCAACTTACAACAAGTGGGAAGTCCGGTTTCTATCGTAGATTCGTGAAGGATTTTAGCACCATCGCTTTACCTTTGCATGCCTTGAGTAAGAAAAATGTACCATTTGTTTGGGGACCATCTCAAGATACCACTTTTAATGAGCTTAAGAATTTGCTTACGCATGCCCCTTTGCTTGCATTACCCAACTTTGATAAACCATTTGAGATACATTGCGATGCTAGCGGTTACGACATAGGAGGCGTGTTGATGCAAGAGAAGCGCCCCATAGCTTACTTTAGTAAAAAAATTCCGGAGCGCAACTTAACTACCCCATCTATGATAAAGAGCTATATGCTTTAGTAAGAGTCTTGCATGTTTGGGAGCAATATCTCCGCCCTCATGAGCTCATTCTTCACACGAATCATGAAACACTTACGTATCTTAAGGGTATGCCATGGACTTAACACGGTAGATGTCCTAGTGAAAGGACTTAGTCGTGGAGCCATCGCAACTTGGTTAGCTTGAAGGGGCTAATCGGGACAAAGGACATAGAGAGTTTATACTGGTTAGGCCCCTCGCGGTGGAGGTAAAGGCTTACTCTAGTTTGGGATTGTATTGCTTGGGTTTCGATTATCAGGGAGCGAATACGCTTGACCTAGTTCTCGATCTCTTGTTTCTTGAGTTAACCCGCCGTCGGGTCACCCCTTTATATACATAGGTTGATGCCCGATGGCTTACAGAGTCCTGGCCGACTCATACAGAACGTATCCGGCTCGGTGACTAATTAAGCTTGCCTTACAATACAAGTTATACATGTGGCAGTTCATCCTCTTGGGCCTCAAGTCGCCTCTGGGTCTTGGGCCGTCAATAGGTTCGTCGTGATCCGCCATCTTCAATGTATAAGCCGTCAGTGGTATGACCCAGCCCCTCCTCGGCGGTTCATACCCAGTAGTTATATCCCCAACATTAGGCCCTAGGTTGATTTGAACTTGTTCACATCAATCTTCAATACCTGACTTGTCAAAATCTTGCATCGTCCGTTTAATGAATTTTGCTATAACCCGCCATGACGTCAGCTCACAGAATCTTCTTAACCCGCCATGACGTCATTTCACATTAATTTCGCACAAAGCCCAGAACATCTTAACTGATCCTTATCTTCATGAACATCCCGAAAATCAAGGCGTCCATATAGCCACATGATGATTTTGGCCTCCTCGATTCCCGCGCATGCCTTGCATCCATCCTCTTATAAATAGGGACGGGGGTCCTTTTCATTTCCCCCTTGCCTCCTCATCTTTGTCTTCCTCTCGCGACTCGTCTGCCGCCTCGAGCTCCGCCGCCGCCGTCCTCCGTCCGCTGCACCAACTCAGGCTGCTGCATCAACCTGACGGGTCCAGAGAACGCCGGCGCTCCACCACAGTCCATCTGCATCCGTAAGCATTCATCTCCTTATACCTCATATCTGTATTAGGGCTAACCTTGTTCATCGGTGCTCTTCGTCGTTCTTCGTTTTCTCCTTTAGCTCGAGTAGCTTTTGATCTGAACGCGGTATGTAACTTGTGCGGTAGCAGTTTAGCATTCACTTTTAACATCAGAATACCTCCTCTCCATAGAAAATCTCATCAGAGCACACAAACTTTTCTACTGCCGCCACCTTAGGTTTAGATTTTTACTGCTTTTTCTGAACTACTGTAGATCCGAAATTATTGCTCAAGTCTTTGAAATCTGTTTGTCCATCACTTAGCAAAATTTTCACTGATAAATTTGAAGTATCATAACTGCCATGGAGGCTTATATCATAAACCGTGATCTACCATATAACATTAAGTCCCGTTTTAAGCCGCCAGCATGTGCTTCCTAATATTCTCCGGTTTAACCATGCTTACTCTTTAATCCTTTGAACTCTGGCCGGCTTAATCAACATAATCCTTCCAATTTAACAACATAATTCTTAACCCGGCAGGTACCATTAGTCCCCTTTTAAGCTGCCAATATGAATATCCGCATACTTCAATGTTCATCTTCCGGCTTAACACATCCGCTGCTCATAGCACTTTTCTTTTGAATCAACGGTCCGGCTTAGCCACTTTAATCTTAAACAGTTAATATTTCTTTCTTTCAGGCCTTCATCAAAATGGGCAAGACTGTCACTGCTTGCAACTGGGTCGTTTCCCGGGTCACTGAGGAAGACCTGAACGAATATGTTCAAACATGTGTCTTGGGTAAAAAAGATGCCATTCATTGGAGGGTCGCAGGCACTGAAATTCATCATGATCCCAAGGATGGTGAAGTTATTACCTTCATTGATCATATGCTCCGGGGCTTCAGCCCTCCCGGCTCAAAATTCTTTCGTGATGTGCAACACTTTTTCAAGCTCCATCCACAAGACATCAGACCAAATTCTGTTTCAAACATATGCAACTTCCAAGTATTCTGCGAGGTGTACCTTCAACAGGAGCCCACCGTAGAGCTATTCAGGGAATTCTACTGTTTAAACCGGCAACGAGTTCACAGACGGGCCCAGCCTATAATTAGGCGGCATTTCTATACAATGACGGAAAGAAGCTACCTTCACAGCCACTACTCTGCCCAGTCATCCCAAAGACTGGAACCAAACCTGGTTCTATTGCAAAGACACTTCTCCAGAAGGGGAAAATCCGCTACCGGGTTACTGCGCCAGCCGGCTTAGTAACAGGCATCATCTTCCAGATTCCATCAGCACAGCAGAACGGAAGAAGTATATGCCAGTTTTTCAAAGATCCGAGCCTTGATGGCCAACGGCTTGACTGGAATTAACCTGGTTCGATGCTGGGTCGCCTGGAGATCTTGCCCTTAAGCCGCCGCCCCGGCTTAATGTGTGAGTATACCGGCGATTTAATAGATCCCCAACGCCACTGCCAGATTGAATTGACTGACGAGGACATCAATAATATGACCAAGTCTCTGCTAAACGAGAGCTTGGAAGACTGTAGTAAAGCCGGATTGAATCCCTTCTGCGTCCTTAACAAACCACCAGCTGTAATTTTTAACCAACTTTGCAATCAAATCATATCTTTACTTAAACTGCCCTTTCATGCCCATTTGGTTTTTGCAGGCCGATTCACCTTTTTGGGGCAAGAAACTGCAGGATAAGCCAGCTAAGAAACCTCGGACAAAGACCAAGGCTAGTAAAAAGCTTGCCAAGAAGAAGTCTAATCCTTCCGAGTTATTTGACTTGGATGATAATGATGAGTCAGAGGTAACACTTGACTCCCTTGGATCATTTTTTGTACATCTTATTGACAATGATTACTACCAGGATGACGCGGAAGGAAGCCAAGCCAATGTTGAAGCGGTAACTATCCTTTCATCCGACTCTGAACCTCTGCCAAGAGAGAAAGTTCGTCAAGAAAGCCGGAAAGTAAGGTTTTCTCATCCTTTAGCTTATTTGGACCCCAACTTTATTTGGAAAAGCAACAACATGAGGCTCGCTGCACGACTCGGAACAGCGGCGGTGGAATTTTGTCCTCCGGCTTACCAAATACACCAGCACCTCGCAAGCATCGTCCGGAGGTTTCAAACATTTTTGACTTTGCTTATCCCAAAGCGGGTTTTTTTCCGACAACCTCTTAATCCGTCTGATTCAAATTATCAGGGAACATCTCACTCCTCCTCCAGCGACTCAACGGGAACTCAAATCCCGGCTTTCAAGACCGTGCCTGGGTAAGGGTGTTAAATCTATCCACTTTGCTCTTTTAATTGTCATATTAACTCTGTCTTATGCTTCCTTTTGAGTGGTATAGCCAAGCCCAACAAGAAACAGAAAGTTGGCAAACCGGCTGAAGAATCCAAGACTGCTGAACTGGAGAAACATGTCACATCTGAAACTTTGCACCAAGTGTCAGAAACTGCTGTGGATGACCCCCCTCCAGAAGACCAACCCGTTACCCAAGATGGCATGGATGTTTATCAAGAAAATGATAAACCACCCAGTCCTGCTCATCCGGCTCCTGAATCTGATGATATAATGATCACTGGGTCGGCTTATCAGGCCCCAGGCAACCCCATTGCCCTGTCCAAACAGAGTGCCAAGGAGGAGTTCTCTGCTTTTGACAAGGGAAAGTGGAAAGTTGACTTAGAAGGCTATGCTCAATTTAGCGCTCAAGAAATTCACTCTGGTTATTTGAACCATCTTCACACCAGCCGTGACTTTGAAGCCGGCTTGGTCAATCTAATGAAGGAGCGCTTTGAGGTAATCCAGTACAATCCTCTTCATAAATATACCTCTATCAGCCACCAAGTCTATAGAATATGATAGAATTGAATATACTGTAGACTTTTAGATAGTCATAAATGAATGAAGATCAAAACTAGTAGCCCCCAAGGGCCGGCTTAAACTATCAAGTTAAGCTGGGACTTCAAATAAAAGTGATCAACTTTGCACCTGTAGCCCCCAAGGGGCGGTTTAATTAGCATGAATAAACCGGGACTTATCACCATAGCTGAAATAACATTCAAGTATGTAGCCCTTATAAGCCGGATCACATCATTTTGCCTGGGTCATTATAGAAACTTGTCTTGAAAAAAGAGCAATAGGCGTTAGCCCCCAAGTGCCAAGGAAAATACTTGTATTGTGCTTGGGACTTCAAAGATAATCATGATCATAATACCATCTGTGTTGTTCATGTCGCAGGCTGAACTACATGAGAAGGAATCCCAAGTCAAAGATCTGAAGGCCAATATTCAAACTCAACAATATGAGACTTCAAAAGCCAAATCAGAGCTGAAGACTGCATTGGAAAACAATGAGCAGTTGAAACAAAACTTCAGTTCTGATAAAACTGGCTGGGAGACCAAGAAGGTAGCTCTATTAAAAGAGCAGAGGATGCCGAAGCAGTCCTTAAACCGGTAACTGACGAGTTGTTCGGTTTAAAGCATCAAATCAACAGCATGACAGTGGCCATCTTCGGTAAGTAACAAAAATACTTTCCTTTGCACCAACTGTATATCATAATCATCTGCCGGTTTACCAATAAATTTACTGATGTAGGCTCCCGAAGCATCAAGTTGGGTTCAGACATGCGCATCAAGCTTAAGGCTGTCTATACTCTGGTAGAACAGCTATACACTGGCGCTCAACGGACAATCGCTGTTGCTATTCATAAGAAACATCCGCCCTCCCTCATCAAGGAAACACTGGAGAAGCTTTTAGTACTGCCTCAAAGAATTGAAGAGTTAAAGCGATCAGCTGCCAGAGCCGGCGCCATGACTGCCCTAAGCTGGGCAAAAGCATGGCTAGCAGATCTTGATCCAGAAGATTTAGCCAAATGGTTGCCCTAGTGTGAAGGAGGACGGTCTCCCTTCAGTGTTGACGATTTTGCAAAGATAGCAAGGGAAATGCGGCCATTGGAAAGCAAGCTAGCTGAAGATACAGATCTATCCCAATATCAGGCGGGTTATGACGATAAAAACAAGAAGGTGAAAGGCGCCGGTTCATCAGGAGGTGGATCTCATCCCGCCGACTCGTAAGCACACCTTCACTCCTGACATTGATCCATCAAGTCTTATAGATGACGAGGCTGTGTTTAGAGTCAATTGGGCTTCGCCTGACTTCCAGCCAATGGATAACCAAGGAGAAGAAGAAGCAGCGCAAGATGACCCGAAGGCTTCGACCCGCCAAGACTAGCAGTCTTAAGTCATGAGCCGGTTTCCGTGTATCTCAAAAACACCTTATTGTTTTGCGGCCATATGATGCCTTGTAATAGGCTAGTTTGAACAATCCTGGTCTGTCACGCCATCGTGCGTGTTTATTTTGCATAACACTGCCGATCCATCATTTGAAGATCTGCCACTTATGCTTATAATATCATCAATTGTGCAGACCATGCTTATCATTCTTTCCTGCACATAAGCAGATAACAAGTGCCCTGTGATACTTGTTCACACTGCCGGCTTATCATACGTCGTGCAATAAGGGTAACAGCCCAAAGACTGAGAGCACAACGCCCTCTTCAATTTATTCATACCGCCAACTTATCACGCCATATGCAGCAAGGGGTAACCCCAAAGCTTAGAGCACAACACTCCAAGCACATAATCATCATACACTGGCGACTTAAAGTCCAAAACCAGGCCGGGTTAATAAAACTCTGGATAGATTTATGTATGAACCATAAGGCAACGTGGCCCTAATCAGTTTTCAACCATGTATCAACATGGCACAAAAGATGAACCTCAAAAATGTTCAAACCAAATATAAATCAGAAAAAACAGAAAACAAGGCATTCATAGGCTGCCAAGCCTCCATGTCAAGCGTTATTCAAGGGCCACTCAGCCGCTGAGTTAAACCTTAATTCAAACCCGTAAGCCGGACCTCACATGACCAATCGTCATTTTAACTTTGACAAATTCAGGGTCTTTACAAGATTGATTGTCAAGAGTACGATGGGTCATTCCAGGATTACCTGGTCGGAGTGGCAGGCAAACAAAGGCAGGATAACCCGCATTTTTTGATGAACACACCTGGCGTCCAAGCCTATTACAAGGGTCAACAAAGCTCTATTCATTAACAAGGAGCCCCCAAGTAATATTTCATTCCAGGCATATAAGTCGGATCAGTAGGGTAGTCATAGGTATGCTCAATGAGCAGGAAGCCCCCAAGTATTTTGTAATGATGGTGTGCAAGCCGGATCAAGAGGGTAGTCATAGCTATGCTCAATGAGTGGGAAGCCCCCAAGTGATCATATGAAGTGACAATAAAGACTCATATTCTCAGAAATGAAATGACAGAGGACATGAATTATCAGGGATGCCAGCTTTATTATACTAATCATAATATATACATTGATAGAAGTATGTACATCACAAGAGCCGGTGGCTCAGGTGTAATAAGGCCGAAGATGAGCAATATTCCACGGCCGGCGGGTCTCCTCCTCCGACGTGCGTGAGTCCTTGTGGTCTCGAACATTGATAAGGTAGTATGACCCGTTGTTCAGATTTTTGCTGATCACAAAAGGCCCTTCCCAAGGTCGGGATAGCTTGTGCATGTCAGTTTGATCCTGGATAAGCCGGAGCACCAAGTCTCCTTCTTGGAAGGTTTTGGTTTTAACCCGGTGGCTATGATAATGACGCGGATCTTGCTGGTAAATCGCCGAACGAGCCGCCGCAAGGTCACGCTCCTCATCCAACAGGTCAATAGCATCCTGACGTGCTTTTTCATTATCAGCTTCAACATAAGCCGCCACACAGGGCGAGTCGTGACGGATGTCACTAGGGAGAACCGCCTCTGCTCCATAGACCATGAAGAAAGGCGTGTAACCCGTAGATCTGTTGGGGGTAGTATTGATACTCCATAGCATCGAGGGAAATTCCACCACCCAACAACCCGGCGTCCTCTGCAAAGGAACCATAAGCCGGGGCTTGATGCCTCTCAAAATTTCTTGATTGGCTCTTTCAGCTTGGCCATTGGACTGGGGGTGAGCCATTGATGACACTCAAGACGAATATGCTCTCGTTGACACAATTCTTTCATAGCACCCTTAGACAAATTAGTGCCATTATCAGTTATAATACTGTGGGGATAGCCAAAACGGAAAATCACCTTTTTGATAAATTGAACCGCTGTCGCCGCGTCACACTTACTGACCGGCTCTGCCTCAACCCACTTTGTAAATTTGTCAACCGCCACCAAGAGGTGGGTCTTTTTATCCTTGGACCTTTTGAAAGGTCCAACCATATCCAGCCCCCAGACTGGAAATGGCCAAGTAATTGGAATCATCCTCAATTCTTGAGTCGGCACATGAGCTCGTCTTGAAAATTTCTGACAACCATCAAATTTACTAACCAAATCCTCTGCATCAGCGTGAGCCGTCAGCCAATAAAATCCATGACGGAAAGCCTTGGCTACGAGAGACTTAGAGCCGGCATGATGACCACAAACTCCTTCATGAATCTCTCGCAGAATCTCACGGCCTTCCTCAGGAGAAACACAATGTTGAAACACCCCTGTCACACTGCAGCGATGCAACTCTCCATTGACAATAGTCATTGACTTGGACCATCGGGTTATCTGCCTGGCCAAAGTTTCATCTTCAGGTAACTCACCCCAGGTCATATAAGCCAAACATGGAACTGTCCAATCAGGAATAGCATGAAGAGCCGCCACCAACTGCGGCTCCGGGTCAGGAATAGCAAGATCTTCCTCCATAGGCAATTTGACTGAAGGATTATGCAGAATATCAAGGAAGACATTAGGTGGTACTGGCTTACGCTGGGAACCTAGCCGGCTCAAAGCATCAGCCGCCTCATTTTTCCTGCGATCAACATGTTCCACTTGATAACCTTTGAAATGACGAGCAATAGCATCGACCTCTCGGCGGTAAGCCGCCGTGAGTGGGTCCTTAGAATCCCAAGTGCCTGAAACTTGCCGAGCCACCAAATCTGAGTCGCCAATACACCTCACCCGGCTTAGATTCATCTCTTTAGACATCCTAAGACCATGGAGCAAGGCCTCATACTCAGCTGCATTGTTAGTACAAGGGAACATCAACCTTAAAACATAACAAAATTTATCACCTCGTGGGGAAGTCAAAATAACTCCAGCCCCCGAGCCTTCCAACTGCCTGGATCCATCAAAGTGAATAGTCCAATATGTGCTATCCGGCTTCTCCTTAGGCATCTGCAACTCAGTCTAGTCATTGATAAAATCCACAAGTGCTTGAGATTTGATAGCTGTCCGAGGCACATATTTCAAACCATGGGGTCCAAGCTCAATGGCCCATTTGGCTACCCGACCTGTGGCTTGTCTTTTTTGAATAATATCCCACGTAGGGGCAGAACTCACCACAGTGATGGGATGACCAAAGAAATACTGCTTGAGCTTACGAGTTGCCATGAACACTCCATAAACCAGTTTCTGACAATGTGGTTATCTCTGTTTGGATTTAATGAGTACCTCACTGACATAATAAACTGGCCGCTGAACTGGATACTCCTTGCCTGATTCCTTCCTTTCCATGACAATCACCACACTAACAGCTCGGCTATTAGCAGCTACATATAACAATAAGGGCTCCTTATCAATAGGAGCAGCAAGGATCGGCGGCTCGGCTAACTATTTCTTCAAGGCTTCAAACGCCTGATCAGCAGCATCACTCCAAACAAAGTGATATGTTTTCTTCATCATCTGGTACAGAGGGATAACTTTTTCACCCAACCGGCTTATGAACCGGCTTAAGGCCGCAATACGACCCGCCAAGCGCTGAACATCATTAATACACACCAGGTTTGCCAAGGAAGTGATAGCCTTGATTTTCTCTGGGTTAGCTTCAATGCCCCGTTAGAAACCAAAAACCCAAGAGTTTGCCTGCTGGTACACCAAAGACACACTTGGCCGGGTTAAGCATCATCTTGTAGACCCAGAGATTGTCAAAGGTCTCTTTCAAATCCTCTATCAAAGTCTCTTTCTTCCTGGATTTCACCACAATATCATCCACATAAGCATGAACATTGCGCCCAATCTGGTCATGGAGGCAATTCTGAACACATCGTTGATAATTTGCCTGGGCACTCTTGAGCCCAAAAGGCATAGAGACATAGTAGAAGGCTCCAAAGGGAGTGATGAAAGATGTCTTCTCCTGGTCCTTAACTGCCATCTTGATCTGATGATAACCAGAGTAAGCATCCAAAAAACTCAGGCGCTCACAACCAGCCGTAGCATCAATAATCTGATCAATATGAGGTAGAGCAAAAGGATCAGCCGGACAGGCCTTGTTAAGGTCTGTGTAATCAACACACATCCACCAAGTACCATTCTTCTTGAGTACCAGCACCGGGTTAGCCAACCACTCAGGATGAAAAACTTCCACAATAAACCCAGCCGCCCAGAGCCGGGCCACCTCTTCACCAATGGCCTTGCACCTCTCCTCATTGAAACGGCGAAGGAATTGCTTGACCGGCTTAAACTTGGGATCAACATTAAGAGTGTGCTCAGTGAGTTACCTCGGTACACCTGGCATGTCAGAATGTTTCCATGCAAAGATGTCCCGGTTCTCACGGATGAACTCGATGAGCGCGCTTTCCTATTTTGGATCCATATTAGCACTCATAATGAACTGCTTGGATGAGTCGTCAGGAACAAAGTCAACCAATTTAGTGTCATTTGCCGACTTAAACTTTAACAACGGGTCATGCTCCATAGTTGGCTTCTTCAAGGGTGTCATATCCGCTGGGTCAACATTATCTTTAGAAAACTTCAACTCTTCTGTTGCACAAATAGACTCAGCATAAGCGGCATCACTTTCTTCACATTCCAAGGCTATCTTCCTGTTGCCGTGCACAATGATAGTGCCCTTGTAACCCGGCATCTTAAGCTGCAGATAAACATAACAAGGCCTTGCCATAAACTTGGCATAAGCCGGCCGCCCAAACAAGGCATGATAAGGGCTCTTGATCTTAACCACTTCAAAGGTCAATGTCTCTGCTTTGGAATCTTGATAATCACCGAAAGCCACCTCCAAAGCTATCTTGCCCACTGGATACGCCGACTTGCCAGGCACCACACCATGAAAGACAGTATTAGACGGCTTAAGATCTTTATCAGTCAAACCCATACAACGGAAAGTATCATAGTAAAGGATATTGATACTGCTGCCTCCATCCATGAGTACTTTAGTGAACTTGTACCCTCCAACCTGAGGTGCAACCACCAAAGCCAACTGATCCGAATTGTCAACCCGGGGCGGGTGATACTCACGGCTCCAAAGAATAGGATGTTCAGACCTGTCGTGGTGGGCGCACGGCAGATGCCAAGGGATGGCTAAAGAGAGGAGGAGGCTCAAGGGCATTGGTGGGCTCCAGAGGCGAGGTCGGCATGAGCGAGCGCGGGACACAAGACATACCCAGGTTCGACGCTCACCGGAGAGATAACACCCCTAGTCCTGCCGAGTGTGGTTTATGCGTAACAGTACAGAGTTGCTCCTCGAGCTGTATGGAGGAAGAAGGTAGACATGCCAAGGCTTAGGCTGCTCCCTCTTGTGGTGTGTGTGTGTTCTACTGATGGTCTAATCACCTGTGTGAGTTGCTTGCCCGTATGCATGAGGGCTCCTGGGGGTTTTATAGGTCAACCCCCCAGGGATACAATGGTAATGTTACAAGGCAGTGGGGCCGGGTTGTTAGTGTCCGGGAAGCCAGTGCTGGGACGCGCCGGGTGTCAGGGCTCGCCGGGTTCTCCGGGCACGGGCCCCGCATGCCTAGGGGCACTGTTCACCGTCTTGTCATGCGTTAGGGAGTGGCCGGGTTGATCTGCTACAGTGGTGCTCCATCAGATCACCGCTTGCTGGCGTCAGCAGTGACGACGAGTGCACTGTTGCCACGCCGGCCCTGGTCAGCGGATAGGTGGGGCACTGTTGCCACGCCTCGGTTGACCAGAGGCATGGGTTGGCACTGTTGCCTTTCTCACCCTTGAATGGAGACTCGTCCCATCGTACGGCCGGGATGGGATGGGAGCTGACCCATGGCCGGGTTGAGGAACACGCCAAAGGGAGAGCCGGCTTGTCGGAGAAGTCTTGGTGTGCCGGGTTCGGCCGCCTTATGCCGGCCGTTGGGGCCGGGATGAGGAGTCTAGCCGGGTCGAAGAGTTCGGCCGGGTCGAGGGGTTTGGCCGGGTTGAGCAACCCGGCCAAGCGCGAGCCGACTTGAGGGGCGATGCTGGCCCCATTGTTTTTGAAAAGGATCCGGGTTCCGTTGCCTGCCCGGGGATCATTCCCCCGACAGTAGTCCCCGAAGCTGTGAAGGTCCGCCGTCTTCGGGTGAGAGGGCCTTCGCAGTCCCCCCCTTGAGGAGGCGAATCTTCTGACCGCTGGGTCCAGCAACACCCACTGTGTGCTGGCTTCCGGAAGCCAGATCACGGCATCCCAGCATGGGCGGGAAACCGAAGAGCTTGTCGAATCTTGAGGCAATCTTTTGGGCTTTGCACGGGCACCACATGGCGCCTGAAAGCCGGAGGGGCCTGACAGGCCACGCGCGCGACAGGACAGGGCGACGCGCTGGGGCCCGCCGCCGCGTGCCCTCGGCCCATGCGTGTGGATTTATTGCGGTGTCTGCAGGTCGGTTGCCATTCTCGAGGCAGTTATTGCGTGCGTACATGCGCACTTATTACAGGGAAGTGGGAGGGGCGAGCGCAAACGATCCCACTTCCCCACGCTTTGAACCTTGGCTTATAAATTGGGGGAAGGGGAGTGGCGGAAATCATTCTCGCTCGCGCTCCCCTGCCTCTTCATCCTCTCTCTGCTCCTTGCGACCGCCGCGCGCTGCGACGCCCGCCGCTTCGAGCAGAGCTCCGCCGCCATTCTTCTACACTCCTTCTCTTTGTCTTCACCGATGGCGCTCCCTTCGAGCTCGTGGATGGGCTCGACCATCACCATGGACGACATCACGTATCTCCGCACCACCAGGCACTTGCCGGGGAGACGGAGGTCGCCGTGCGCCTGCCGCTGGGCGAGCGGGAGCCGCGGCCCGAGGGCACAGAGCGCATGGTGTTCTACCCGCACTTCAAGCGCGGGTTCGGTCTGCCTGTGAGCAGCTTCTTCCGCAACTTCCTGGAGTTCTTCGGGCTCCAGCCTCATCATCTTGGCGCGGGCGCCATCGTGCAGCTCTCTGGCTTCGTCACCCTCTGCGAGGGGTACCTGGGGGTCGAGCCCTCAATCGATCTCTGGGTGCGCTTCTTCTCCTTGAAGCAGCAGGGGCCGAAGGCCGAGGAGATGTCCGATTGCGGGCCGCCGTCATCTACAAGCGTCGGGCGTTGACTGCCCCAAGATGCCGCTGGAGGACTCTGCCAAGAAGTGGCAGAACTCCTTCTTCTAGGTCCGCAACCTCGGCACAGACCGCATCAACCTGCCGCCCTTCGTCGACGCGCCGCTGTGGGCGAAACAAAACTGGGGTTATTATCCCTGGCACCCGTTGTAGGAGGTGCTCAACCTGTGCCAGCGGGTGTCGGAGATGAGGGAGCGGGAGGGGCTCACCGACACTGACCTCATCATTGCTTTCATCAGGCATCGGGTGCTGCCGCAGCAGCACACCCACATCATTGGTCAGATGACCGGACTCCAGGACCCCAACGGCATGTCGAACTTGCGCCTGGGGGCGGACCAGGTCGCTTGCCGGGTCAACAACATCTCCAAGGCCGGGCTGCGGGATGATTGGGAGTACGGGAAGTCTCCGTACAGCCAAACGAACCCGGCACCCGTGGTGAGTCCCTGGTCTCCGTACTTTGCCGCTGCCCATCTTCTTGTTCGTCCCGATGCAACGCGGGAGGTGCTTCTGAACGCCATCCAGCATCCATATGACCGGGTGCCAACGCAGGTGGTGCGGGCCGGCTCGGAGGAGCCCGCGGCCCACGGAGGGGGGGGGGGAGGCGGCCACCAACGTCGGCGCAGGGCGCCATGCGGGTAAGTTTGTCTTCTGCATTTCTTGAGTTGCCGGGCGCGAGATGGCATGGGGGATGCTGACACGAGTCGTCGATGTAGTGGCGCTGGGCAGAGGAGGCGGCGACGCGGCTGGAGCCGGGTCGTCCCGGGGGCGCCGGCGGTGAGCCGACCGCATGGGAAGGACGACATCGCGCCCCGGGCACATGCCGTGAAGCGTGCGGCGAACCCGGCTGCGGGTGCGAAATCGCCCGCCAAGAGGAGGCGTGGTGCTCCGTAGGCGAAGCCAGCGAGGCCCGTCATTTCGGTGATGCCTGGGTAAGTTCCCTTCTTGTTTGAATCCGAATAGCCAAGCGGCTCTGCTTGGTTCTTGCGTCTTTACTTTGTTGAGCTTCAGGTCACCGATCTCGCTGGCGCTGGCGGCGGCAGATGCCGCGTCCACCGAGTGCGCCGTGTTTCGGAGGACCCGGACCAGCGCAGACGATGGGGATGAGGAGGCGGCGGATCCGGACCTCAGCCTAGACCCGGCCGACACCGTAGGCCTGGCCTGGCGGGACCGGAACAGGGCCGAGGTGGAGCTGGAGGCGGCGTCGGCCCAGGCCTGGTTCAATGCCCCGGCGACGTCGGCACGAGCCGGCGAGGAGCCGGCGTGGCCTGAGATGCCGGCAGGGACGGTGCCGGCGGCGACGGTCTTCGTGCCGTCGTTAGAGGGGGAGCGCGGCGAAGGCGGCCGTGCGGACAAGATGGACCTCGACCGGGAGGTCGTGGTGGTTGGGGACGACACCCCGCCGCGGACCGACGAGGTCGAGCGGGCGGGGGCCGAGGGAGGCGGCGGTGACGCCGTCTTGGAGGAGGCGCCGCGGACAGCGCCGATGTCACAGCCCTAGAATTCTGCTTTGTAATTAGTTGGATCAGTGAGTGGCATCCACGCATCATGTTTAAATTCCTTCTATGTGAATTGGGGAAAGTGGAAAGCCTCATATATCATTTCTAAAAAAATGATCAACATTAAAAGTTGCTTCAAATAAACCCAAGAAAATGTTCCTGATAAGCTATACAAATATTGGTAAGAGGTAAAATTCAAACCAATATTTTTGGAGTCTCAGGGATATTTATTTTGGGCATTGGAAATTAAATCAATAGGTATTTGACTTTTGGATTATATTCATTTTATATAGAATATATTTCAAAAGGCCCTGAAATTATTTATGTGCCTTTGGAAAAGTCCATATGGCAACATACAAATATTCAGAAGGGTTTGCCCTGCTTTGATTTAATTTTGAATTTGAATCAGTGGCAAAATGAATAAATAAAAAGAAAACAACACAGAAAATAGAATAGAGCAGAGGCTTACCTGTGCAGCCCACTGTGACACCCAAAATTTTATTTGGTTTTTTTCAAAAATTCTTATTGGACTTGAGGGAGGTAATTTAAATTTTTCTTCAAAAGAACTCTCCCTTTCAAAATATCTTTTTATGGCAAGAATTTTATTTGGATTCACCAAAGACTTGTTTTTGGTCTTGAAGGTTCTTGCTTTTATTTGGACTCAAGACAAAATGCTTTTCATTTGGGGAAAGTGACTTTTGAAAATCTCTTTGAGAATGCACTATGGCTTTTGGAATAATTCTTTACCACTTTCAACAATTATCTCGTGCCATGGCCTTAGTGCAAATCCTCTCTCCTAACCCTCCCCTCATCTTTGGATCATGTTTTGCATCTAATCCAGCAAGTTGAACCTCTCCATATAACTCTTTTTCCATTTAAAACTTATCAAATAAATTTCTGCCTTCTATTCTAGCCCTTGGAGATTTACAAAGGAGCTACCATCTCTGCTTTGCTTTTTGCCCTCAAACTAATTCCCCTTCCTAGTCCTTTGAACCCTCAACCAAGATCTAGGAAGATCCACTGGTCTTCAGTTCAAAATTTTCAAACTACACTTGCTGCAAGTTTGGACCAGATTTGTCAAATTTGGTGCAATTCATTCAAATCCTTCTCCAAAAATTCCAAGTAAAATCAGGCAGCCTCTGGGTGCATTGAGTGGTCACCTCACCAAGTCCCAGCCCCAGGAAATTTTTTCTCATTGCCAAATCATTCTGTCGAACACCTGCAGTGCATTGTCAAAATCAGGTTCAGTAAAATTCAGAGAACATTTCAGTGCTACTGTCGTTTTCTTCAGAACTTGTTGTCGACCTCGACAGTGCCCCGATGTTGCCTTGCTCCCCGTCCCCTCCCCCTTGTCCCTGCACCGCATGAGCGCCTGGAGCCTTGCGGACGTCGGCGACGAGCAGGAAGAGGTGCGCCGCCCCGTGACCGACGCCAGCGGCGGCTTTGCGGCCGCCAGAGGGAGGCGCGGCGCAGACGGCGCCACCCAGCGTCGCCCAAGCCACCGGAGCTCGCCGCGTGGCCTTCCACTCCCCAGAACACGCTGCCACTCTCGTCGTGAACCGCAGGGCGTGGAGCACGCTCTCTGCCGCCGACGTGCCCGTGCGGCCACCCCACCGTGGACCGGCGCCATTACGCCAAGACCAACCGAGATTTGCGGAGGAATGGCACTAGTGCACCTCACTGATGCTGCCTGGCCACCTAAACCACCTGCTCATCCACGACATCACCGTAATTGCTCGCCGGAGATTCTCCGTTCACGGCCACTCCCTCGATCCGCCTATAAATAGAGGCCCCGAGCTTCAACTCGAACCCACACCATCCCTGCACTCCACCTAGAGCACGCCTAGCCACTAGAAGAGCCCCGAGGAGGTCTCCTTCGTCAACTCCGGCCACCGCGACCCGCCACGGGATCCAGCTCGATTCGCTCCCGTGCGTGAACCTCTGCCTCCCATCTCTTGCCAGTAGCTTCCCTATGCATCCACTCTTCTGACCCGCGCTTCAATTCGAGGTTTGCAGCTCACCACCGGAGTTCCCCACCATCACCCGAACCGCCGTCCGCCGGAGAAAGTGTCGCCGTCGACGTGGTGCTCTCCGACGGTCGAGTCCACCACCCACCGACGCGGAAGGACACGCTGAAGCTCTTGGTACCCTCCGATCCTCCTAACTCGCCGTGGTTCGACGCTGGCGTCCACCGCAGTCTTCGGGCGCCGGCGAGCTTTTTAAACCTGACATGTGGACCCCCATGTCAGCCTCTGTTCTATTCTCACTCGAACCGTTTTCTGTTGGCGCCTTCGGGCAAAATACGTTTTCCCTCTTTAGCTAGCGCATTTCTTTCCGAAGCGTTTTCTGGTTTCTCAGGTTAAACCCTGGAACTTTTCTGTTTCATTACAGATGAGTCCCTGGACAGAAACCTTTATAACTTTTTAATAAAAAGGGATTTTGAGTGATTCTTTTTCTGACAGTCTTAAAATTTTGTCTAGTTTTTTATGGGATTTATTTCGAATTTTTTTGGAGAAGTTTCTGTGCACGCATTGGTTTTCACGTTAGTACCAGTTTTCGTTATGCCGTAGGTTCCGGAAGAGGTGACGGAGCCGCGAACTTCGCCGAGCTAGACTCCGACTTCTCCGAACCAGGCAAGCACGTTTGAACCTTTGATATGATAGGTGTTTTGCATGTTTGTGTGAAAGTTTGTGCGTGACATACGAGTGTCGGTGAGTACCTCGTTGCTTGTGAGGCAACTGCCCGCATGTTCCAGAGTTGCGATGATCTCTGATGAGAGATGGCCTAATCATGTGGTGACATGAAGGGCAGCAAGGTGGTACTGTTGTAGCATACCAGCCTTGCGTCATCCGACAATTCCGATGTTAACGTGGACGGAATCACGTTATCGTTCTTTTCCCTTCCGTGCTACCACGTGTTTCTTTGCCAAGATGCGGTTTAGTAAGTTGGTAACCTCTTTCCGTGTACACACCAAACAGAGGGGCCGGGATGATGGTTCCTTGGCCCAGGATTAAAGCCAGTCATCCGGTCAGGGGGCATGGGTGTTTCCGGTTGGGACCGAGAGGGGGGGCACCCCCTTAGAGCGCGCGTATAGAAATTTGATCCCATGCTACGCGAGGTTGTAGCCTCCCCGTCTCAAGGTTTTTCCTGAACGTTGCCGAGGGTGATCCCTGGCTTCGGAAGATTGAAAGGGTGTGTACTGGTTAGACGCATTTCTTCCAAAACACCGTAAACGGAACTAGTCCCTGTGACTACTGAAATCCGTTGGCTGTGGTTAAGTACAAACTCTGCAGAGTCAATTCCTTCCAAGTCATCGTATCCATGATCAAGTAGGGTGATCAGTATATCCGTATCTATCCTCGTAGAAATTTATTCCCGGTGAAAAAGCTTAAGTGGTAAACCCAATTGGATTGTTATTCCTGCGGATGGACTAACCTTATTTTTGTTTCATATTGGTGATAATTTATGTTCTCAAACTACTGTATTATTAAGCTACAATATAAGCCCTTTATGTGATGTCGCTCAGACGTCCGACTGTGGCATGTTTTGTATGTTACTTGCAATATAAGCCCTTTATGTGATGTCACTCAGACGTCCGACTGTGGCATGCACTGCCTTTATTTTCTGTTATAAGCCCTTTATGTGGTGTCGCCCCGACGCCCGACTGCGGCATTATTATTCTTGCAGTTTCCTCTCGAGGAGTCATTCAGACCCTCGTTTGGCACCAGTATTACTATTCTTGCAGTTTCCCCTCGAGGAGTCATTCAGACCCTCGTTTGGCACCAGTATTACTATTCTTGCAGTTTCCTCTCGAGGAGTCATTCAGACCCTCGCTTGGCACCCAGTATTTATTATCTCTATGTCTGAACGCATTGGTTAACTTGTTCATATGCTTCATGTTTACATTTGTTATATCTTATGTCCGAACTGTCTTGCGAGTACTTTCATAGTACTCACCTGGCTTGTTGATTTGGCCAGATGTTGATGAAGGCGATCTCTTGGATGAAGAGTTTGATAGCGCGTCCGACGCCTAGAGGAGTCCCAGTCAGTCCTGCGCGATCCCGGATATTGGTCACTTGTATTATATACGCTTCCGCCACCCGCAATAAGTCTCCTCGAGCCTCACTCCGACGCTCGAAGGGCTGTAGTCTTCAGGAGTCAT
This sequence comes from Triticum aestivum, assembly GCF_018294505.1. Lineage (NCBI taxonomy): Eukaryota > Viridiplantae > Streptophyta > Magnoliopsida > Poales > Poaceae > Triticum > Triticum aestivum. Next base: position 249,548,678 of record NC_057808.1, on the reverse strand, counting down.
ATCACTCGCTTCGCGGTGATATTTCCACCACCGTTATTATCGTGAGTTAGTAGTTATGCCACCCCATCCGCCGTCTTGTTTTATCGGCGTGCATGTAATAAATTGTTGGGCAGTCTCCGCTCAACCTTGTATTATATTCAGTACTCCCGGTATTTTTCTTCTGTGACCAAGATATTGTCTACCAGTGAGAAGGAATTCTTCCTTACTGGTCCATAAAAGGGATTGGTCTCTCAATAATTATTTTATTGAAAAACCGGTCGTGACAAGCTTGGTACCAGAGCCAGGCTGACTGTAGGAAGCCACTAGGTGCGATCGCTAATCGGTTATTAGCGTCTTTTGTGCTTTTTCAGCATTTTGCAATTGTAGCTATTTTCTGTTGGTCATCATAAATTTATGACATGACTAATAATTTTTGCCTACTTTTTTAGATGGCTGGCAGCAGCTGTGAGAATCGAGTGTTCACGAAAGTGCCCGAGGGGTTTGTCAAGCTCCTCGTCTCCATCACCAAGCTCGCGATCGGGCCAGCGGCTCGCCCGGAGTTCACGCTTTACCAGCACAAGCTCAGTGACGATGTGTCTATGCACCAAGCCGTGGTGCAATTCAAGGGAGGACGTTCTGCAGCTCTCCACTTCCGTTTTGTGGGAAGGGCCATGCCTACGGAGAGGCATGCCATGCAGATGGCTGCCCGTGAGGCGATAGCTCGTCTTCGGGACATCCTTCCTACGATGAAGACTCGTCGCTACCGCTACCTCCCATGCCTTGTGCCCTACACCAGTCACTATACATTCGCCTGCCATCGGGGAGAGCGAGATGAAGCCATCGAGATGGTTGTGGAGTACCTCAAGGCTCTGGAGGAGTCTTTCGACAACCTCGTGGACGATCTTGTGGCTGCCCGCATGGACTTAGTCGGGGGCGGTCCTGCCTGCAGGAAGGAGCTTCTCCACACGGCACCGCCTCTGACATTCGTCTCGTCTTCAGCCTCTTATGCACCGGCCGTTTTAGCCACTGCTCGCCGTCTGCCTACCACTGAGGAGTTCGACCGAGTCATCGCTCCTACTCCAGTCAGAGCTGCACCGCCTGCCGCACCCGCTCTACCACCTGTCGCTCCCGCGCCATCACCGCAGCGCAGCGTTATGCGCCAGGAGCCAGCTAGAGAGGAGGTGGAGGTTGATTCTCCTGGACCGCTGAGTCTTGCCATCGGCAAGGGGAAGGAAATCTTCACCATCTCCGACTGAGAGCACCGAGTAGCCGCGCGTTATGTTTGCTTGTATGATGTGTTTCCTCTGTACGCTAGTTTGTATTGGTGTGTTTGCTGCCTTCCGGAGGAGTACGCTAGTCTAAATAACATGTCAGGAATGTGTACGCACATCCTGAGTGTTGTATCGTGTGTTTGCTTTTCGCGTGTAAGTTATATGCTAAGCAGTTCTTCTCCGTGCAAAATTGTTTATGTTTTCTTAAAAACCTTGAGGTCTTTTAAAATTGTTGCCTTTGCAAGATTTTCCTTGTGCTACACAGTTCTTCTCACGGGTTTTGCAAAATAATACCCCAGACTGGAAAAATGTCTCGTCCGTGGACTCGCTCCATGCCCAATCAGCCAGAAGAGGTTTATGGGACACAGACTAGCAACAAGTTCACTCAGGGTCAGTCCAGTCAACAGGACAGCGAAGCAGCCCTGTCTCAAGTATGCCGTCTCTTCGAGCAAAGCCAGCAACAGCACCAAGAGATGATGAATCATGTCATCAATATGGGAAACCACCACGAGCCCTATCAACCACATTCCAAGTTATCTGATTTACAGAAGACTCGCCCCTCAACTTTTGCTCACACCGATAGGCCAATGGAAGCCGATGATTGGCTTCGTGACGTTGAAAGGAAACTGATTATTGCTCAGTATTCAGATCATGAGAAGGTGCTTTATGCACCACACTACCTTACTGGAGCAGCTGCAGCATGGTGGGAAAACTTCCTACACATGCACCCCAGTGAACACAACATCACCTGGGAAGAATTCAAGGAAGGCTTCCGTGGGGCACACATCCCCAGGAGCATCATAAAAATTAAGAAGAGAGAGTTTGATGACCTGAAGCAGAGAGGCATGTCAGTGACAGAATACAATGGTCAGTTTACCCAGCTATCCCGTTATGCCTACGACGAGCATATGACAGAAAACAAGAAGATGGAAAAATTCCTGGACGGCCTGGCACCAGCACTAAAATGCCAACTGGTTGTACACACTTTCCCGGATTTTAAAACTCTGGTTGACAAGGCCATTACCTTGGAGAATGAGCGCCGTAGTTTGGAAGATCTCCGTAAGCGAAAGAGGGACAAGACGACTCTTGCTCGCAACAACCGGAGCAAGACTGGGGTCCCAAGGACAGAAGCAAGGAGATCCACGACTGCTGATCCAAGGCCCGTCAGACAGTTTCATGCCAGAGACAAGGAGTACACGTACCATCCAGGGGTCACCTGCTATGCTTGTGGTGAAGAAGGGCACTATGCTAAACAGTGCCCAAAGCCAAGGAACTCGGCCCCCAAGCCAAACAATGGTGGAAACAATCCAGCCCCCAAGCGCAACAATTTCAATCCCAACAACAACCACAAGAAGGGTCACCTGAACCATGTGACCAGGGAAGAAGCGCAGAATGCCCCAGACATCGTGCTCGGTACGTTCCCTGTCAACACAGTACCTGCCACAGTTTTGTTTGATTCTGGAGCTTCCCATTCGTTCGTTTCGAAGAGTTTTGTTTTACAACATGGTTTTCCGATAATTCCCTTGGAAAAATCTATGATCATCAAGTCCCCCGGAAATAAGCAAATCGCTCAGGGTTACTGCCAAGGAGTGGTCATTGAGTTCGAAGGACTACAATTCCAAGCAAATCTCATCGTGTTGGAGAGTAAAGGACTGGATGTCATTTTAGGGATGGAATGGTTGACCACCAACAAAGGATTCATCGACTGTTTCAATCGGACAGTGATTCTCACTCACCATCACGGCAAGACAATAAGGGTTTCCGCTCAAGAAAGGCCACAATCACAGCAACCAAAACTGAACAAAATGGACATTGCAGAACTGAGAAAAGTTCCAGTGGTATGCGAGTTTCCTGATGTGTTCCCTGAAGAACTACCAGGCATGCCACCAGACCGAGAGATAGAATTCAGCATCGAACTAGCACCTGGCACCGCTCCCATCTATAAGAAACCTTATAGAATGGCACCCTCAGAATTGGTGGTTGAAGAAGCAGATAAAGGAATTATTGGACAAAGGATTTATTCAAGCCAGCTCCTCACCTTGGGGTTCGCCAGTGTTGTTCGCCAAGAAAAAGGATGGGACACTGAGACTGTGTATAGACTATCGAGCCCTCAATATGGTCACCATCAAAAACAAATATCCGATGCCACGGATAAATGATTTGTTTGACCAGCTCGCACAAGCCAAGGTATTCTCAAAAATTGATTTGAGATCGGGATATCATCAACTGAAGGTACGGACAGAAGATATCCCCAAGACAGCATTCACTTCCAGATATGGGTTATACGAGTTTACAGTGATGCCTTTTGGACTAACGAACGCCCCCGCATATTTCGTCCACCTCATGAACAAAGTGTTTATGAAATTCATGGACAAATTTGTTGTGGTATTCATTGACGATATTCTGGTTTACTCAAGGACACCAGAAGATCATGCTGAGCACCTCAGAATTGTTTTGGGAGAATTAAGAAAACACCAGTTGTACGCCAAATTTAGCAAGTGCGAATTTTAGCTAAGGCAAGTTGGTTTCCTAGGCCGCATATTGAACCAAGAAGGCGTGGCCGTAGACCCAGAAAAAGTCAAAGCCATACTTGATTGGAAGCCACCCGCCAACGTTACAGATGTGCGGAGTTTCCTGGGAATGGCCGGATATTACAGAAGATTTATTGAAGGATTCTCCACTGTGGCAAAACCAATAACACAGTTGCTCAAGAAGGACAAGAAATTTGTATGGACGGAAGCATGCGAGAAAAGCTTCCAAGAACTCAAGAAGAAGCTAACAACCGCACCGGTCTTAACTGTGCCAGACATACACAAGAGTTTTGAAGTGTATTGTGACGCATCCCGAAAAGGTCTCGGGTGTGTGCTGATGCAGGATGGCAAAGTTGTCGCGTATGCCTCCAGGCAGCTGCGAAAACATGAGGAAAATTACCCAACACATGACTTGGAGCTAGCAGCAGTTATACATGCACTCAAGGAGTGGAGGCACTTTCTGTTGGGAAATCGCTGTGAAATATATACAGACCATAAGAGCCTCAAATATATTTTCACACAGCCAGAGCTAAATTTACGCCAACGACGCTGGTTGGAATTGGTCAAGGACTATGATGTCGGTATTCACTACCATCTAGGGAAAGCAAATGTAGTGGCCGATGCCCTTAGTCGAAACCCCAGCCCGGACAATGACGGTCCGCAAAACTTGAGGCCTGAGTTTCAGCAAGAGTTCGCTAGGCTCAACATGATGTTAGTCTCTCAGGGCACCGTATCAAAACTGGAGATGCAACCCACCCTAGTGGAACAAATTATGAAGGCTCAACAGGGACATCCCAGCATCGAAGGTATAAAGCAGAAAATGAACCTTGACAAGGCTTCAGAGTTCATCACCGACAGTGAAGGAATATTATGGTACGGAGACAGACTTTGCGTACCTAACATTGAGGAGCTCAAGCAACAAATCTTAACCGAAAGCCACACCGCTCCATACTCGATCCATCCTGGAGGAACCAAAATGTACAAAGACATTCAGGAAAGATTTTGGTGGCACGGTATGAAAAGAGATATAGCCACATTTATTGCTTGTTGCGATTCATGTCAGCGCATCAAGGCCGAGCATCAAAAGCCAGCAGGGCTACTCCAGCCAAACAGGATACCGGAGTGGAAATGGGATGAAATAGGAATGGATTTCATCGTCGGACTACCCCGATCACAACGTGGGAATGACGCCATATGGGTCATCACAGACCGACTAACCAAGGTTGCTCATTTCATTCCTGTGAAGACTACCTACTCCACACAAAGATTGGCCAAACTTTATCTCTCCCGTATAGTTTGCTTGCATGGAGTCCCAAAGACTATAATATCCGACCGAGGCACACAATTTGTCTCCAAATTTTGGGATCACCTACAACAAGCTCTGGGCATGCAACTAGCATTCAGTACAGCGTACCACCCTCAGACAGATGGACAAACGGAACGGGTAAACCAAATCCTAGAGGATATGCTGAGGGCCTGTGTGCTCACCTATGGGTCCAGTTGGGAAGAGAGTTTGCCGTATGCCGAGTTTGCATACAACAACAGTTACCAAGCCAGCTTGCAAATGGCACCCTTTGAAGCATTGTACGGACGAAGGTGTCGTACCCCACTGAATTGGTCAGAACCAGGTGACAGCCGTATCTTCGGCCCAGACATGCTTAAAGAGGCCGAGGAGAAAGTTAAGTAGATCAGGGACCGACTCAAGACAGCACAGAGCCGACAAAAGAGCTACTATGATCAGAAACATCGAGAGGTCAGCTTTGAACCCGGTGATTCCGTATACCTCCGAGTATCTCCTATGAGGGGTCTACAACGGTTCAAAATTAAGGGGAAGCTAGCCCCGAGATTTATTGGACCATTTTGTATAAAGGCACGAAGAGGCACGGTAGCCTACCAACTAGACTTACCCAAGGAGCTGTCAGACGTCCATGACGTATTCCACGTCTCACAGTTGAGAAAATGTGTGAGTAACCCGGAGAAGCATGTACCTCATGAGAACATTGATATGCAACCAGACCTCACCTACAGAGAGAGGCCAGTAAAGATATTGGAAGAGTCTGAAAGGAGGACCCGTCAGAAAACGACAAAAATTTTCAGGGTTCAGTGGAGCAACCACACCGAGGATGAAGCTACATGGGAAAGGGAAGATTTTCTCCAGGCAGAGTATCCATATCTATTTGAGGATCAGCACCAATCTCGAGGACGAGATTTTTCCTAAGGGGGTAGGTGTTGTGACACCCAAAATTTTATTTGGTTTTTTCAAAAATTCTTATTGGACTTGAGGGAGGTAATTTAAATTTTTCTTCAAAAGAACTCTCCCTTTCAAAATATCTTTTTATGGCAAGAATTTTATTTGGATTCACCCAAGACTTGTTTTTGGTCTTGAAGGTTCTTGCTTTTATTTGGACTCAAGACAAAATGCTTTTCATTTGGGGAAAGTGACTTTTGAAAATCTCTTTGAGAATGCACTATGGCTTTTGGAATAATTCTTTACCACTTTCAACAATTATCTCTTGCCATGGCCTTAGTGCAAATCCTCTCTCCTAACCCTCCCCTCATCTTTGGATCATGTTTTGCATCTAATCCAGCAAGTTGAACCTCTCCATATAACTCTTTTTCCATTTAAAACTTATCAAATAAATTTCTGCCTTCTATTCTAGCCCTTGGAGATTTACAAAGGAGCTACCATATCTGCTTTGATTTTTGCCCTCAAACCAATTCCCCTTCCTAGTCCTTTGAACCCTCAACCAAGATCCAGGAAGATCCACTGGTCTTCAGTTCAAATTTTTCAAACTACACTTGCTGCAAGTTTGGACCAGATTTGTCAAATTTGGTGAAATTCATTCAAATCCTTCTCCAAAAATTCCAAGTAAAATCAGGCAGCCTCTGGGTGCATTGAGTGGTCACCTCACCAAGTCCCAGCCCCAGGAAATTTTTTCTCATTGCCAAATCATTCTGTCGAACACCTGCAGTGCATTGTCAAAATCAGGTTCAGTAAAATTCAGAGAACATTTCAGTGCTACTGTCGTTTTCTTCAGAACTTGTTGTCGATCTCGACAGTGCCCCGATGTCGCCTTGCTCCCCGTCCCCTCCCCCTTGTCCCTGCACCGCACGAGCGCCTGGAGCCTTGCGGATGTCAGCGACGAGCAGGAAGAGGTGCGCCGCCCCGTGACCGATGCCAGCGGCGGCTTTGCGGCCGCCAGAGGGAGGCGCGGCGCAGACGGCGCCACCCAGCGCCGCCCAAGCCACCGGAGCTCGCCGCGTGGCCTTCCACTCCCCAGAACATGCTGCCACTCTCGTCGTGAACCGCAGGGCGCGGAGCGCGCTCTCTGCCGCCGACGTGCCCGTGCGGCCACCCCACCGTGGACCGGCGCCATTACGCCAAGACCAACCGAGATTTGCGGAGGAATGGCACCAGTGCACCTCACTGATGCTGCCTGGCCACCTAAACCACCTACTCATCCACGACATCGCCGTAATTGCTCGCCGGAGATTCTCCGTTCATGGCCACCCCCTCGATCCGCCTATAAATAGAGGCCCCGAGCTTCAACTCGAACCCACACCATCCCTGCACTCCACCTAGAGCACGCCTAGCCACTGGAAGAGCCCCGAGGAGGTCTCCTTCCTCAACTCCGGCCGCCGCGACCCGCCACGGGATCCAGCTCGATTCGCTCCCGTGCGTGCACCTCTGCCTCCCATCTCTTGCCAGTAGCTTCCCTATGCATCCACTCTTCTGACCCCGCGCTTCAATTCGAGGTTTGCAGCTGACCACCGGAGTTCCCCACCATCACCCGAACCGCCGTCCGCCGGAGAAAGTGTCGCCATCGACGTGGTGCTCTCCGACGGTCGAGTCCACCACCCACCGACGCGGAAGGACACGCTGAAGCTCTTGGTACCCTCCGATCCTCCTAACTCGCCGTGGTTCGACGCCGGCGTCCACCGCAGTCTTCGGGCGCCGGTGAGCTTTTTAAACCTGACATGTGGACCCCCATGTCAGCCTCTGTTCTATTCTCCCTCGAACCGTTTTCTGTTGGCGCCTTCGGGCAAAATACGTTTTCCCTCTTTAGCTAGCGCATTTCCTTCCGATGCGTTTTCTGGTTTCTCAGTTTAAACCCTGGAACTTTTCTGTTTCATTATAGATGAGTCCCTGGACAGAAACCTTTATAACTTTTTAATAAAAAGGTATTTTTGAGTGATTCTTTTTCTGACAGTCTTAAAATTTTGTCTAGTTTTTTATGGGATTTATTACGAATTTTTTTGGAGAAGTTTCTGTGCACGCGTTGGTTTTCACGTTAGTACCCGTTTTCGTTATGCCGTAGGTTCCGGAAGAGGTGACGGAGCCGCGAACTTCGCCGAGCTAGACTCCGACTTCTCCGAACCAGGCAAGTATGTTTGAACCTTTGATATGATAGGTGTTTTGCATGTTTGCGTGAAAGTTTGTGCGTGACATACGAGTGTCGGTGAGTACCTCGTTGCTTGTGAGGCAACTGCCCGCATGTTCCAGAGTTGCGATGATCTCTGATGAGAGATGGCCTAATCATGTGGTGACATGAAGGGCAGCAAGGTGGTACTGTTGTAGCATACCAGCCTTGCGTCATCCGACAATTCCGACGTTAACGTGGACGGAATCACGTTATCGTTCTTTTCCTTTCCGTGCTACCACGTGTTTCTTTGCCAAGATGCGGTTTAGTAAGTTGGTAACCTCTTTCCGTGTACACACCAAACAAAGGGGCCGGGATGATGGTTCCTTGGCCCAGGATTAAAGCCAGTCATCCGGTCAGGGGGCATGGGTGTTCCCGGTTGGGACCGAGAGGGGGGCACCCCCTTAGAGCGCGCGTATAGAAATTTGATTCCCTGCTACGCGAGGTTGTAGCCTCCCCGTCTCAAGGTTTTTCTTGAACGTTGCCGAGGGTGATCCCTGGCTTCGGAAGATTGAAAGGGTGTGTACTAGTTAGACGCGTTTCTTCCAAAACATCGTAAACGGAACTAGTCCCTGTGACTACTGAAATCCGTTGGCTGTGGTTAAGTACAAACTCTGCAGAGTCAATTCCTTCCAAGTCATCGTATCCATGATCAAGTAGGGTGATCAGTATATCCGTATCTATCCTCGTAGAAATTTATTCCCGGTGAACAAGCTTAAGTGGTAAACCCAATTGGATTGTTATTCCTGCGGATGGACTAACCTTATTTTTGTTTCATATTGGTGATAATTTATGTTCTCAAACTACTGTATTATTAAGCTACAATATAAGCCCTTTATGTGATGTCGCTCAGACGTCCGACTGTGGCATGTTTTGTATGTTACTTGCAATATAAGCCCTTTATGTGATGTCGCTCAGACGTCCGACTGTGGCATGCACTGCCTTTATTTTCTGTTATAAGCCCTTTATGTGGTGTCGCCCCGACGCCCGACTGCGGCATTATTATTCTTGCAGTTTCCTCTCGAGGAGTCATTCAGACCCTCGTTTGGCACCAGTATTACTATTCTTGCAGTTTCCCCTCGAGGAGTCATTCAGACCCTCGTTTGGCACCAGTATTACTATTCTTGCAGTTTCCCCTCGAGGAGTCATTCAGACCCTCGTTTGGCACCAGTATTACTATTCTTGCAGTTTCCTCTCGAGGAGTCATTCAGACCCTCGCTTGGCACCTAGTATTTATTATCTCTATGTCTGAACGCACTGGTTAACTTGTTCATATGCTTCATGTTTACATTTGTTATATCTTATGTCCGAACTGTCTTGCGAGTACTTTCATAGTACTCACCTGGCTTGTTGATTTGGCCAGATGTTGACGAAGGCGATCTCTTGGATGAAGAGTTTGATAGCGCGTCCGACGCCTAGAGCAGTCCCAGTCAGTCCTGCGCGATCCCGGATATTGGTCACTTGTATTATATACGCTTCCGCCACCCGCAATAAGTCTCCTCGAGCCTCACTTCGACGCTCGAAGGGTTGTAGTCTTTAGGAGTCATATCACTCGCTTCGCGGTGATATTTCCACCACCGTTATTATCGTGAGTTAGTAGTTAGGCCACCCCATCCGCCGTCTTGTTTTATCGGCGTGCATGTAATAAATTGTTGGGCAGTCTCCGCTCAACCTTGTATTATATTCAGTACTCCTGGTATTTTTCTTCTGTGACCAAGATATTGTCTACCAGTGAAGGAATTCTTCCTTACTGGTCCGTAAAAGGGATTGGTCTCTCAATAATTATTTTATTGAAAAACCGGTTGTGACACCCACTTACCTGGTTGGCCCACTGGCCCGGTGCCAGTCATCCCTCTCCTCCGGACAAATGGACGCCGCGTGTGTTAGCGGCGTGCGCGAGCATGCGCCCGGACACCTCCTCTCTGCCTGCTTGCCCCCGCCCTCCCCTGAGATGCCACACGACCCCCTGGAGCCGTCCTGATACCCCTCGCTCACTCCCTCAAGCTCTCCCTTCTCTGCTTCTCTCGCGCGCAGCCACCGAGCGCAGCCGTCGCCACCGCTCGCCTTAGCCTCGGCCATCGTCCACCCCTCGCCTCGCCGACCTACCCTGAAGAACCGCAGTGTCGTCCTCGTCGTCTACGCAGAGCCACGCGATGTTGGACGCCCTGCATCATCGGCTACCTCGCTTCCTTCCTCCTCGGGTGCCGAAGATCGCGACCGCCGGCCCGTCGACTCCAGAGCCTCCCCCGAGCCACCAACCTTCTCTTCGACTTTGCAGTGAGCCCCTCCGTCGTTCCCCTCTACTCCACGTGTCGATTTCTCCCTCTAGCTAGCTTTGTCGTAGCGGCCAAGAGCTTTGCTCCGCCGGCCACGTAGCCGCCGCGGCCACAGTTGCTGCCGCCAGCGTTTGAGCGCGTGGCTGTGCTCAGGGTGGTCCCAGGATCCCATAACGAGCATCCATTTGTCCTCCTATCCATCGTAGCTTCGTTTCCGTCGAGGTCCGAACTCCGGCCGCCGCCGTGAGCTTGATTCCGGCGAACTCGGCTGACCTCAGCCCTTCCCGCTTGCGTAGATGGATGCGGTCGAGCACCCGCAACGCGTAGATGCCCTCCGCCGCGCGAATGGTCGCCAGAATAGAAGTTCCGACAAGCCACCGTCGTCCTGTAAGTTCGCCGGTGACTTGATCTGGTGGTGCTGACGTGGCAGTAGTTAGATTAGGGCCTTATCACTGCGTAGTTAACCTCTTAGTCAATGACAAGTGGTCCCCGCCCTGCTAACAACTCTAGTTTAGGTTATTTAACCCTGTTAGTCAACTGAGTCAATGACACGCCGGCCCCACAGGTCAGGTTTGACCTGGGCAGCCCTGTTGACCTGCTGAAGCTAGTGTGAGGTCATGCTGGTGCAGTAAATATTTTCTGGGATTTAAAATAAATCAAAAATAATTTATTTATTCCAGAAAATGTTCAAAACTTCAGAAATTCACAGAAATTCAACCGTAGCTCAGTTTGAAATAATTTATATATGAAAAATTATCAGAAAAATGCAATCTATCCATCTGTACCGTTTTCATGCATGGTTGAACAACTTAAAGTTGCTGTATAAGACAATTTTAATTAATGGCATTTGAAATGTCTTATATGGAGTTTGAATTTGAACCTTTGGTTCAAACCAACTTCATTTAATCTGGTTGCTAGTTGCATTAGCTCAATCAACAATATATTGCCATGTCATGGTCATGCATCATATTGTTGCATTGCATTGATTGTGTTCTTTCTCTGTTGCCGGTGGTTGTTCCCCCTCAGTAGACGTATGTTCCGACGATGAGTTCGATTTGGTAAAGGTAGAGGTGAGAGGCCATGTAGGAGTACATGGTGGGTTGTCTCATTGAAACCGTCCTCAGGAACTAAGTTCTGTGTTTGTGATCCATGAACAGCTACTACCACACATTGGGCTCCGGGCACTCCAAGCTCTCTCGAATTATTAATCAACCTAATCTCTGTCCAGGAGTTGCAACTAGTTTCTGGTGTTTGTAGGTAGTGCTAGTAGTCTACCAAGTGGCACCCGGTACAGGTGGACTTCGGACAGACTAGGTGCAGTGGCACGGTGTACCAAGCATCGCCCGTTTGGTGGGCTTGGGAACCCTGCTCACATCATTTGGGTCCGCGAGCGACACCCCGGCCAGATCTCCTTGCGGATGGAACCCAAATAGGCGATAAACCTGGACTAGAGACTTGTGTGGTTAGTCAAGTCATGGCCGACTCCCTCGCAAGGCTTCTGCTTGATGGTTGCCTAGATAGACGACGTGTAGATGGTGGTAAGTGGCGAGAGCATGTGTGAAGAAGTACACCCCTGCAGGGTTAACATCATCTATTCGAATAGCCGCGTCCGCGGTAAAGGACTTCTGGGTTGCCTGTATAGTTCATAGACAAGTAAAAGTGGATACTCTAAAATGCGCAAGATAAGCGTGAGTGCTATGGATGGCCTTCTCGTAGGGAGACGGGAGCGGATCCATAGTGGTGTATTGATATGGTGAATATGTGGACTCGTGTGCGCCACCTCAAAAGAGTTACTTGCAGTCGTAGTTCATGATAGCCACCGAGTCAAAGCTGACTTGCTGCAGTTAAACTCCACCACCCCCTTTGTTGATACTGATGCATATGTAGATATTTATGATGTAAGTCTTGATGGGTACATTTTTACTCACGTTTGCTTAATTTATGTTTTCCAGAGAGACTTCAGTCTCACTAGTAGTTCCACGTGGACTTTGACGTTTAGGTTGTTACCTCAGCTACTTGTACTATTGGGAGGGTCTTGTAGATAGTCAGGCTCTAAGGCCTTCTTCCTTTTCAGATGTCTGTACCCAGACATGTTTATTCTTCCGTTGCCTGTATGCCCTGTATGTTGGGTCATGTGACCCATGATTGTAATTCTTACTATGTATGACTCTTCGGAGCCTTATGAATAAATACTTTGAGTCATAGAGTTTTGTTGTGATGCCATGTTGTATTTGCACATATCGAGCATATTGTGTGTATGATTTTGAAATGCTTGGTATGTGTGGGATCCGACAACCTAGTTGTTTATTCTTGGTAGCCTCTCTTACCGGGAAATGTCTCCTAGTGCTTCCACTGAGCCATGGTAGCTTTGCTACTGCTCCGGAACACTTAGGCTGGCCGGCATGTGTCCTTCCTCGTTCCTGTGTCTGTCCCTTCGGGGAAATGTCACGCGGTGTCTACCGGAGTCCTGTTAGCCTGCTACAGCCGGGATTCTCCGGAGTCCTGTTAGCCCAGCCGCTATAGCCCGGATTCATTCGGCGATGACCGACACGTCCGTTGCTGGGTCATGTATGCCTGTCCCTGTAAGTTAGTGCCACTTTGGGATTACGACTAGTCATGTCGGCCCGGGTTCTCTGTCATATGGATGCTAGCGTCACTATCATATACGTGAGCCAAAAGGCGCAAACAGTCCCGGGCCAGGTAAGGTTGCACCCGTGGGAATACCGTGTGTGAGGCCGCAAAGTGATATGATGTGTTACACGCTAGATCAGTGTGACTTAGGGTCGGGGTCCTGACAGCTTTGGTATCAGAGCCTGACTGCCTGTAGGATCACCAAGCCAAACTGGTCGAAGTGGAGTCTAGAAATTCTTTATTTATATAAGGGAATTGATTGTGGAAGGGAGTGTAAGGCTCTTTTTACTCCTTTACCCTATGGCCTTCTGATCTGAGTCATCCTCTTCTCTTGTACGGGGATTAAGAACTAGGCTTCTCATTCTTCTATCAGGATCACGTGTTACTAATCCGTAGATTTATCAGATTGATGGATTCAAGCCCAGTTCATTTCCTACTACTTCCGTGTGTTGACAGTTGATCTCAGAACCTTGTTATGATGATGTTGAGTGGTTATGCCACCACTTTGCAGGATGTGTCCGAATCTTTTCGAGCATTTACAACCGTTATGCTGTCCGAGTCATCCCAGGTTTCTAAATAGTCTGATGCATTTGCAAATCCCTTCTTACCATTCCTGATGTTTCTTTGGGCCAGTTTAACCACACTAATCGGTGAGTTGAGGTACTCTGTTGCCTCGACATATATGTTGGAGCTATTATTATGACCCTAGATGTCTTAGAGGATCACCTAGTAATCTAGCTATGTTTTGTATTCCGAGTGTGATGATTCTGGCCATCATTCTCGAAAGCATCCTGTGATGCCATTTAGTAGTAGGTATTCTACTCCTGGGTTCTTGACCCGAGAATCACTCTAGTCACTTCCTGTTGATAGTGTTGCTCATTCCTTTAGGATATTGGTAGCCTTTGTAATAGTCCTTGAGGTCCGTGGTATTTCCTTCTTCCAAATACCATGAACTGCTTATGGCAGAAGTTCTTGAACAAAAAGATCACAATAAGAGTGCTCCTGATGAGTTCTCCGTTCGATAATTGTGACTCTGCCAATCCTACCTTTCTGCATGGGTTATCCGAAAGAAATATGTTGAACTTATTCGACATACTAATCCATGCATTCCCAACTCAGCAAGTTATATGTTTCTTCGAGTTGTTCATCCCTAATTGTATTCTGACCTTCGTCTGACAATTGTTGGTCAAGAGTAGTTGTGCATTCGTGTTATCGATGCCTATTATTCCTGTGATCCGTCAGGCCATTCTATTCCGAAATGACTAGGATAAACAAACTCCATCACCTCATCCATATCTAGGATTGGGTCAAAGCAGTTGTATTCCACAGATTAAGATTGCCAATCCGGCTTTTGTTCTGTTCTACCTTGGAGTGTTGCCCTATTTATGTCAGGAGTGTCATGAGAATTGCACCAACTCTTATGAATTCTTGTTGCAGCGATACTTCTCACCATCATTATTCATTCCTCGGTTCCGTGTTGTCACAAACGGTAAGCCGACAAGTGAACTATGATGTGTGAAATCAATAGTCCTAGCAACCCTGTTGCTTGGTAGTTAATGGACAATAATATCATTCTTAGCGTGTTGGTTATTGGATCCTATTCTAAGATTTGTTGTGTTACCTAGTCCATTTTCTTGGTGCACCCTTCGATCAATGAGTTTGGACTATGTTAATTCCTTGCTCTTTTGATCATATCGTCTTGCCCTGAAAAACAAGATTGCTCCCGAGCTTAATAACATACCGATGGTTTGTGATTTTCTGAATATCCTCTCGGAAGTATCACCAGGTTGTCTCCTGACTGTTAAGCTGAGCTCGTGATCAAGTTGGTTCCTTGTAAGCCACCCATTCTCCAAGATTCTGTGTTGGTACCCTGAACTAGGTGGTTGAGTTAAACAACAACTTGGAGAGTTGTGAGATGAAAGCTTGTCCCACTTAGTTCATTGCGAAAGTGATATCCTTGTGTTTGTGTGTGTTAAAGAGAGATGACATCATCATTGATTGATCCTCGTGATCAATTGTTGGATCTATTGTCTTGTCCAAACTTTGACTTGATTGTGGGCTATCGTCAAGTCAAATCAGAACCAACGATATTCGTAATGTTGTCTTACTCATGGTTGATCCCTCGAGCATACACCATTACATCTTTTGGTCTGACCAATGCTATCACCGTGTTCACTTAGTCGTGGAACTCCATTTATATGGAAACATGGATGAATTGTTGTTGAGCCCATCGGCAACATAATTATCATCTCCATGATTTGCATTGAACATTAAAGCTAGTGCTGGAAACTTTGTAAGCAATGCCTTTGTGTTCCGTTCACGATGTGTATGTTCGGATGGAAGAAGAGACTTCCTCTAATTCATGTGCATTCAATGCAAGTTGCCGCCGTGAATTTGAGAAAGCTTGTTTTTGCTTCCTTCGGAACCATCCCAAGTTAGTCATGCATATGTGCGAAGTATTCTATGGTTTGGAGACTTGCAACCTTCATTCTATATGTATCCATAGCACGCCAAGCCACTGATTGATTTGTTCAAGATAAAGGAGTTTGTTCTAAAGTGTTAATCCTTTGGACTTCCACGCGGAGACTTTGATATCATTAATTATGGTTACCAACCAGAACTCGGTAGTGTTTTTGTTGTAAGACTACTATGTGGTCATGCTTGTCTGGGACAACGTGTTCACATGTGTGTAGCAGAACCAGCTCATGTTTTGGAGCTTACTACCATAGTTCATTTCCCGAGAATCTCGCAACGTCATCTCGTCGGTTTGTGTTGCAAACTTTCTTTCCAGACGCGTTGTTTGAATTATCCTGTTACCCACCTGATCTGAATCTCAGGCAGATGTGATGGTTGGAACTTTTCCAAGATCTATGATGTAGGTTCTGGCAAGGTTGATATTTTGGCCGACACACCTAGTTGGAAGATCTATTATTGTAGTATCTTGATTGAGCATTTTGACCATCTTCTCCATGAGGATTTCGTATGACTTATTCTAGAAGTTGATTCCTTGTGGATTCTTTGCGTTCCCGAAGTCCAACCTTTTACTTGATGTCACAGATATCAAACTACCTATAATTGGGTTATGCTAGTACATCAAGGAGAACATTAGAAGCGGAGTGCTAAATGTCTCTCGGTCGATCATCCATATTTTTGTTTCATTGGCGTCGTCAAGGTAAAATCTGAGAAAGTGTTGTCCTCCTTTGCACCTGCATCCTCCATCGTTATTCATCATGGTAGTACGAGGTGTCACCAGGATCTTGGCATAGATGTTGGTAAAACCTTGATGAATTTGGAAATGCTCAAGTTCTTGAAAGAACGCTCAGTCACTAGATTAAATCCTTGGTATCAACTGGAACGTGCCTTCCATTTGCCGAGTTGTTCTATAACCGTAGTTTCCTTTCCAAACTGAGTATGCCATTCTTTCGAATTCCTTCAAACGATCAATTGTGATTTTCCTTAGGCCGGTATAGAGAGTTTCAATGATCTCTGTATCAAAAGTAATTCTTTTTGCCACTTAAGGGAATAATTCTACGAGTCACCTTCCCCGAGGTGTCCCGTTATGGAATCATGGCAATTATCTCCTCACTACCTTGAAAACCATGCACCATCCTACTCCAGTGTGGAATTGTTGCCTACCAAATTGAGCAATCGCCATCTGTTTCCTTTCACCCCGGATGTATGGGTTATGTCTCAGCTCAAGAGATGATTCAACATCTCATTCCGTGATTTGATCTTGTGATCATTAAGATGACCCATCCTTGTAGAGTTCTCTCGCTCTTTTGTCCTCGTGTTGGGTGAAGATCTCGAAAGCAAAGACGACAAGACCAATATGATGCAATGAATCAACATCTTCGAGAAGGGCAGTTGGATCATGAAGATCGTGTTAGCTTTGTGTCCCCTATGTCTTCTTACCTCATGTCTTGAATCTCGGGACGAGATTCTTGTTTAGTGGGGGCGAGTTGTCACAACCCTAGAATTCTGCTTTGTAATTTGTTACATCAGTGAGTGGCATCCATGCATCATGTTTAAATTCCTTTTAAATGTGAATTGGGGAAAGTGGAAAGCCTCAGAGATCATTTCTAAAAAATGATCAACATTAAAAATTGCTTCAAATAAACCCAAGAAAATGTTCCTGTTAAGCTATAAAAATATTGGTAAGAGGTAAAATTCAAACCAATATTTTTGGAGTGTCAGGGATATTTATTTTGGGCCTTTGAGATTAAATCAATAATTATTTGACTTTTGGATTATATTCATTTTATATAGAATATATTTCAAAAGGCCCTGAAATTATTTATGTGCCTTTGGAAAAGTCCATATGGCAACATACAAATATTCAGAAGGGTTTGCACTCCTTTGATTTACTTTTGAATTTGAATCAGTGGCAAAATGAATAAATAAAAAGAAACAACACAGAAAATAAAACAGAGCGGAGGCTTACCTGTGCAGCACACTTACCTGGTCGGCCCACTGGCCTGATGCCAGTCATCCCTCTCCTCAGGACAGAAGGACGCCGCGCGTGTGGCCGGCGCGTGCGAGCACGCGCCCGGACACCTCCTCTCTGCCTGCTTGCCCCCGACCTCCCCTGAGATGCCACGCGACCCTTGGAGCCGTCCGGATCCCCCTCGCTCACTCCCTCGAGCTCGCCCCTCCTCTACTTCTCTCACGCACAGCCACCGAGCGCAGCCGTCGCCGCCGCTCGCCTTAGCCTCGGCCATCGTCCACCCCTCGCCTCGCCGACCCGCCCTGAAGAACCGCAGCGTCGTCCTCGTCGTCTACGCAGAGCCATGCGACGCTGGACGCCCTGCATCACCGGCTACCTCGCTTTCTTCCTCCTCGGGCGCCGGAGATCGCGACCGCCGGCCCGTCGACTCCAGAGCCTCCCTTGAGCCGCCAACCTTCTCTTCGACTTCGCAGTGAGCCCCTCCGTCGTTCCCCTCTACTCCACGTGTCGATTGCTCCTTCTAGCTAGCTTCGCCGTCGTGGCCGAGAGATTTACTACGCCGGCCACGTAGCCGCCGCGGCCACAGTTGCTGCCGCCCGCGTTTGAGCGTGTGGCTGTGCTTAGCGTGGTCCCAGGATCCCATAACGAGCATCCGTTCGTCCTCCCGTCCATCATAGCTTCATTTCCATCGAGGTCCGAACTCCGGCCGCCGCCGTGAGCTTGATTCCGGCGAACTCGGCTGACCTCAGCCCCTCCCGCTTGCGTAGATGGATGCGGTCGAGCACCCGCAACGCGTAGATGCCCTTCGCCGCGCGAATGATCGCCGGAATAGAAGTTCCGACAAGCCACCGGCGTCCTGTAAGGTCACCGGCGACTTGATCCGGTGGTGCTGACGTGGCAGTAGTTAGATTAGGGCCTAATCACTACTTAGTTAACCTCTTAGTCAATGACAAGTGGAACTCACCCTGCTAACAGCTCTAGTTTGGGTTAATTAACCCTGTTAGTCAACTGAGTCAATGACACAATGGCCCCACAGGTTAGATTTGACCTGGGCAGCCCCGTTGACCTGCTGAAGTCAGCGTGAGGTCATGTTGACGCAGTAAATATTTTCTGGGATTTAAAATAAATCAGAAATGATTTATTTATTCCAGAAAATGTTCAAAATTTCAGAAATTCACATAAATTCAACCGTAGCTAAGTTTGAAATAATTTTTATATGAAAATTTATCAGAAAAATGCTATCTATCCATCTGTACCATTTTCATGCATGTTTGAACAACTTAAAGTTGTTGTATAAGACAATTTTAATTAATGGCATTTGTAATGTCTTATATGGAGTTTGAATTTGAACCTTTGGTTCAAACCAACTTCATTTAATCTGGTTGCTAGTTGCATTAGCTCAATCAACAATATATTGCCATGTCATGATCATGCATCATATTGTTGCATTGCATTGATTGTGTTCTTTCTCTGTTGCCGGTGGTTGTTCCCCCTCAGTAGACGTATGTTCTGACGATGAGTTCGATGACACCGATGAAGAGCTATACTATCTTCAGAAGTACCAGGCAAGCAAAACCCCCTTGTTAATTCCGATACAATCCCACTCTCTTGCTTCTGCTCTCTTTTACTGCATTAGGACAACAATGATTCAACTGTTACATGTTGCGGTAGTTGAACCCCTTTCCTCTGCATGACTTTCATTGCCACAGTAAATAGATGAAACCCACTAGCATGAGTAGGAGTTGTTTGAGCCCTGATGTGCCTACTCATTCATGCTTGTTGTCATGCCTGCTACTGCTTAGAGTTGAGTCAGGACTGATTCATCAGGGATGAATTGGAATGTGGTGAACATGTCTTACTGTTGAGAGCTAAGTGTGTGAACACGATTTGGTAAAAGTAGCGGTGAGAGGCCATGTAGAAGTACATGGTGGGTTGTCTCATTGAAACCGTCCTCAGGAACTGAGTTCTGTGTTTGTGATCCATGAACAACTACTACCACACATTGGGCTCCGGGCACTCCAAGCACTCTCGACTTATTAATCAACCTGATCTCTGTCCAGGAGTTGCAACTAGTTTCTGGTGTTTGTACGTAGTGCTAGTAGTCTACCAAGTGGCACCTGGTACAGGTGGGCTTGGGATAGACTAGGTGCAGTGGCACGGTGTACCAAGCGTTGCCCATTTGGTGGGCTTGGGAACCCTGCTCACATCGTTTGGGGCCGTGAGCGACACCCCGGGCGGATATCCTTGCGGATGGAACCCGAATAGGCGATAAACCTGGACTAGAGACTTGTGTGGTTAGTCGGGTCGTGGCCGACTCCCTCGCCAGGCTTCCGCTTGAAGGTTGCCGAGATAAACGATGTGTACATGGTGGTAAGTGGCGAGAGCGTGTGTGAAGAAGTACACCCCTGCAAAGTTAACATCATCTATTCGAATAGCCGCGTCCGCGGTAAAGGACTTCTGGGTTGCCTGTACAGTTCATAGACAAGTGAAAGTGGATACTCTAAAATGTACAAGATAAGCGTGAGTGCTATGGATGGCCTTCTCGTAGGGAGACGGGAGCGGATCCATAGTGGTGTATTGATATGGTGAATATGTGGACTCGTGTGCGCCACCTCAAAAGAGTTACTTGCAGTCGTAGTTCAGGATAGCCACCGAGTCAAAGCTGGCTTGCTGCAGTTAAACTCCACCACCCCCTTTGTTGATACTGATGCATATGTCGATAGTTCTGATGTAAGTCTTGGTGGGTACATTTGTACTCACGTTTGCTTAATTTATGTTTTCCAGAGAGACTTCAGTCTCACTAGTAGTTCCGCATGGACTTCGACGTTTAGCTTGTTACCTCAGCTACGATCTTGTACTCTTGGGAGGGTCTTGTAGATAGTCAGGCTCTAAGGCCTTCTTCCTTTTCAGATGTCTGTACCCAGACATGTTTATGCTTCCGTTGCCTGTATGCCCTGTATGTTGGGTCACGTGACCCATGATTGTAATTCTTACTATGTATGACTCTTCGGAGCCTTATGAATAAATACTTTGAGTCATAGAGTTTTGTTGTGATGCCATGTTGTATTTGCACATATCGAGCATATTGTGTGTATGATTTTGAAATGCTTGGTATGTGTGGGATTCGACAACCTAGTTGTTTATTCTTGGTAGCCTCTCTTACCGGGAAATGTCTCCTAGTGCTTCCACTGAGCCATGGTAGCTTGCTACTGCTCCGGAACACTTAGGCTGGCCGGCATGTGTCCTTGCTCGTTCATGTGTCTGTCCCTTCGGGGAAATGTCACGCGGTGTCTACCGGAGTCCTGTTAGCCTGCTACAGCCCGGATTCTCCGAAGTCCTGTTAGCCCAGCCGCTACAGCCCGGATTCACTCGCTGATGACCGACACGTTCGTTGTTGGGTCATGTATGCCTGTCCCTGTAAGTTAGTGCCACTTTGGGTTTACGACTAGTCATGTCGGCCCGGGTTCTCTGTCATATGGATGCTAGTGACACTATCATATACATGAGCCAAAAGGCGCAAACGGACCCGGGCCAGGTAAGGTGGCACTCGTGGGAATACCGTGCGTGAGGCCGCAAAGTGATATGATGTGTTACACGCTAGATCAGTGTGACTTAGGATCGGGGTCCTGATAGCCGGAGGGAGCGCCTAGGACGCCGACGAGCGGGGCGCTGCTGGTGGTGGTGCCGCAGGCCACTCCGACCTTTCAGTCAGCGAGGGTGCCGGAGAGGGCGCCGAAGAAGGCACCGGCCGCGGAAGAGGCGGTCAGCGGAGAGTACGCCCTGGTGCCTAGGCCAGGGGGACGCCGGGCCACCGGGTTGCAGCAGGCTCGGGGCGGGACCAGCGAGGTCATCTTCGGGCCCCTGAACCAGGAGGAGGCGGCAATGGCCGCCGTGAGCCGGCGCCTGCGGGGGCGGACGGACAGGACCCAGGCCAAGGTGGAGCAGACGCGGGAGCTGGAGCGCGCCGTGTTCGTAAGTTCTCCCTTGTCTTCTATTTTTCTATTTATTGCTTCTTCTGTGTGGGGGCGCGCTAGCGCACCCACTGGGTGTAGCCCCCGAGATTCAGGCCAACTACGTAGTAGTTGGGTCGAATCTTAAACTGTCGTCTTGCGCTGATCATCGTTCCTTGCAGCAATTGGACTCCTACCGAGTCGGCGTCTTCAATCGGCTCCTGGACAAGCACCAGTGGCTCAAGGAGCAGCTTGCTGCCAAGGAGGAGGAGCTCCGTGTTGCCGCAGGTATTTTTCTCGTGTGCTCTTTTTAGTGGGGGCGCGCTAGAGCACCCATTGGGTGTAGCCAACTGCCTAGCAGTTGGGTCGAATCTTAAGGCGGTCCTTTGTTTCTGAGTCTTTCTTTTGCTGCTGAGATGTTGTCTCAGAAGACCTGGCTGTTTCGAGCCGGCTTCCATTATGACCGGCTTGTTGCCGACGCCAGCCGGCTTAAGGCCGAGGTGGCGAAGGCGAGGGCGGAGGCGACGGGAGCCCGACAGGCGCTTGATGAAGTCAGCCGGCTGCAGGAGCAGCTGACGGGCGACAAGGGCCGTCTTGAGGCCGAAGTGGAGCGCCTCAAGGTGGAAGCCTCCAAGGTCGTGGAGGCACAGCGGGGCCTTGCCGAGGCTGATCGGCAATGCGGCAAGCTGGCCGGTGACAAGGGTCAGCTCCAGGCCGAGGTGGAGCGCCTGAAGGTGCTGGTGGCCGCGGCGGAGGAGACCCGTCAGGGGGAAACCCGTCGCCGCGAGGAGTCCGAGAAGGCGGCCGAGGCCAAGGATGCCGAGCTAAAGGCGGCCTTCGCCAAGGTCGCCGACTTGGAGAAGACGCTCTAGGAGCGTGACCGCACCATTGCCAGGGAGCGGCGCGGTACGTTGCTTGAAGCGCAGTACCTGGAAGAGTCCTTCTCCAGTAAGTGCTTATCTTGGGTTCTGTCGGGCTGGAATCCTGGCTTCTTTTCCTTGGTGGTTGTTCTAACTTGCTCTACTTTCTTGACAGGGGCCTTCTCGGAGACACGCCAGCTGGCGGAGGAAGCCGTCCGCTTTCAGTGGGACCTGCAGGGAGTCGTCGGCTTCGGGACCGACCTCCAGGTGGCTTGGACCTTCCCGAAGATCGTGACCGCCGCCAAAGCTCGTCTGCGAGTCTTGGGCGAGCAGATGGGGCTGCTCTCTGAGGCCGGCGCAGCGATGACGGCGTCCCTTAGGCCAGGCTCCATTGCGCCGACCAGCTTCACAAGGTTGGCGCGGTGGTTGGAGGCGGGCCCGGACCGGCTCCACGAGTGGTGCGTTTCAGCCGCCCGTGCCGACACTAAGATGGCGCTCCGGTTTGCGATGTCTTGGCATCCGGACCTATCACTGGATGCGCTGATGGGCCACCGAGCCAGCATGGAGAACTAGCTGCGGGCAGAGGCCGGACGGATCGCTGCCCGGGCCAGCTTCATTGCCGGGTTTGCCTTTCACGACGAGTTCCAGCCAGAGCGTACGGAAGATGGCGGAGTCGTGCCTGTTGACGACTGCGGCCTGCTTCTGAATGACCCGGAGGGCAGCTCTGAGGAGACGGGTGTCTACGGCGACGCAGATGCCGAGGAGGAAGATGTCGGCACCTTGGCGAACCCGGAGGCCACCGAGGGGGAGCCGGCAGCTGCGCGACCCGGCGCTGGGGTTGCATGAGGCTATCCTATTTAACTTAGTAAAGATTTCAGTTAGGTAGCAGGTCCACCCACCCACTGGGGGTGTTCGGGTGTAATGAACTCTGACCTTGGGCCTGTCTTTTAAATTTGTGATGTATATATTTCGTGGGTGCTTGCGCTTTAGCCTTTTGTCTTTTGAGCT